>NC_051334.1:142241283-142541283 GCF_015220235.1 Choloepus didactylus
CCCCTGGGTGTCTGATCCATGTAGGGGGGGAGGGCAGTGATTTCACCTTTCAAGTTGGCTTAGCCAGAGAGAGAGGGCCACATCTGAGCAACAAAGAGGCATTCGGGAGGAGGCTCTTAGGCACAACCATAGGGAGGCCTAGCCTCTCCTTTGCAGCAACATGTCCTTCCCAAGGGTTAAAACCTATGGTAGAGGGCTCAACCCATCAAACCACCAGTCCCCCTATGTCTGTGGTCATGTTAGCAACCATCGGAGGTGGGGTAGGCTAATACCCCTGCATTCTCCACAGGCTCCTCAAGGGGGCACTACATATTTTTTTCCTAGTTTTCTTTTTTTTTTTTAACTTTCCCTTCTTTTTTTTTTTTTTTTAATCATCATTTTATTGAGATATATTCCCATACCACGCAGTCATACAAAACAAATTGTACTTTCGATTGTTTACAGTACCATTACATAGTTGTACATTCATCACCTAAATCAATCCCTGACACCTTCATTAGCACACACACAAAATAACAAGCATAATAATTACAGTGAAAAAGAGCATTGAAGTAAAAAAGAACACTAGGTACCTTTGTCTATTTGTTTGCTTCCCCTACTTTCTACACATCCATCCATAAACTAGACAAAGTGGAGTTTGGTCCTTATGGCCATTCCCAATCCCACTGTCACCCCTCATAAGCTACATTTTTATACAACTGTCTTCGAGATTCATGGGTTCTGGGTTGTAGTTTAATAGCCTCAGGCATCCACCACCAGCTACCCCAATTCTTTAGAACCTAAAAAGGTTGTCTAAAGTGTGCGTAAGAGTGCCCACCAGAGTGATCTCTCGGCTCGTTTTGGAATCTCTCTGCCACTGAAGCGTATTTTATTTCCTTTCACATCCCCCTTTTGGTCAAGAAGATGTTCTCCATCCCACGATGCCGGGTCTACATTCCTCCCCGGGAGTCATATTCCACGTTGCCAGGGAGATTCACTTCCCTGGGTGTCTGATCCCACGTAGGGGGGAGGGCAGTGATTTCACCTTTCAAGTTGGCTTAGCCAGAGAGAGAGGGCCACATCTGAGCAACAAAGAGGCATTCAGGAGGAGACTCTTAGGCACAAATACAGGGAGGCCTAGCCTCTCCTTTGCAGCAACCGTCTTCCCAAGGGTAAAACTTATGGTAGAGGGCTCAACCCATCAAACCACCAGTCCCCTATGTCTGTGGTCATGTTAGCAACCATGGAGGTGGGGTAGGCGAATACCCCTGCATTCTCCACAGGCTCCTCAAGGGGGCACTACATCTTTTTTTTTTTTTTTCCTTGTTTGTCTTTTTTCTTTTTTTCTTTTTTTTTTTTTTTTTAACTTTCCCTTCTTTTTTCAAATCAACTGTATGAAAAAAAAAGTTAAAAAGAAAACAAACATACAATAAAAGAACATTTCAAAGAGACCATAGCAAGGGAGTAAGAAAAAGACAACTAACCTAAGATAACTGCTTAACTTCCAACATGTTCCTACTTTACCCCAAGAAAGTTACATAATATAGCAACATTTCTGTGAACTTGTTCCTACTATATCCATCAGAAATTAACAGACTATAGTCATTCCTGGGCATCCCCAGAACGTTAAATAGCTTATCTGTTCTTCTTGGCTTATTGTTCCCCCTTCCTTAATTGCTCTCTGTTGCTAGTTCCCCTACATTCTACATTATAAACCATTTGTTTTACATTTTTCAAAGTTCACATTAGTGGTAGCATATAATATTTCTCTTTTTGTGCCTGGCTTATTTCGCTCAGCATTATGTCTTCAAGGTTCATCCATGTTGTCATATGTTTCACGAGATCGTTCCTTCTTACTGCCGCGTAGTATTCCATCGTGTGTATATACCACATTTTATTTATCCACTCATCTGTTGAAGGACATTTGGGTTGTTTCCATCTCTTGGCAATTGTGAATAATGCTGCTATGAACATTGGCTTGCAGATATCTGTTCGTGTCACTGCTTTCCGATCTTCTGGGTATATACCGAGAAGTGCAATCGCTGGATCGAATGGTAACTTTATATCTAGTTTTCTAAGGAACTGCCAGACTGACTTCCAGAGTGGCTGGACCATTATACAGTCCCACCAACAATGAATAAGAGTTCCAATTTCTCCACATCCCCTCCAGCATTTGTAGTTTCCTGTTTGTTTAATGGCAGCCATTCTAACCGGTGTTAGATGGTATCTCATTGTGGTCTTAATTTGCATCTCTCTAATAGCTAGTGAAGCTGAACATTTTTTCATGTGTTTCTTGGCCATTTGTATTTCCTCTTCAGAGAACTGTCTTTTCATATCTTTTGCCCATTTTATAATTGTGCTGTCTGTACTATCGTCATTGAGTTGTAGGATTTCTTTATATATGCAAGATATCAGTCTTTTGTCAGATACATGGTTTCCAAAAATTTTTTCCCATTGAGTTGGCTGCCTCTTTACCTTTTTGAGAAATTCCTTTGAGGTGCAGAAACTTCTAAGCTTGAGGAGTTCCCGTTTATCTATTTTCTCTTTTGTTGCTTGTGCTTTGGGTGTAAAGTCTAGGAAGTGGCCGCCTAATACAAGGTCTTGAAGATGTTTTCCTACATTATCTTCTAGGAGTTTTATGGTACTTTCTTTTATATTGAGATCTTTGGTCCATTTTGAGTTAATTTTTGTGTAGGGGGTGAGGTAGGGGTCCTCTTTCATTCTTTTGGATATGGATATCCAACTCTCCCAGCCCCATTTGTTGAAAAGACCATTATGACTCAGTTCAGTGACTTTGGGGGCCTTATCAAAGATCAGTCGGCCATAGATCTGAGGGTCTATCTCTGAATTCTCAATTCGATTCCATTGATCTATATGTCTATCTTCGTGCCAGTACCATGCTGTTTTGGCAACTGTGGCTTTATAATAAGCTTCAAAGTCAGGGAGTGTAAGTCCTCCCACTTCGTTTTTCTTTTTTAGAGTGTCTTTAGCAATTCGAGGCATCTTCCCTTTCCAAATAAATTTGATAACTAGCTTTTCCAAGTCTGCAAAGTAGGTTGTTGGAGTTTTGATTGGGATTGCATTGAATCTGTAGATGAGTTTGGGTAGAATTGACATCTTAATGACATTTAGTCTTCCTATCCATGAACATGGAATATTTTTCCATCTTTTAAGGTCCCCTTCTATTTCTTTTAGTAGAGTTATGTAGTTTTCTTTGTATAGGTCTTTTACATCTTTGGTTAAGTTTATTCCTAGTACTTGATTTTTTTAGTTGCTATTGAAAATGGTATCTTTTTCTTGAGTGTCTCTTCAGTTTGTTCATTTCTAGCATATAGAAACATTACTGACTTATGTGCATTAACCTTGTATCCCGCTACTTTGCTAAATTTGTTTATTAGCTCTAGTAGCTGTATCATCGATTTCTCAGGGTTTTCTAGATATAAGATCATATCATCTGCAAACAATGACAGTTTTACTTCTTCTTTTCCAATTTGGGTGCCTTTTATTTCTTTGTCTTGCCGGATTGCCCTGGCTAGCACTTCCAGCACAATGTTGAATAACAGTGGTGACAGCGGGCATCCTTGTCTTGTTCCTGATCTTAGAGGGAAGGCTTTCAGTCTCTCACCATTGAGTACTATGCTGGCTGTGGGTTTTTCATATATGCTCTTTATCATGTTGAGGAAGTTTCCTTCAATTCCTACCTTTTGAAGTGTTTTTATCAAAAAGGGATGTTGGATTTTGTCAAATGCTTTTTCAGCATCTATTGAGATGATCAATTGATTTTTCCCTTTCGAGTTTTTAATGTGTTGTAATACATTGATTGATTTTCTTATGTTGAACCATCCTTGCATGCCTGGAATGGACCCCACTTGGTCATGGTGTATGATTTTTTTAATGTGTCTTTGGATTCGATTTGCAAGTATTTTGTTGAGGAATTTTGCATCTATATTCATTAGGGAGATTGGCCGGTAGTTTTCCTTTTTTGTAGCATCTTGCCTGGTTTTGGTATTAGATTGATGTTAGCTTCATAAAATGAGTTAGGTAGTGTTCCATTTTTTTCAATGTTTTGAAAGAGTTTGAGTAAGATTGGTGTCAGTTCTTTCTGGAAAGTTTGGTAGAATTCCCCTGTGAAGCCATCTGGCCCTGGGCATTTATTTGTGGGAAGATTTTTGATGACTGATTGGATCTCTTTGCTTGTGATGGGTTGGTTGAGGTCTTCTATTTCTTCTCTGGTCAGTCTAGGTTGTTCATATGTTTCCAGGAAATTGTCCATTTCTTCTACATTGTCCAGTTTGTTGCCATACAGTTGTTCATAATATCCTCTTATAATTTTTTTAATTTCTTCAGGATCTGCAGTTATGTCACCTTTTTCATTCATTATTTTGTTTATATGGGTCTTCTCTCTTTTTGATTTTGTCAGTCTAGCTAGGGGCTTGTCAATCTTGTTGATCTTCTCAAAGAACCAACTTTTGGTGATATTTATCCTCTCTATTGTTTTTTTGTTCTCTATGTCATTTATTTCTGCTTTAATCCTTGTTATTTCTTTTCTTGTACTTGGTTTAGGATTGGTTTGCTGTTCATTTTCTAGCTTCTTCAGTTGATCCATTAGTTCTTTGATTTTGGCTCTTTCTTCCTTTTTAATATATGCGTTTAGTGCTATAAATTTCCCCCTTAGCACTGCTTTTGCTGCATCCCATAGGTTTTGGTATGTTGTGTTCTCATTTTCATTCGTCTCTATATATTTAGCAATTTCTCTTGCTATTTCTTCTTTAACCCACTGATTGTTTAGGAGTGTGTTGTTTAACCTCCAGGTATTTGTGAATTTTCTAAGTCTCTGATGGTTATTGACTTCTAATTGTATTCCATTGTGGTCAGAGAATGTGCTTTGAATAATTTCAATCTTTTTAAATTTATTGAGGCTTGTTTTATGTCCCAGCATATGATCTATTCTGGAGAAAGTTCCGTGAGCACTAGAAAAGTATGTGTATCCTGGTGATTTGGGATGTAATGTTCTGTATATGTCTGTTAAATCTAATTCATTTATCAGATTGTTTAGGTTTTCAATTTCCTTATTGGTCTTCTGTCTGGTTGATCTATCTATAGGAGAGAGTGATGTGTTGAAGTCTCCCACAATTATTGTGGAAACATCAATTTCTTCCTTTAGTTTTGCCAGTGTTTCTCTGATGTATTTTGTGGCACCTTGATTGGGTGCATAGACATTTACGATTGTTATTTCTTCTTGCTGAATTGCCCCGTTTATTAGTATGTAGTGGCCTTCTTTGTCTGTCAAAACATCCCTGCATTTGAAGTCTATTTTATCTGAGATTAATATTGCTACACCTGCTTTCTTTTGGCTGTAGCTTGCATGAAATATTTTTTTCCATCCTTTCACTTTCAGTTTCTTTGTGTCCCTGTGTCTAAGATGAGTCTCTTGTATGCAACATATTGATGGTTCATTTTTTTTGATCCATTCTGCGAATCTATATCTTTTAATTGGGGAGTTTAATCCATTTACATTCAACGCTATAACCGTGAATGCATTTCTTGAATCGGCCATCTTATCCTTTGGTTTATGTTTGCCATATTTTTCCCTCTCTCTATTAATATCCTTTATTGTACCCATACCGAATCTCTTTAGTACTGAACCTTTCTCCAAGTCTCTCTGTCCTTTCTTTGTTTCTCTGTCTGTAGGGCTCCCTTTAGTATCTCCAGTAGGGCAGGACTCTTGTTAGGAAATTCTCTCAGCATTTGTTTGTCTGTGAGAAATTTAAGCTCTCCCTCAAATTTGAAGGAGAGCTTTGCTGGATAAAGTATTCTTGGCTGGAAATTTTTCTCACTCAGAATTTTAAATATATCATGCCACTGCCTTCTTGCCTCCATGGTGGCTGCTGAGTAGTCACTACTTAGTCTTATGCTGTTTCCTTTGTATGTGGTGAATTGCTTTTCTCTTGCTGCTTTCAGAACTTGCTCCTTCTCTTCCATGTTTGACAGTGTGATCAATATATGTCTCGGAGTGGGTTTATTTGGATTTATTCTATTTGGAGTTCGCTGAGCATTTATGATTTGTGTATTTATGTTGTTTAGAAGATTTGGGAAGTTTTCCCCAACAATTTCTTTGAATACTCTTCCTAGACCTTTACCCTTTTCTTCCCCTTCTGGGACACCAATGAGTCTTATATTCGGACGTTTCATATTATCTATCATATCCCTGAGGTCCATTTCGATTTTTTCAATTTTTTTCCCCATTCTTTCTTTTATGCTTTCATTTTCCATTCTGTCATCTTCCAGGTCACTGATTCGTTGTTCAACTTCTTCTAGTCTTGTACTATGAGTGTCCAGGATCTTTTTAATTTGGTCAACAGTTTCTTTAATTTCCATAAGATCATCCATTTTTTTATTTAGTCTTGCAATGTCTTCTTTATGCTCTTCTAGGGTCTTCTTGATTTCCTTTGTCTCCCGTACTATGGTCTCATTGTTCATCTTTAGTTCTTTGAGTAGCTGCTCTAGGTGCTGTGTCTCTTCTGGTCTTTTGATTTGGGTGCTTGGGCTTGGGTTATCCATATTGTCTGTTTTTTTCATATGCTTTATAATTTTCTGTTGTTTTTGGCCTCGTGACATTTGCTGAACTTGATAGGGTTCTTTTAGGATTTGTAGACCAATTGAAGTCCTTATCTCTAATTTATCAGATCTACAGCTTCGTGGAGTACACTTTCTCTAACTAACCAGCAGGTGGCGTCCACGAGCCACCTGTTCTCCACAAGCCAGTTCTCCCCTGCTTAGCCTTTTTGGTGAGTGGGGGAGTGAGTCTTGTGGGGTCCAATTGGTGTACCAAGCTTGCGTGTGTAGTTGGTGTTGCCTGCCCTGTATATGGGGCGTGTTTCTGGGCAGTCAGGGAGGGGGGGTGGCTCTAACAATCAAATCTCCCTGGTGATCCTGGAGTTTTAAAGCTGCTGCAATAGTCTAATCCTTCAGTTCAGTCCTGCCGCAGTTTGTCTCTGCCACTGACCCACAAGTCCTTGGTATTGGCGTATGGCTCCTGAGACTTGCAAGTGGGCCCCTCTTCCAGGCTGTGCACCCCGGGTCCTCTGTTGAGGGATGACTGTGCTATGTCACAGGTGAGTTCCGTCCCCCCAGGGCAGTTCTGGGCTGCTGGGCTGTGTAGGGAGGCTCCCAGTGTGCTGAAATGATGGCTGAATTGGGCTTTGTTAATTCACACTGCTCCACCTTCCCAACTCTGGGACAATCAGCTGAGGTTGCAGGGAAGGCTAATGTCCACGCCCAGTTTTGTGGTGTGTGCCTGTTATTTCAAGCGCTTCCGTCACACTGGGTTGTGTGGGGCAGCTCTGGGCTATGGGGCTGGCGATGGGCAGGAGTGTTTCCTGTCCACCAGGATGATGGCTGTGAGCAGACACCCCCCTTTTCTTGGGAAGTTGTGGTGTTTAGTGAAATTTCTCAGCCACTGGATTATTGCCTTTTGTCTCAGAGCTCTCTTAGTTCTGCTCTTGACTTGACCTGCCCAAATTGCAAGTCTTTGAAGCTTTCTGTATTGGGCTTCTTAGAGTAATTGTTTTAGAAAAAGAAAAAAGGATTAAAAAAAAAAAAAAAAGAAAAAGGCCCTCCTCAGAGATCTAATGGGTTATTGAAGTGCTAAGAGACAAAGCAACCAGGGCCATTAAGGAAAGGTCCACAGGGCAGAGAGATCAGCTTTTCTTCGGGATTTGCATATGGGCCTCAGGGCGTGAGCTCTGCCCTTCCCCTTTCTATGTTCAGCAGAACTCCAAAAATCCTCCGCTTTTATTTTGGAGTTTTTCGTGTTGTTTTTTTTCTATGCCTGTCTCCTCTCTGCTGGGCTGGCTGCTCTCAGATTCTCTGGTGTCTGGTCTCAGTCTATCTATGGTTGGAGTTTGGATCAGTAGAATGAGTTTCCGATAAGGGCTGCCACTGCAGTTCTCCCTTCTCCTTCCCGGAGCTGACAGCCCCTCCTCCCACGGGACTGAGCCTGGCAGGGAGGGGCGCGGGTCCCCTGGCCGCAAAAACTTACAGATTTCGCTGATCTCAGCAGTTCCACATTTTCATGAGTGTTGTATGAAGTATGCCCAAAGTCACATTACTCTGTGGTGTCCAGTCCACGCAGTTCCTGGCTTTCTACCTACTTTCCTGGAGGAGTAACTAAAACATACAGCTCACCAGTCCGCCATCTTGCCCTGCCTCGAATGGGTTTAATTTTAAACTTTTTATTGAGAATAGAACGTCAACACAGAAATGTGCATAAAGCACATATGTACATTTTAACAAATAGTTAGAAACAAACACACATGTAACCACCAATAAAGACGAGAAATAAAATATTGCTGGCATTACAGCAGTCTTCCGTGGATCTCTTCTCAAACAAAATTCCCTCAATCCACAGGGTAACCAATATCCTGACTTTTGTGGTAATATTTCTTTGCTTTCTGTTAGTTTTATCATCTCTGAGGGCATATCCAAATAATATAGTTTAGTGTCACCTGTTTTTGAGCTTTATATAAAAGGATCCATATCATATGTATTTTTAAAAGTAAAAAAACAGCTTTATTGCAATAGTTCACACCCATAAAATTCACCTTTTTAAGGTGAACAATTCAGTGGTTTGTTTTTTTCATGTATTTATAGAATTGCACAACCATCACCACAATTTTAGAAAGTTTTCATCACCCCAAAAATAAATCTTGTACCCATTAGGAGTTACTTCCCATCCTCTGCCCCTGGCTTTGGCAACCAGTAATCTACTTTCTGTCTCTAGGTATTGCCTATTCTGGACATTTCATATAAATGGAATCACACACAATAAGTAACCTTTTGTGTCTGGCTTCTTTCACTTAGCGTAATGTTTTCAGGGTTCATTAATGTTGTAGCTGAATCAGTGCTTCAATCCTTTTATTCATTCATATGGACATTTGGGTTGTTACCACTTGGCTATTATGAATAATGCTGCTGTGAACATTCCCATACAAGTTTTTGTTTGGATGTATGTTTTCATTTCTCTTGGGTGTATACCTAACAGAGGAATTGCTGAATTATATGGTAATTCTATGTTTAACCTTTTGAGGAAATTCCAGACTATTTTCCAAAGTGACTGCAACATTTTACATTCCCACCAGCAAAGTATGAGCATTCCAGTTTCTCCATAAGTTCACCAACATTTTTTTTTAATTCAATTTTTATTGAGATATATTCACATACCATGCAGTCATACAAAGTGTACATTCAATTTTTCACAGTACCATTATATAAAGTTGTGTGTTCATCACCAAAATGTGTTTTTGAACATTTTCATTACCACACACACAAAAATAATAAGAATAAAAATTAAAGTGAAAAAGAACAATTAAAGTAAAAAAGAACACTGGGTACCTTGTTTTTTTTTCTTCCCCCATTTTTCTACTTATCCATCCATACACTGGGCAAAGGGGAGTGTGGTCCATATGGCTTTCCCAATCACATTGTCACCCCTCATAAGCTACATTTTTATACAATCACCTTCAGGATTCATGGGTTCTGGGTTGTAGTTTGATAATTTCAGGTATTTACTGCTAGCTATTCCAATTCATTAGAACTTAAAAAGGGTTGTCTATATTGTGTGTAGGAGTGCCCACCAGAGTGACCTCTCAGCTCATTTTGGAATCTCTCTGCCACTGAAGCTTCTTTCGTTTCCTTTCACATCCCCCCTTTTGGTCAAGAAGATGTTCTCCATCCCACAATGCCGGGTCCAGATTCCTCCCCAGGAGTCATATTCCATGTTGCCAGGGAGATTCACTCCCCTGGGTGTCAGATCCCACATGGGGGGAGGGCAGTGATTTCAACTGTCAAGTTGGCTTAGCTAGAGAGAGAGGGCCACATCTGAGCAACAAAGAGGCATTCGGGAGGAGGCTCTTAGGCACAATTATAGGGAGGCCTAGCCTCTCCTTTGCAGCAACAGTCTTGCCAAGGGCAAGTCTCATGGTAGAGGGCTCAGCCCATCAAACCACCAATCCCGTATGTCTGTGAGCACATCAGTGACCATTGAGGTGGGGAAGCCCAACACCCCTGTATTCTCCACCAGCCCCTCAAGGGGGCTCTGCACACTTCCCTCACTGTTCTTTCCCTTTTTTCCAATTAACTCCCCCTTTTTTTAAAATTAACTATATCAAAAAAAAATTAAAAAAAACACATACAGTAAAAAAAAAACATTTCAAACAAACCAAAATAAGGGAGTAAGAAAAAGACAACTAATCTAAAATAACTACTTTACTTCCAACATGTTCCTACTCTACCCCAAGAAAATAACCTAATATAGCAACATTTCTGTGAACTTTTTCCTACCATGCCCACCAGAAATTAACAAACGATAGTCATTCCTTGGCATTCCCAGAACATTAATTTACCCACGATAGCTTATCTGTTCTTGTTAGGTTATTGTTCCCCCTTCATTAATTGTTCTCTATCACAAGTTCCCCTACATTCTACATTATAAACCATTTATTTTACATTTTTCAGTGTTCACATTAGTGGTAGCATATAATATGTCTCTTTTTGTGCCCGGCTTATTTCGCTCAGCATTATGTCTTCAAGGTTCACCCATGTTGTCATATGTTTACAGCCGCGTAGTATTCCCTCATCTGTATATACCACATTTTATTTATCCACTCATCTGTTGAAGGACATTTGGGTTGTTTCCATCTCTTGGCAATTGTGAATAATGCTGCTATGAACATTGGCGTGCAGAATCTGTTCGTGTCACTGCTTTCAGATCTTCCGGGTATATACTGAGAACTGCAATTGCCGAATTGAAGGGTAACTCTATATCTAGTTTTCTAAGGAACTGCCAGACTGACTTCCAGAGTGGCTGAACCATTATAAAGTCCCACCAGCAATGAATAAGAGTTCCAATTTCTCCACATCCTCTCCAGCATTTGAGTTTCTTGTTTGTTTAATGGCAGCCATTCTAATTGGTATGAGATGGTATCTCATTGTGGTCTTAATTTGCATCTCTCTAACAGCTAGTGAAGCTGAACATTTTTTCATGTGTTTCTTGGCCATTTGTATTTCCTCTTCAGACAACTGTCTTTTCATATCTTTTGCTCATTTAATAATTGGGCTGTCTGTACTACTGCCATTGAGTTGTGGGATTTCTTTATATATGCAAGATATCAGTCTTTTGTCAGATACATAGTTTCCAAAATTTTTTTCCCATTGAGTTGGCTGCCTCTTCACCTTTTTGACAAATTCCTTTGAGGTACAGAAACTTCTAAGCTTGAGGAGTTCCCATTTATCTATTTTTTCCTTTGTTGCTTGTGCTTTGGGTGTAAGGTCTAGGAAGTGGCCGCCTAATACAAGGTCTTGAAGATGTTTTCCTACATTATCTTCTAGGAGTTTTATGGTACTGTCTTTTATATTGAGATCTTTGACCCACTTTGAGTTAATTTTTGTGTAGGGTGTGAGGTAGGGGTCCTCTTTCATTCTTTTAGATATGGATATCCAACTCTCCCAGCCCCATTTGTTGAAAAGACTATGATGTCCCAGTCCAGTGGCTTTGGGGGCCTTATCAAAGATCAGTCAGCCATAGATCTGGGGGTCTAGCTCTGAATTCTCAATTCGATTCCATTGATCTATATGTCTATCTTTGTGCCAGTACCATGCTGTTTTGACTACTGTGACTTTATAATAAGCTTCAAAGTAAGGGAGTGTGCCAGTTTGAATATATTGTGTCCCCCAACTACCATTATCTTTGATGTAATCTGGTGTGGGCAGATGTTATCAGTGTTGATTAAATTGTAATTCTTTGAGTGTTTCTTTGGAATGCGCCCCACCCAGCTGTGGGTGATGACTCTGATTGGATAAGTTCCATGGAGGTGTTGCTCCGCCATTCAGGGTGGGTCTAAGTTGATCAGTGGAGCCATATAAATGAGCTGACATAACAGAAGGAACTCACTGCAGCTGTGAGTGATGTTTTGAAGAGGAGCTACAGCCAAGAGGGACACTTTGAAGAAAGCACAGGAGCTGCAGATGAGAGACAGTTTGAAGATGGCTGTTGAAAGCAGACTCTTCCTCCAGAGAAGATAAGAGAGGACAAATACTCCAAGTGCAACTAAGAGTGACATTTTTGAGGAACTGCAGCCCAGAGAGGAACATCCTGGGAGAGAGCCGTTTTGAAACCAGAACTTTGGAGCAGATGCCAGCCACGTGCCTTCCCAGCTAACAGAGGTTTTCTGGATGCCACTGGCCATCTTCCAGTGAAGGTACCCAATTGCTGATGTGTTACCTTGGACATTTTATGGCCTTAAGGCTGTAACTGTGTAACCAAATAAACCCCCTTTTATAAAAGCTGATCCATCTCTGGTGTTTTGCATTCTGGCAGCATTAGCAAACTAGAACAGGGAGTGTGAGTCCTCCAACTTCATTTTTCTTTTTTAGAGTGTTTTTAGCAATTCGAGGCATCTTCCCTTTCCAAATAAATTTGACAACTAGCTTTTCCAAGTCTACAAAGTACATTGTTGGAATTTTGATTGGGATTGCATTGAATCTGTGTATGAGTTTGAGTAGACTTGACATTTTAATGAACTTTAGCCTTCCTATTCATGAACATGGAATATTTTTCCATCTTTTAAGGTCCCCTTCTATCTCTTTTAGTAGAGTTATGTAGTTTTCTTTGTATAGGTCTTTTACATCTTTGGTTAAGTTTATTCCTAGGTACTTGATTTTTTTAGTTGCTATTGAAAATGGCATCTTTTTCTTGAGTGTCCCTTCACTTTGTTCATTTCTAGCATATAGAAACATTACTGACTTATGTGCATTAATCTTGTATCCCACTATTTTGCTAAATTGGGTTATTAGCTCTGGTAGTTGTATCGTCAATTTCTCAGGGTTTTCCAGAAATAAGATCATATCATCTGCAAACAATGACAGTTTTACTTCTTCCTTTCCAATTTGTATGCCTTTTATTTCTTTGTCTTGCTAGACTGCCCTGGCTAGCACTTCCAGCACAATGTTGAATAACAGTGGTGATAGCGGGCATCCTTGTCTTGTTCCTGATCTTAGAGGGAAGGCTTTCAGTCTCTCACCATTGAGTACTATGCTGGCTGTGGGTTTTTCATATATGCTCTTTATCATGTTGAGGAAGTTTCCTTCAATTCCTACCTTTTGAAGTGTTTTATCAAAAAGGGATGTTGGATTTTGTCAAATGCTTTTTCAGCATCTATTGAGATGATCATTTGATTTTTCTCTTTTGATTTGTTAATGTGTTGTAATACAGTGATTGTTTTTCTTATGTTGAACCATCCTTGCATGCCTGGAATGAACCCCACTTGGTCATGGTGTATGATTTTTTTAATGTGTCTTTGGATTCGATTTGCAAGTATTTTGTTGAGGATTTTTGCATCTATATTCATTAAGGAGATAGGCCTGTAGTTTTCCTTTTTTGTAGCATCTTTGCCTGGTTTTGGTATTAGATTGATGTTAGCTTCATAAAATGAGTTAGGTAGTGTTCCATTTTCTTCGATGTTTTGAAAGAGTTTAAGTAAGATTGATGTCAGTTCTTTTTGGAAAGTTTGGTAGAATTCCCCTGTGAAGCCATCTGGCCCTGGGCATTTATTTGTGGGAAGATTTTTGATGACTGATTGGATCTCCTTGCTTGTGATTGGTTGGTTGAGGTCTTCTGTTTCTTCTCTGGTCAGTCTAGGTTGTTCATATGTTTCCAGGAAATTGTCCATTTCCTCTACATTTTCCAGTTTGTTGGCATACAGTTGTTCATAGTATCCTCTTATAATTTTTTTAATGTCTTCATGATCCACAGTAATGTCACCTTTCTCATTCATTATTTTGTTTATATGGGTCTTCTCTCTTTTTGATTTTGTCAGTCTAGCTAGGGGCTTGTCAATCTTGTTGATCTTCTCAAAGAACCAACTTTTGGTGTTATTTGTCCTCTCTATTGTTTTTTGTTCTCTCTATCATTTATTTCTGCTTTAATACTTGTTATTTCTTTTCTTCTACTTGGTTTAGGATTGGTTTGCTGTTCATTTTCTAGCTTCTTCAGTTGCTCCAAAAGTTCTTTGATTTTAGCTCTTTCTTCCTTTTTGATGTATGCATTTAGTGCTATAAATTTCCCCCTCAGCACTGCTTTTGCTGCATCCCATAGGTTTTGATATGTTGTGTTCTCATTTTCATTCGTCTCCATATATTTAGCAATTTCTCTTGCTATTTCTTCTTTTACCCACTAATTGTTTAGGAGCATGTTGCTTAACCTCCAGGTATTTGTGAATTTTCTAAGTCTCTGATGGTTATTGACTTCTAATTGTATTACATTATGGTCAGAGAATGTGCTTTGAATAATCTCAATTTTTTTTTTTAATTTATTGAGGCTTGTTTTATGTCCCAGAATATGGTCTATTCTGGAGAAAGTTCCGTGAACACTAGAGAAGAATGAGTATCCTGGTGATTTGTGATGTAAGGTTCTGTATATGTCTGATAAATACAATTCATTTATCAGATTCCTTAGGTTTTCAATTTCCTTATTGGTCTTCTGTCTGGTTGATCTATCTATAGGAGAGAGTGATGTGTTGAAGTCTCCCACAATTATTGTGGAAACATCCATTGCTTCCTTTAGTTTTGTCAGTGTTTGTGTCATGTATTTTGTCGCACCTTGATTGGGTGCATAAACATTTATGATTGTTTTTTCTTGTTGTTGAATTTCCCCTTTTATTAGTATGTAGTGGCCTTCTTTGTCTTTCATAACATCCTTGCATTTAAAGCCTATTTTATCTGGGATTAATATTGCTACTCCTGCTTTCCTTCGGCTGTGGCTTGCATGAAATATTTTTTCCATCCTTTCACTTTCAATTTCTTTGTGTCCTTGTGTCTAAGATGAGTCTCTTGTATGCAACATATTGATGGTTCATATTTTTTAATCCTTTCTGCCAATCTATATCTTTTAATTGGGGAGTTTAATCCATTTGCATTCAATGTTATTACTATGAAGGCATTTCTTGAATCAGCCATCCTATCCTTTGGTTTATGTTTGTCAGATATATTTTCCCCTCTCTCTTAGTGTCCTTTAACATACCCATACTGAATCTCTTTAGTACTGAACCTTTCTCCATATCTCTCTCTCCTTTCTTTATTTCTCTGTTGGTAGGGCTCCCTTTAATATCTCAAGTAGGGCAGGTCTCTTGTTAGCAAATTCTCTCAGCATTTGTTTGTCTGTGAAAAATTTAAGCTCTCCCTCAAATTTGAAGGAGAGCTTTGCTGGATAAAGAATTCTTGGTTGGAAGTTTTTCTCTCCCAGAATTTTAAATATGTCATGCCACTGCCTTCTCCCCTTCATGGTGGTCACTGAGTAGTCACTACTTAGTCTTATGCTGTTTCCTTTGTAGGTGGTGAATTGCTTTTCTCTTGCTGCTTTCAGAACTTGCTCCTTCTCTTCAGTATTTGACAATCTGATCCGAATATGTCTCGGAGTGGGTTTATTTGGATTTATTCTTTTTGGAGTTTGCTGGGCATTTATGTTTTGTGTATTTATGTTGATTAGAAGGTTTGGGAAGTTTTCCCCAACAATTTCTTTGAATATTCTTCCTAGACCTTTACCCTTCTCTTCCCTTTCTGAAACACCAATGAGTCTTATATTTGGACGTTTTATATCATCTATCATATCCCTGAGTTCCATTATGATTTTTTCGATTTTTTCCCCATTCTTTCTTTTGTTCTTTCATTTTCCATTCTGTTGTCCTCTAAGTCACTGATTTGCTGTTCAGCTTCCTCTAGTCTTCTACAATGAGTATCCAGAATCTTTTAATTTGCTCAACAGTTTCTTTTATTTCCATAAGATAGTCTATTTTTTTAATTTACTCTTGGAATTTCTTCTTTATGCTCTTATAGGGTCTTCTTCATATCTTTTATATCCTGTGCCATGCTCTTGTTGTTTGTCTTTAGTTTTTTGATGAATGCTCCAAGTACTGTGTCTCCTCTGATCTTTTGATTTGGGTGTTTGGGTTTGGGTTATCCATATCATCTGGTTTTATTCATATGCTTTAAATTTTTCTGTTGTTTTTGTCCTCTTGGCATTTGCTTAACTTGATAGGGTTCTTTTAGGATATGTAAGCTGATTCAAACACTTCTCTCTAATTTGTCAGATCTGCAGCTTGGTGGAGTACACTTTCTCTAACTAACCAGCAGGTGGCATCCGTGAGCCACCTATTCCCTCAAGCCAGTTCTCTCCAACTTTGTCTTGTGGTGAGTGGGGGTCTGAGTCTTGTAGGGGTCCAATTGGTGCACCCAGTTTGCATGTGTAGTTGGTGCTGCCTGCCCTGAATGTGGGACATGTGTCTGAGCAGTTAGGGAGGGAGGGCGGCTTTAATAATCAAATCTCCCAGGGGTTCCTGGAGATTTAAAGCCATTGCAAGAGTCTAATCCTTCAGTTCAGTCTCGCCCCAGTTTGTCTCTGCCCATGACCCACAAGTCCTTGGTACTGGCATATGGTCCCTGGGACTTGCAAGTGGGTCCCTCTTCCAAGCCATGCCCTCCTAGGGCCTTTGCTGAGGGAAGACTGTGCTACGTCACAGGTGAGTGCCATCCCCCCAGGGAAGTTCTGGGCTGCAGGGCCGTGTAGGGGCATCCCAGCCTGCTGAAAGGATGGCTGTATGGGGTGTGTTAACTTCCCCCCTTTTCACACAGCTCCGCCTTCCCATCTCCAGGACAATTAGCTGTGGGCATGTGAAAGGCTATTGTCCATGCCAGTTATTGCGTCATTGGGCATCTGGGTTGTTTGGGGCAGGTCTGGGCTGTGGCACTGGCACTGGGCAGGAGTGCTCCCAGCCCACTGGGAAGATGGCTGTAAGGGGACAGCACCCCCCCTTTTTCTTGGGGAGTTATGGTGTTTAGCGAATTTTCCCAGTCACTAGACTTATTGCTTTGTCACTCAGAGCTATCTTAGCTCTGCTCTTGCCTGGGCCCAAATTGCAAGTCTTTGAGGCTTTCTGTAATGGGCTTCTTAGAGTAATTGTTTTAGAAAAAGAGAAAAAGATAAAAAAAAGAAAAAGAAAAAGAAGGGCCCTCCTTGCAGATCTACTTGGCTATTGAAATGCTAAGAAACAAGGAGATTAGGGCCATTAAGGAACAATCAAGAAAGCAGAGAAACCAGCTCTTCAGACAAGGGTCCTTGCCCTCTGGGTTTGCATTTGTGCCTGATTCTTCCTGCCCTTCTCCATTTTATTCCTGCCCTTCTCCATTTTATATTCACCGGAACTCCAAAAAGTCTCTGTTTTTATTTTGGGTCTTTTTTTTTTTTTTTTTTTTTTTGCTGTTTTTGCTAGCCCTATCTTCTTTCCGCTAGGCTGACTGCTCCCAAATTCTCTGGTGTCTGGTCCCAGTCTGTCTATGTTTGGAGTTTTTGATCAGCAGTCTGAGTTTTCAATCAGAGCTGCAACTGTAGTTCTCAGTCCTGGTTCCCAGCACTGATGGCCCCTCCTCCCATGGGACTGAGCCTGGCAGGGAGGGGCACGGGTCCCCTGCCTGTGAGAACTTACAGATTTAGCTGATCTCAGCTGTTCCACACATTCGTGAGTGTTGTGTGAAGTATGCCCAAAGTCAAATTGCTCTCCGGTGTCCGGTCCACGTAGTTCCTGGCTTTCTACCTACTTCCCTGGAGGAGTAACCAAAACCCACACTTCACCACTTCACCATTTTGCCCTGCCTCCCCTCACCAACATTTGTTATCTGTCTTTTTTTATTAGAGCCATCCTAGTTGGTCTGAAGTGGTATCTCACTGTGGTTTTGATTTGCATTTCCCTGATAGCTCATGATATTGAGCATCTTTTCATGTGCTTATTAGCCATTTATATATCTTCTTTGGAGAAATATCTACTCAGATCCTTTGCCTATTTTTTAAAAATTCAGTTTTTTTGAGATATATTCACATATCATACAATCATCTACTGTGTACAATCAACTCTTCCCAGTACCATTGTATAGTAGTGCATTCATCACCACAAACAGCACTTGAACATTTTCTTTATTCCAAAAAGAATAAAAATAAAAGTAAAAAGAACACTCAAAGCATTCTATCACCACCATCCCACCCTATTTTTCATTTAGTTTTTGTCCCCATTTTCTACTCATCTGTCCATACACTGGATAAAGGGAATGTGAGCCACAAGGTTTTCACAGTCACACAGTCACATCATGTAAGCTACATAGTTATGCAATTGTCTTCAAGAATCACGGCTACTGGGTTGCAGTTTGACAGTTTAAGGTATTTCCTTGTAGCTATTCCAATACACTAAAAACTAAAAAGGGTTATCTATATAATGCATAAGAATGCCCACCAGAGTGACCTCCATCTGAAATCTCTCAGCCACTGAAACTTTACTTTGTTTCATTTCTCTTCCCCCTTTTGGTCAAGAAGGCTTTCTCAATCCCATGATGCTGGGTCCAGGCTCATCCCCAGGAGTCGTGTCCCATGTTGCCAGGGAGATTTATACCCTTCAGAGTCATGTCCCATGTAGGGGGAGGACAGTGAGTTTATTCACAGATTGGCTGAGAGACAGAGGCCACATGTGAGCAACAAAAGAGGGTCTCTGGGGGTGACTCTTAGGCACAATTATAAGTAGGCTTAGCCTCTCCTTTGCAGTAAGAAGCTTCATAAGGGCAAGCCCCAAGATCTAGGGCTCAGCCTTTTAAACTGGTAGTCCCAAATGCTTGTGAGAATATCAGGAATTCCCCAGACGGGGAAGTTTAATATTTCCAATTTCCCCAGTCCCTCAAGGGGGCTTTGCAAATACTTTTTATTCTCTGCCCAAATTACTCTGGGATGTATCAGGGTTAGCTCGTTAACTTCTGGCCTTTCATCTTTGCCAATAGATATTCTTTCCTTTTAAGCACTGATTTAGCTAAATCCACAAGTTTTTAAATGAGTATTTTGTTTTATTGTTCAACTATAATTTTTTTTAAGTTTCTGCTATTGTTATTCTTTGATTCAGCAGTTATTTCAGAGTGTGTGATTTAATTTCCAGTCATAAAGGAATTTTCTAGTTATCTTTTTGTTGTTGATTTATAATTTATTTACATTCTGATCAGATTTCAAGTCTTTGAAATGTGTTGAGATGTGCTTTCTGGGCTATTATATGGTCAAATTTTATAAATGTTCTGTATGTGTATTCTACAGTTGTTGGCTGTGCTGCTCCACTCATTACCTATTAGTTCAAATTATTAATCATATTATTCAAAAATTCTATATCCTTACTGACAGTTTTCGTCTCCCTGGACAACTACTGAGAGAGGTGTAGTAAGACCTCTCACTCGGATTATATATTTATTTATTTATTCTTTTAGTATGTTCATTTTTCCTTTATATATTTTGAGGCATATACAAAGTGCATAATAATTCAACTTTGTTATACTTCCTAGTGAACTGAATCTTTTATCATTATGAAATGACCCTCTATATCTTCAATAATGCCTTTGATTTTAAGTGTATTTATCTGATACAAAAGAAGCTATTTGAGTTTCTATGATTTATACAGTAAATGTATGATGTGTCTTTCATCTTGCTACTTTCAACCTTTCGGTATCCTTATATTTTAGACTTGTCACTTGTAAACAGTATGTAGTTATATTTACTAATCTCATTTGACAATTTTTTTTTAATTTGAGCATTTAACTCACTACATTTAATAAAATTAATGATATATTTTGGTTGAAAGCTACCATTTTGTTTTGTGTTTTTATTCATTCCACCTATCTATGTTTCCTTCTTCTTTCTTGACTTTGTTTGAATGATAATTTTTTTTATTATTCAATTTTCTACCTCTCCTAGTTTGGAAATTTACATCCTGTTGCTGTTATTTTAATGGTTACATCTTATTATTTACTACACACATACTTACTTTATGAAAGTGTTAATTTAATAAGTATCTAAATAATTTCTGATATGATACAAAGCCCTTAGAAAAGTTGAACTGCATTTATGCCTCTCCTGATGTCTCTTCTTATGGTACAGTACTTTAACTTTATTTTTTAAAAAACAGAATAGATGTTGTTATATGCCTTCTTCCATAAACCTGCACTTATATTGCCCATGTACAATCACTTTCCTTGCTCTTCATTCCTTCTTGCAACTTAACTCTTCTGAGAACATTTCCTCCTGAAATATGTCCTTTAGAATTTCCATCACTGCAGGTCTGCTGGTGACAAACTCTATTAGCTTTTGTTTGTCTAAAAATATCTGTATTCCACCCTCTTGTGAAATGATATTTTCATGGTGGATGCCACTCTTGGTGTGCCAGCTTAATATGGGTAGGGTTTCATAAGCATTCCCATCAGGGCTTTGACTTGTGATGGACCAAAGCCATAGTGTGAAGTGCCTGCATTCCCTCTGCTGCTCTAGTAGGATAACAACGCCTGTCTGAACAGGGTTGCTGAGACATAAATGAGATAACAGATAGAAATTTCCTGGCACAGAGGAGGCAATTAGCCAAAGGGGTAGTTAAAATTGTTTCAACTGAAATCTTTAGCTCCTAACCTTCGGTTTTTTAAAGTTTGCTTGTTGCAATTGGAAAATGTGACCTCTCTAGATCCACCAGAGCCTGAATCCTTGCAATTGGAAACATCTCCCCTCCCCACATAAGCCAGAAATAAAGGATGCTCTGTTCTAATTGGAGCCAGATTGGCAAATGCTCCTCTTAGCCCTGCATGAAGAGAACGTGGATTTATTCTAATGACCCAACCCAAGCACCTTTACCCAATCCATTTCCTTTTGCTATTTTTGTCACATCTCTGAGATCTATTCTTTGTCTTTTTTGATGCCACCAGATCCAACTGCAGATCACCTGATTTAGTGATGAAGCCAATATAAGCATAGAACAAGAGTCTGCTGATGAGGGGCTAAAGTCAGATGTCATGGGGCTGGGTAGCAGAAGCAAGAGTTTCCTTGAAAACCCATGAGTTACTGCCAGTTTCATCTGTGACTATGTAAGGTGAGTAACCTACATTCTCTCTACTTCCAACACTACCAACCTCTACCCCCACCCTGCCATCGCCACACCAACACCTCACTGTTTGTTCTAGTTTGCTAATGCTGCTGGAATGCAAAATACCAGAAATGGATTGGCTTTTATAAAAGGGGGTCTATTTGGTTACACAGTTACAGTCTTAAGGCCATAAAGTGTCCAAGGTAACTTCCAACACTACCAACCTCTACCCCCACCCTGCCATCGCCACACCAACACCTCACTGTTTGTTCTAGTTTGCTAATGCTGCTGGAATGCAAAATACCAGAAATGGATTGGCTTTTATAAAAGGGGGTCTATTTGGTTACACAGTTACAGTCTTAAGGCCATAAAGTGTCCAAGGTAAGGCATCAACAATCGGGTCCCTTCACTGGACGATGGCCAATGGCGTCCAGAAAACCTCTGTTAGCTAAGAAGGCATGTGGCTGGCGTCTGCTCCGGAGTTCTAGTTTCAAAATGGCTTTCTCCCACAATGTTCCTCTCTAGGCTGCAGCAGCATGCTCCTTCTGTCTGAGCTCTTATATAGTGCTCTAGTAAACTAATCAAGGCCTATGCTGAATGGGTGGGGCCACACCAGCATGGAAATTATCTAATCAGAGTTATCACCTACAGTTGGGTGGGTCATATTTCCGTGGAAACAACCTAATCCAAACATTCCAACTTAATCAACACTAATACATCTGCCCCCACAAGATTGCATCAAAGAACATGGCTTTTTCTGGGGGACATAATATATATAAACCAGTACACCCATTCACTCTGGACAACCCTGCCTGTTGTTTCTATGGAGTTGCACCTTTTCTGGAGCCAGTGATGTCAAATACAGCAAAGAGCTCACAGAAGGGCAACCTAGCAACCTATCTTTGAACCGGGGAACAGAAGAGCCTCTTCAGTGGCCGAGTGCTGTGGTTTGGGGTCCTGATCAAATCACATTTCATTTCTTAATCTTCTTCCTTAAGGACAAGTTGAAGGACAAAGATGTTAATGAAGAAAGATTGTAGGAGAGTTGTTCTTAACCATTTCTGGGTCATAGACCCATTAAAAATCTAGAAAGCTACGGACTCAGGAAAATATACAGGGTCTGTATGTTTCCTGCAGCTGCTGTAACAAATCACTACAAACTTGGCTTGAAACAACAGAAATTTATTCTCTCACAGTTCTGGAGGCCAGAAGTTCAACATCAGTTTCAATGGCCAAAATCAGGATATGACAGGGTCTCGATCCCTCCATAGGCCCTAGGGGAGAATCTGTTTCTTGCCTCTTCCACCTTCTAGTGGCTGTCAGTGTTTCTTTGTTCAAGGCCGCATCACTACAATCTCTACCTCCATCTTCACATTGCCTTCTTTTCTGTGCATATCATATCTTCCTCTGTATCTCTCATAAGGACATCTGTGATTAGATTTAGGGCCCACCTGGATAATACAAGATAATTTCCCACATCAAGTTCCTTAATTTCATCACATCTGCAAAGATCCTTTTTCCTTATAAGGTAACACTTATAGGTTCCAGACATTAGGACCTGATCTTCGATATCCTTGGATTAACATTATTTAGCCTACTACAGAGTCCAAAATCTTCCCACACATTTTCAGAAAGATCATGGACGCCAGGTAGGACCCTCTGCTCTGGTGTTGCATTTCACCATAGATACACTGTAGACAGATACATTGGCTGCAGGCCTATTTTCTTCAGCATGATGCGGTATTTAGAGCAGTGGTTCAGGAACCTGTCTACAGCTCAGAATCAACTACAGAGCTGGTTAAAAATACAAAACAGAAAATCACACTCCCACCTCTAGTCCTGGTTAATTGGAATCCGCCAGCAGTGGGGCCCAGGAATCTGCACTTCCAACAAGGCCCCCAAAATGCTTGTGATGCAGCCAGCCTTGCACCCGTACTTCAGTGAGTACTGGTTAAGAGATTTGGTGCTTAAGTCCCCCCTTATTTAATGGACATATTGCCACTTCTGTGCAAGCTCAATTGTACATAGAAGGGGCTAATTTGTTTTCCTCTTTCCCCCTATATAAAGTTGAGGAAATTTTATAGTTCACTTGTTTCGACCGCATGTCGTGTTTAAAGCACCCAGCCTCAAAGAGGCCAAGGGAGAAAGAGAGAGGGAGAAGGGAAGAATTGGGGGTGAGGGGTGGGTCGGGAGGCGAAGGGAGGCGAGCGACGCGAATTTGCGGGTACAAAGCAAATCAGCCTGATGGGTGAGTTGGTGCTGCACTTGATGCTCCGCCAGCCTGTTCCCCTCTCCCGTAGCACATATTAGCATAAGACCCAAGGCCTCGCGGGGAGCCCGCCCCCGCGCCCCGCTGATTGGCCGCGCCTCTCTGCTCGTCAGGCTCTTTTGTCTCAGTGGGCAGAGGCTAAAAGCAGCGACGGCTGCCGTGGGAACCGCGCTGCCTCGACTTGGTTACCCTTCGCTGGGCAGATTCTACATTTATCGACGCTGGTGCATCCGCCGCCCACCAGCGAAGTGCAGGTAAAGTAAAGGGGGCGCAGTGGCCGGGTTCGGAGAGAGGAGGGAGAAGCCCCACCAGAACTGGGCGGCTCCCCGCTTGGGAACTGGATAACTGCGAGGCGGGGGAAGGAGCACTTCGGTGGCCGGGCGGCGCTGCGGGAGGAGGTGGGGCTCGACTGGATGCTGCCGAAGGGGTAGGATTTGCCTGGATTGAGGCGGGAGGTGGGGACATTTTCGGGGATGGGGGGAGGGGGCGAAGGGCAGGAGGAATCGCAGGCTGTCTGCCGTGAACCACCCCCCCTTCCCCTTTGCTTCTCCTCATTTCTTCCTGGGGAGGAAAATGTGGGTGTGCCTATCTAACACCTTTTTCCTTTTTCCGCGGCAGGCGGTCAAAGCCGAATCTGAACTTCAATTCTGCGTGACTGGTTGCGGAGCTGGTAGGCAGACGATTTCCCGGGGGGAAAGTAATAGGGGGGAGGGGGTAGCTCTTCGGCTCGCAAGCAGGTGGGCGAAAGAATTTTCTGCCCGGCGACAGCGGAGGCGGGGGAGTGGGGCCAGAGGAGGGGGAAGGAGGGGGGAGAGGCCGGGCGGGATGAGAGAGAAGGCTACTTCTCACCCTTCGCTTCCGGGCCCTCGGCTACTCCGCAGGCTTAACGCCCTGAGGACCGGGGTGGACAGGGTCCCCCCCCCCCCACACCTCCAGGCGAGCTTTCTCACCCAGGGCACCTTCCGGAGGCTGCAAGTGAAGGAAGGCGCGCGCTGGTTCCTGAGCTTATGTAAGAATCGGAGAAATGACGGAGAAAACTTGGAGAAGGGGGTGTGGTTGAGGCCGTGAGGTTAATGAGATCTTATTCCCACAAACCGGTGAGATGAGACCACTGCGCTCAATACTGAGAGCCCAATATCGGCTTCACACACGATCACTTCTAGAAGGCGAAGCAACAGTTGCGGTCCCTCCTGGAGGACTGGCGGGAGGGGATAATATATGACTCCTAAAGGCGCCCCACTGGCACCTAGTAATTGGTACTCTCCTGCTGCTTATTTTTGGAGCATTGGGCAGATATAAAATGTACTGTAGGGTATTCAGGAAGGCAAAGAATGCAGCTGCAGACAACTTCCCTGCAGCCTCCTACCTTATTGACACCCCCCCCCCCCATCACCACCTTTTTCTCCCTTTACAGACCCTACTGAGACACAAGGAAGGCAGAGCCCTGGGAACGTTGTTTTGTCAGTTCCTTCTGAGATCAAGCCTTTCCGAAAAGCCTGTGCATCTTGTATTCAGATAGGCGATCATTGTCATTCATGGCAAACATCATTGCACGTGTCGGTAACAGCAGGGGGGGGAACGCACCCTTGCCGCCTTGGGCTCATTCCATGCTGAGGTCCCTGGGGAGGAGTCTTGGTCCTTTAATGGTCAGCATGGCAGAGAGAAACATGAAGTTGTTCTCAGGGAGAGTGGTACCAGCCCGAGGGGAAGAAACCTTTGAAAACTGGCTGGTCCAAGTCAGTGGGGTCCTGCCAGATTGGAATATGTCTGAGGAGGAAAAGCTCAAACGCTTGATGAAAACCCTTAGGGGTCCTGCCCGGGAGGTCATGCGATTGCTGCAGGCAGCCAACCCCAATTTAAGTGTGGCAGATTTCTTGCGGGCGATGAAATTGGTGTTTGGGGAGTCTGAAGGCAGTGTGACTGCCCATGGTAAATTTTTTAACACCCTGCAGGCGCAAGGGGAGAAAACCTCCCTTTATGTGATCCGTTTAGAGGTGCAGCTCCAGAATGCTATTCAGGCAGGGATCATAGCTGAGAAAGATGCAAACCAGACTCGCCTGCACCAGCTCCTTTTAGGGGCTAAACTGAATAGGAACCTGCGCTTCAGGCTTAAGGATCTTCTCAGGATGTATGCTAATGAGCAGGGGCGTCTCCCCGGTTTCCTGGAGGTTATCAGGATGATAAGAGAGGAAGAGGATTGGGATGACACTTTTATTAAACGGAAGCGGCCCAAAAGATCTGAGTCAATCGTGGAGAGAGCAGCCAGCCCTGCGGCATTTCAGGGCCCCCCACCGACAGCCATTGGCAGTGCTGACTGCAACGTGATAGAGATAGATGATACCCTCAATGACTCAGATGAGGATGTAATCCTGGTGGAGTCTCAGGAGCCTCCACTTTCATCCTCGAGTTTGACTCCCCCCAGATGCAGGGCCAGACCTCAGGATCAAGTGCTAGTCATTGATTCCCCCAACAATTTCCGGGCCCAATCTCCTTCCACCAGTGCTAGTTCAGGATACAAGAATGATGGTCCTGGGGATAAGCGTAAGGCCAGGAAGCGAAAATACACAATCCACTGTTCATATTGTGGCGAGGAGGGCCACTCAAAAGAAACCTGTGACAATGAGAGCAACAAGGCCCAGGTGTTTGAGAATCTGATCATCACCCTGCAGGAGCTGACTTATACAGAGGAGGAGGGCCCAAAAGAGGCCCTTGGTGAGCACAATGACCCCTCTAAGCCACAGTGGGATGCTAGCCCCCAGCCCTAAATGAACCCTTCCTTATCCATCTTCAGAGTCTGGTGATGTGAAAGGTGAAGGTGTGTGTTTAAATTGCATGAGTTTACCCACAGAGCAGCTTTCTTTTGAGGTGGAGGAGAAAGGGTCTTGGATACCAGCACAGTGGAGGGGGATGGCCGGACTTTAGTCCTTGCTCCCTCCCACCCGACGCCTGCCTAAGGGCCTTTTTTCTGCGTGTCTATTTTCTTGATGGCTTTATTCTCTGTGTGAAAGTGGCATAATTCCTTGTTGAATCTTCATACAATAAAGAAAAGTACAAAAAATAAGAATTAACTGAACCCCCTCCCCTTATATAACCATTGTCAATCCTTTGATGAATGTCCTTCTAGATATTTCCCTCTACCTGTGTACCAAATAAATATATGTATAGATAAAAGTGATCAAATATAAGTGCTGTTCTATATACTGTATTTTTTCACCAAATAATATATGTTGTAGACTTCTTTTATGTCAATAAATAGTATATCAACGTCTATTTTAACGTCTCTGTGATATTATTTTAGAAAGAAGCAAAGGAAAAAGAAATAAGGA
This sequence comes from Choloepus didactylus, assembly GCF_015220235.1. Classification (NCBI taxonomy): domain Eukaryota; kingdom Metazoa; phylum Chordata; class Mammalia; order Pilosa; family Megalonychidae; genus Choloepus; species Choloepus didactylus. Next base: position 142,267,833 of record NC_051334.1, read on the forward strand.
AAATAAAGCAAAAAGCAATAAGGGGTGTCATACCCTGAAGTAGGGTTGGTGGGGTTTTTATCACCTCCTTTTACAGATGAGGGAAAGGGAAGATGAAATGGGCTGAAAAATCCCTCAAAGGTACAACGGCAGAGCCCCTTACCACAACTAATCTGTCCCCTAGGTCATAGAGTTAAACCATGGCACCCAGTGGTTGACAATGCCCCAGTGCTTTCTTCTCTAATGTATCCAGAGGAGTCTGATGGCCAGAGAGTTTGGTGCTGAGGTACTAACCCAGAATGGGGGTTCCTGTTCACTCTGGGGAGGGACAGCTCTCCCTTCTCTGAGTAAATGCCTTAGATGTTGCTGCTGCTTCAGGACAACATCCCGGTCACAACAGGACTCTACCCTCTGCCCCATATAAGGAAAGGGGAGAGCAGCTACTCGTGAGAATTCAGCACCAGGAGTCTCAGTTTCTAACACTCAAGCCTCATCGTGTTAACCCTAAGATACATGCTAGAGGGCACAGGCAGCCCAAGGACTCCAAGCCAACCCTGCTGGGGAGGGATGAAAAGCAATCTAGTTGTTAGGGCATGTGGAGGAACATGGAATCAGAGAGCCAGGAAGCCCCAAACACCATTTTAGCAGAGCTGAGGGCATTCAGGGGGAGGGGAGAGCAGAGAGGGACCTTCCCAGGAAACTGTCCCTCAGGAAACCCCCTGTCTCATCTCCTGATCTCATATTGGAGGGTGATAAAAGAACATGTGTGACCTCAGCCCCCAGGAGTCCCCATGTTTCCCATAGGTGCATAAGTCCCTAACTTTGTGAGCAGGACAAGGCTGTAGAGGGATGATTTCATTTTTAAGGCAGAGGGTGGAGAGTGAAATAAATGAGCAGACCTGAGGACTTGAAGGAGTTTGTCACACAGGAAATAGGGGCTCCACAGGGCTGAGAGGATAGGGTGTGCCCACTGGGAGAGGGTGTGTCAGGGGACAGGAAGCAGAGCCATATGGGTAGGGGAGAGGGTGAGAGCACGATGACCAGGGGGACTCACAGGCTGACAGGGACAGGAAACTTGGTAGGAATCCCAGATCCCAGGGTTTCACACAAAACTCTGGGGCTGTATTGTTCCAGAGACAGCACATTTTCAGGGTCCCAGGGATGAATCTTGGGGTTCTAATTATGCTAGGAGTTGATGGTCCGCTCAGTAGGTATAAAGGGGGTGCAAGCTGATATCCCCAGGGAGGGATAGAGGCCAGGTGTTGCAAGAAAGCTGCTGCAGGCTTCCCTGGACTGCCATGCCAGAACCTGACTTGAAGTGCTTCTCCTCCAGAAACACCCCAACAGCAGCTCCCTAGCTTCTTGCTCCAGCTCCATCCATGATCTCACAATTTGACGTTACAACCTCATCACCACTGATGATGATGCTCTGCTCATCACCACCACTATCTCCTCCAGCATTTGATGATTGCTCAACCACCTTAACCTTCATGGCCAGAAGGAGGCTGGGAGGGCCCCTCTGCTTCTAAACCTTTAGCTGAGAACTGGGCCAGGGGCAAAGACTCAAAAGGCTCATTCCTTGTATCCCTCTGGGGGAAGTTCTGGGCCCCTTGCAGCAACTTCCGTGTCTCTAGAGCCAAAGTGGATCCCTTCTCCAACTCCCAGGCAGGAGGTCACTCCACCCAGGCCCCTAGAGTCACAGGTACCCCCAACATTCCCCAGCTCTCATAGGTTTATAACCCTTTATTCCTCCTTACCCTTCTCTAAATCTATCCTTAGAGGGTATCTGCCTACTCATCTATCCCAGATTAGAATGTTATTCCACTTCCTGCTCACCTTTTCTCAATTTTACTCTATTCAACTTGTTGAGTATTTTACCCCCAAACATACTGTATGCTGCTATAATTTCTTTCTGGCATCAGGTAGAGTAAAATAATGAAAAGAAGAATAAATTAATGCTGTAATACCACTGCCCTCCTTTTCACTGGAATTAACTTGGGGGTTCAGTATAGATCACTGCTTTGAAAACCTGTTCTGTGATTCATCCCCTTTTCCTTCCCTCCCCTGTATCCTCTTCTCTGTTGTGTAAACTTGAAATTGTCTGATTTTTTATTTCCTCAACATGGTGTAAACCTGATATTTCTTTATTTGACTTTGTATGACATTGTATGACATTGGCTTTTCCTTTATTCAAGAAATATTTATTCTTTCTAATTGGAAGACCCAGAACCAAAACCTGGGCGTTCAGAGCAGACTAATGGGCTTAGATGAAATAAAGCTTTTAGAGAATTTTGTGTTTGATACCCATTATTTAAAACTGTGGGTTTTTTCCCCTTCTTTTCTCTCTTCATTCTTATTGGTTGCTAAGAGTTGAAAAATCATTCTTTTGTCTTGTAGGAGAAACTAGCCTCTAAGTACCCTTTCGCATTATGTCCCTCCTTCCTGACATTATTTTCCCTTGGTTTCCATGACACCAGCTTCATAGTTCCCTCCTCCCTGACCTTTTTGGTGTCCACTTCTTGGTCTCCTTTGCTGAATTTTTCCTCTTCCTGAAACTTCCATAATAGTAATATTAGTAATAACAATAAAAATACTGATAATTATGATTTATTAAGAGTTTATTGTGTGCCAGGCACCCTGTGCCAAGCCCTTTAAATGCATTAGCTCTTTTAATCCTCATAGCAACCCTGTAAGATAGGTATTATCACATATTTCACATGAGGAAACAGGTTAGAAAGTTTAAAAACCTGCCTAAGATCATGCAGCTAATTAGTAGTGGAGTCAGAAGTCAGACTCTGGGGTGTCTGACTCCAAAGTCTATGCTTCTTACATGTGTTGGATTCAGCATGTTCACAGCACCCTAGGATGAAGGTGTTGCTATCTGCACATGACATATAAAAAATGAGGTCTGTAAATTCGGGATAATAAGACCCTCCTTTTCAGGATGTGTCATGTGTATGAGAGTTTAATACAGGGCTGGTCCATTGTAGGCCCTCAGGAAATGGTAGCTACTATTACTCTTCTAGATTGTGTTACTCCGCTACAGGAAGAAGGATAGATAAAATTAAATGCTGTCCATGCCAACCAGACAGTGTTTATATAGCGTTAATCTGAGGATGTGATGACCTACAGGAGCTACACTAAGCTTGGATCCTCACAGGCACAAGAGTGGATTCAGAAACATCAGAGAGTTTAATAATGATGATGATGATGATGATGATGATGATGATGATGACTAAATGATAAGGGAACACTGAAGGCTGAGATGGATTCCTTGGGCATGAAGGACACTGGGCCCCCCTTACACATGGTTTGTGTGCCCCCAGGAAATTTCTCCTTCCCCTACATGAGACCCATGTATCCTTTTGGATAGCCCAAGACCAGCCAAACCTTACCCCACCCAAGCCCTTCCCCATAGCCACTGATAGAAGCTAGGGATGAGGGGAGCTGGTCTCAGAGTGACACAGAGACTCCCCAGTGTGAGGTGGGAAGGAAGCATGACTGAAGTCTGAGGAGTTTTTTAAGGTAACCCTGAAATCTTGCCACTATTAGGAATCTCAGAGGCAGGATAAAAAGGAGCAGAGAAAGTGGGGTTGGGTCTTTTTTTTCACATTTTTTATTGTGAAATGAAGCATATATACAGAAAAGTGATAACTTTCAAAGTATGACTTAACAAGTAGTTAGAAAATTTTCAAGAATGTTATGGGTGACAGTTCCACCATTTCAGTTATTTCCTTATTGTGAAGTATAACATATATACAGAAAGGTGATAACTTTCTTTTTTTTTTGAAATGTTCCATTTTTATTAGTACCTTTTTTTGTAGAGCATAGGACAATCTCAACTCTCCTAACAGGCAGGCTTTTTTTAATGCATTTTTTATTGTGAACTTTAACATGTATACATAAGAGTGATAACTTTCAAAGTACAATTTAATTAACTATAGAACCAATTTCAAAGAATGTTATGGGTGACAGTTCCACCATTTCAGTTATTTCCTTATTGTGAAGTATAACATATATACAGAAAGGTGATATCATTCGAAGTATAATTTAACACGTAGCTATACAGCAAATTTTGAAGCATGTTATATGTTACAGTTCCACCATGTCAGTTATTTCCTTCTAACTATTCTAGTACCTTAGAGACTAAAAAGATTATATATATATATATATTCAGTATTCATAATCCTTTGTTAAATCCTATCTTGTCAGTTGCTACTCCTCTCTCTCATTTGATCACTTTCTCGATCTTCAGGGGTGTCTAGGCAGTGACCACCCTAACTTGTTCATATTGAAAAGGGGTGTCAACATTATGGGGAAGGGGGATGCATCTGGTTGATGTTCTTGGAGAGGCTCTGGGACTTGTCTGGAATAGGAACACTCTGGTGGATTCAAGGTTTTGAGAGATAAACTTAGTGAGTGAAACTTTTATAGACTCTCAGATAGGGTCCTCGGTATTCTTTAGTATTTTCGGGACTACTGTTGGTTAGGGCTCGGGTTGGGTCCTGTGCCCTCATCCTAACAGGATGTATAGCTCCCCAGCTGCCACAGATCCTCTCAGATCAGAGCTCAGAACTTGTTACGGTCTCTTACAACTGCTCCCTCAGAAATGTACCATGTTCACTACCCCCACTTCACAGACACTGAGGCATACACAGTTATAGTAATTTGCCCAAAGTCAGACAGCTAGTAAGGATTGGAGCTGGAATTTGACTTCAGATCTCCCTTTCCCCAAAGCTGGAAGTCTTCACAGTTGTGATACAGAACTGTTCCTAAGGTACTGGGTACAAAACATCAAATAATTTTATTGGATGGGTCCTGGGTGCCAGTTGCTGATTGTCATAATCACGACCTAAGGTCTGCACAGTAGGATGACCTCAGTCTCATTTCTTTTATTAAACAAGACAGAAACAATTATATCAGTTTAGGCAAGTTCCTTCTCAGAGTCTGAAACTTTTTCCCTCATATTTATTTTTATATCCAATTTATGGGATAAGATACTAAAAATAACAAACTATTGGTGAGGATGTGGGCAAACAGTCTCTCTGCACACTGTTGGTAGGACTGAGAACTGATATACTCTTTCTGGAAGACTGACTGGGAAACACATCAAAGGTTAAAATATGAAAACCCTTGGATCCAGCAGCTTGACTTCCTAAAATCGATGCTGAGAAAATAATGGGACAAGTGTAGAAATTTTTATGAACAAAAATGTTTACCCTAGCTTTTTTTTTTTTGTAATAGTGGAAAACGGGAAACAACTTAGACCATCTTGAGCAAAGTTATTTTGAATAAACTGGGCTTCACATTTGCAATAGAATGCTACACTGGATATGCCTTCAGAGCACTGAGTCTAACTCAAGAAATGAAATGTGGCTTCTCTAGAAAAGAGGCTGAAAGACCACTGGTCCACCAGGCCATCTTAGTATCGTTGACCCCCATCACACTGGATCCCATTCCCCTCACCTAGTAAAAATCGTGTCAAATTTCAATTATCAGTTCACATGGCACTTCCTCAGGCAAGCTTTCCCTGACTCCGCTAAAAGTCATTCTCAATAGCTTCCATAGTATTTATCACTTTGCTGCAATTGCTTGTGTAACTATCTGTCTTCACCACCAGGATTATATCCCCTGTGTCTAGCACAGTGTGGTTTGGACATCATCCTGGCCATCCTTCAAACACAATCCCACCTCAGGAGTGTTCACAGTTCTCATAGTTTCTCTAGATATTCTTGTGCCTTGATCCCTCACTGTGTTCAAGTATGTGTTCAAATGTCACCCTCTTAATAAGGCTGCCCCTGAACAGCCCATTTAAAACTGCACACCTGGCCATTAGCCCTCCTGTTCTGCCTTCCCTGTGCTATTTTCCACCACGTACCTCTCTTCCACTATACCACATAATTTGCTGATTTATTACATTAATTGTTTATTGCTTTCTCTTCCCAATAGACTGTAAATTAAACAAGGGCATGCATTTTAGTCTGCTTAGTTTACTGGTGCCTCCCTAGCTCCTAGAACACTGCCTGGAACATAGATGGTTCTCAATAAATGTTTGTGGTTGGAATGAATGAATGAAGTGCCTGGCACATAGTAGGTGCTCAGAGAATGGCAGTCTTTATTACCGCTGCTCTCCTGCTGTGGGTGATGCTGGAAAGGAGATAGTCAATGAGAGAATATTATACATTGCTGAACCACCATCCACCTAGTTGATGAGATCAGAAACCTGGGAGACATTCTAGATCAATTCCTTGCTTCTCACTTCCACAGTTTAAGTGTTACCATGTAATTGGACCACCCACTTCTAGCATGGCAGAAAGTGGGAAATGGGTTTCTCTGTAGCTTTATCTATGTCACATCATTGAACCTGAGGTTTAAGTGTTTCAAATTCCCAGCCACCCCATGTACATTTGTAAATATTAAAAACAATTACTCTGCAATATATGAATGTTCTGGGTACAGTTGGTTATTTCCCTTCTATTAAAGAATAATCAAGGGTAACAACAATGAATATTATTTCCAACTGCAATGTGGTGAACATGCCAATAATATAATAAGAACTATTAGCTCCATTTTACAGGAGATACATTAGTCTTAGCAAGGGTTAGTAACAGGACTATGGTTATACAGCTAGTAAGTAGATGGCAAGTCTGGCTCCAGTGCTTGTGAACTTTTCATCATATGTTCCAAGTAAAAATATTGACATTGCTGAAATAAACTGTATCACAGTTATTGGGGTAGGGGTAGTAGACAGATATGAACATTTGACCAGTTTCTGGTCATCAAGCACAGGTTTAAGCTGCTTGAAAAACTATAAGTAAAAGAATTTAAATATTACTAGATGGAACATGATAGAGGTTGATTTTAAATATCCTGAATGGACCAAGATCTAATTTTGGCTCAGTAGAAGATATTTGAAAATAGATTCTGTTTAGTATCATTGATATCTGAAACCCAAGTGATGATGTGCAAGCTTTTTTTTTTTAAATTTTTGAAAATTTTATTTTTAATTGTGATAAAGGATACATAATATAAAAATCATTTTAACCATTTTAAATGGACAATTCTATGACATTAAGTACATTGACAATATTGTGTAACTTTTACCTCTATTCCAGACTATTTTATCATTGCAAACCAAAACTCATACCCATTTAGCAATAACTTCCCCATTCCCACCAGTCCCCACACCTGGTAACCACAATTCTGCTTTCTATCTCAATGAATTTGCTTATTCTAAATATTTCATATAAGAGAAATCATACATTTTTTGTCCTTTTGTGCCTGGCATATTACACATATTTACATGCCAGCAGGTAAACTTCTATACAGGGTAAGATTTTTTGACTTTAATGCTGATATGGGAAATAAAGACAGGCTGAAAATAAATGATCAATTAGAAAAGGAAGAGCAAACGACACTAAAGTAGAATAATAATGTTTATAAATATTTAAACACACATATATGTATTTAGACAGTGTCCAAAAAGTTGGGAAACATTTTCAGAAAAAGTACCTCAAAACTAAAGCAATGGGTCCAATTGTTAATCTTTTGGACACCCTCAAAATATGTAATTTTTAAAGGATAACATTTTTAATTTCCATAAAGATGTATCTATACAGTTTAAGAAATCAAATTTTTCTACAAGATATATTAAGAAAAAGAAATATTAACCTGTTTGCTTCCATCACCCAACCCATTTCCCACTCCTCAGAAACAACCACTTTCTAAGTGAGATGCTTATACTGCTGCTGCTTCTGTTTTCAGGATAAACACCTATCTATAGGTTTCCAACTAATGGATGACAAGCATTTCTTTCCCACACCCTTCCCTTCCATTTCCATTCTTGCAAACATCCCTCCTCATCCTTCCAATAAATTTATACCTTTTGATAGGAAAATTCAATGCCTGAATTCTTATGGCTATGCAAATTATATTTACAGTTGAGCTATATAGATTATAATTATTTTTCTTATTTGTGCACAAGGAAATACAAAGCTTGATGAATTTTCACAAAGGAAACACACTCTTGTCGCCCAGACCCAGAAACAGGACGGTAGAACCCCCAGCACCCCCCACTTCATGCTCATCCCCTCCCCAGGGTGACCAATGCCCTTACCTCTAGCTCTACAGACTGGTTTTGCCTGTTTTTGAAATCTGTTTAAGAAGAATCATACAGTATATATTCCTTCCTTGTCTGTTTTCTTTTGCTGCTTTTCCAGGTTCTTCTAAGATGAAACTTTAGATCATTTATCCAACTTCTGATCAACCTTTCTAGTCTAACATATGCATGTAAAGCTATAAATCTTGGACTTACTGAGCTGCCTATAAAGCAAGCTGGGGCTCAACCTCTACTTACCACCTGACCTAAAAGGGAGCCAAATGTCTACGAAATGTAGTCACAGTCAGAGTATGGAAGGGTGGATTTGGAGCTGACAGAGAATAGGTAAGTGACAGTGTATAATGGACTTATCAGTTATCACAAATCACTGATTCTCTCCAACTATCTAATCTGTGCTTAACCCATCTTTTGAGTTTGTAATTTCAATTGTTTTTCAACACTATAAATTCCATTTTGGACAATTCTCAAGTCTGGCTAGTCATTTCTTATGGAACTTTGTTATTTTACCATTTCTTGATACCCTCTTTTACTTCTTTACATACATTAAACAGTCATTTCAAATTCTCTACCTGATAATTTCTGTATCTGCCATCTTCGCTTTGTAGATCCTGTCCTACAATTTTTCTGCTAACTCTTGCTTAATGATGGCATCTCTTTTTGCAGGGTAGCTTTGTTGTTCCTAGCACAACTATGAAGGTCAGACTGATTTCTCCTCTACCAGTCCCACATTCGTTTACCAGGTAAGAAAAGTGGAACAGAAAAAGCCTCACTTCTGGCAAAAAAACAAAACCATCCTCATTAATCTCGAGCAGATTTCCGCTTACATTTTCCTGATCAGAACTGTCACGTGTCCAACCCTGGCTGCAAGCTTTTAAGCCTCCATAATCGATAAACAAGGGCTCCAAGGATGTGTTTAAAGAAAGAGACGAGAATCTACACACAATAGAGACAGGCAAATGAGCTCCAGGTTCCTGGTGATGGGGTTGATGGCACAAATCATGAGGTTATAGAATCACATTCTGGAGTAAGAGTTATGTAAGAGAACCCAGACCTTGATTTTATACTCCTCTGGCTCTTGTAAGTCCAACATTTAATGGTGACCCTCACTCTCTGAAAGTAAATTTTTGGGAGGGGAGTCCCAATAGCCCTGTGACTGATCTCCAAGTAAACCTCAGTCACTGTGCTGCTGGTATTAAAAAACAGGGTACTTGAAGGCAAGGACCCTGGCTGTAGAACTACCGCTGCATGCCAAGTTCTCCTATAGCTGCCACCTTTAATAACTTGGTATGCAGGGTCTTTGACATACCTTAAAGTAACATAATTAGCCCTTCTTCCCTAGGCTTAAATATGAAGCCAACAAATTAGGAACTTATATATAGATAGATAAGGTTGACACAAAAAGGAAAATTATCTTAATCAAGATTTTTTTTAATCATTATTTTATTGAGATATATTCACATACCACGCAGTCATACAAAACAAATCATACTTTCGATTGTTTACAGTACCATTACATAGTTGTACATTCATCACCTAAATCAATCCCTGACACCTTCATTAGCACATACACAAAAATAACAAGAATAATAATTAGAGTGAAAAAGAGCAATTGAAGTAAAAAAGAACACTGGGTACCTTTGTCTGTTTGTTTCCTTCCCCTATTTTTCTACCCATCCATCCATAAACTAGACAAAGTGGAGCGTGGTCCCCATGGCCCTCCCAATCCCACCGTCACCCCTCACAAGCCACACCCCCACACAACTGTCTTCGAGACCCATGGGCCCTGGGCTGCAGCTCGACAGCCTCAGGCATCCACCACCAGCCACCCCAACTCTCCAGAACCCAAAAAGGGTTGTCCAAAGTGTGCACAAGAGTGCCCTCCAGAGTGACCCCCCGGCTCGCCCTGGAATCTCTCTGCCACCGAAGCCCACTTCACCTCCCTCCACATCCCCCCCCTGGTCAAGAAGATGCCCTCCGTCCCACGATGCCGGGTCTACATTCCTCCCCGGGAGTCATATTCTACGTTGCCAGGGAGATTCACTCCCCTGGGTGTCTGATCCCACATAGGGGGGAGGGCAGTGATTTCACCTTTCAAGTTGGCTTAGCCAGAGAGAGAGGGCCACATCTGAGCAACAAAGAGGCATTCAGGAGGAGACTCTTAGGCACAAAAATAGGGAGGCCTAGCCTCTCCTTTGCAGCAACCGTCTTCCCAAGGGTAAAACTTATGGTAGAGGGCTCAACCCATCAAACCACCAGTCCCCTATGTCTGTGGTCATGTTAGCAACCATGGAGGTGGGTTAGGCGAATACCCCTGCACTCTCCACAGGCTCCTCAAGGGGGCACTACATCTTTTTTTTTTCCTTGTTTTTCTTTCTTTTTTTTTTTTTTTAACTTTCCCTTCTTTTTTAAATCAACTGTATGAAAAAAAAAGTTAAAAAGAAAACAAACATACAATAAAAGAACATTTCAAAGAGACCATAACAAGGGAGTAAGAAAAAGACAACTAACCTAACATAACTGCTTAACTTCTAACATGTTCCTACTTTACCCCAAGAAAGTTACATAATATAGCAACATTTCTGTGAACTTGTTCCTACTATATCCATCAGAATTTAACAGACCATAGTCATTTCTGGGCATCCCCAGAACGTTAAATAGCTTATCTGTTCTTCTTGGATTATTGTTCCCCCTTCCTTAATTGCTCTCTACTGCTAGTTCCCCTACATTCTACATTATAAACCATTTGTTTTACATTTTTCAAAGTTCACATTAGTGGTAGGATATAATATTTCTCTTTTTGTGCCTGGCTTATTTTGCTCAGCATTATGTCTTCAAGGTTCATCCATGTTGTCATATGTTTCACGAGATCGTTCCTTCTTACTGCCGCGTAGTATTCCATCGTGTGTATATACCACATTTTATTTATCCACTCATCTGTTGAAGGACATTTGGGTTGTTTCCATCTCTTGGCAATTGTGAATAATGCTGCTATGAACATTGGCGTGCAGATATCTGTTCGTGTCACTACTTTCCGATCTTCCGGGTATATACCGAGAAGTGCAATCGCTGGATCGAATGGTAGCTCTATATCTAGTTTTCTAAGGAACTGCCAGACTGACTTCCAGAGTGGCTGAACCATTATACAGTCCCACCAACAATGAATAAGAGTTCCAATTTCTCCACATCCCCTCCAGCATTTGTAGTTTCCTGTTTGTTTAATGGCAGCCATTCTAACCGGTGTTAGATGGTATCTCATTATGGTTTTAATTTGCATCTCTCTAATAGCTAGTGAAGCTGAACATTTTTTCATGTGTTTCTTGGCCATTTGTATTTCCTCTTCAGAGAACTGTCTTTTCATATCTTTTGCCCATTTTATAATTGGGCTGTCTGTACTATTGTCATCGAGTTGTAGGATTTCTTTGTATATGCAAGATATCAGTCTTTTGTCAGATACATGGTTTCCAAAAATTTTTTCCCATTGAGTTGGCTGCCTCTTTACCTTTTTGAGAAATTCCTTTGAGGTGCAGAAACTTCTAAGCTTGAGGAGTTCCCATTTATCTATTTTCTCTTTTGTTGCTTGTGCTTTGGGTGTAAAGTCTAGGAAGTGGCCGCCTAATACAAGGTCTTGAAGATGTTTTCCTACATTATCTTCTAGGAGTTTTATGGTACTTTCTTTTATATTGAGATCTTTGGTCCATTTTGGGTTAATTTTTCTGTAGGGGGTGAGGTAGGGGTCCTCTTTCATTCTTTTGGATATGGATATCCAACTCTCCCAGCCCCATTTGTTGAAAAGACCATTATGGCTCAGTTCAGTGACTTTGGGGGCCTTATCAAAGATCAGTCGGCCATAGATCTGAGGGTCTATCTCTGAATTCTCAATTCGATTCCATTGATCTATATGTCTATCTTTGTGCCAGTACCATGCTGTTTTGGCAACTGTGGCTTTATAATAAGCTTCAAAGTCAGGGAGTGTAAGTCCTCCCACTTCGTTTTTCTTTTTTAGAGTGTCTTTAGCAATTCGAGGCATCTTCCCTTTCCAAATAAATTTGATAACTAGCTTTTCCAAGTCTGCAAAGTAGGTTGTTGGAATTTTGATTGGGATTGCATTGAATCTGTAGATGAGTTTGGGTAGAATTGACATCTTAATGACATTTAGCCTTCCTATCCATGAACATGGAATATTTTTCCAACTTTTAAGGTCCCCTTCTATTTCTTTTAGTAGAGTTATGTAGTTTTCTTTGTATAGGTCTTTTACATCTTTGGTTAAGTTTATTCCTTGGTACTTGATTTTTTTAGTTGCTATTGAAAATGGTATCTTTTTCTTGAGTGTCTCTTCAGTTTGTTCATTTCTAGCATATAGAAACATTACTGACTTATGTGCATTAATCTTGTATCCCGCTACTTTGCTAAATTTGTTTATTAGCTCTAGTAGCTGTATCGTCGATTTCTCAGGGTTTTCTAGATATAAGATCATATCATCTGCAAACAATGACAGTTTTACTTCTTCTTTTCCAATTTGGATGCCTTTTATTTCTTTGTCTTGCCGGATTGCCCTGGCTAGCACTTCCAGCACAATGTTGAATAACAGTGGTGACAGCGGGCATCCTTGTCTTGTTCCTGATCTTAGAGGGAAGGCTTTCAGTCTCTCACCATTGAGTACTATGCTGGCTGTGGGTTTTTCATATATGCTCTTTATCATGTTGAGGAAGTTTCCTTCAATTCCTACCTTTTGAAGTGTTTTTATCAAAAAGGGATGTTGGATTTTGTCAAATGCTTTTTCAGCATCTATTGAGATGATCAATTGATTTTTCCCTTTCGAGTTTTTAATGTGTTGTAGTACATTGATTGTTTTTCTTATGTTGAACCATCCTTGCATGCCTGGAATGAACCCCACTTGGTCATGGTGTATGATTTTTTTAATGTGTCTTTGGATTCGATTTGCAAGTATTTTGTTGAGGATTTTTGCATCTATATTCATTAGGGAGATTGGCCGGTAGTTTTCCTTTTTTGTAGCATCTTTGCCTGGTTTTGGTATTAGATTGATGTTAGCTTCATAAAATGAGTTAGGTAGTGTTCCCTTTTCTTCAATGTTTTGAAAGAGTTTGAGTAAGATTGGTGTCAGTTCTTTCTGGAAAGTTTGGTAGAATTCCCCTGTGAAGCCATCTGGCCCTGGGCATTTATTTGTGGGAAGATTTTTGATGACTGATTGGATCTCTTTGCTTGTGATGGGTTGGTTGAGGTCTTCTATTTCTTCTCTGGTCAGTCTAGGTTGTTCATATGTTTCCAGGAAATTGTCCATTTCTTCTACATTGTCCAGTTTGTTGCCATACAGTTGTTCATAGTATCCTCTTATAATTTTTTTAATTTCTTCAGGATCCGCAGTTATGTCACCTTTTTCATTCATTATTTTGTTTATATGGGTCTTCTCTCTTTTTGATTTTGTCAGTCTAGCTAGGGGCTTGTCAATCTTGTTGATCTTCTCAAAGAACCAACTTTTGGTGATATTTATCCTCTCTATTGTTTTTTTGTTCTCTATGTCATTTATTTCTGCTTTAATCCTTGTTATTTCTTTTCTTGTACTTGGTTTAGGATTGGTTTGCTGTTCATTTTCTAGCTTCTTCAGTTGATCCATTAGTTCTTTGATTTTGGCTCTTTCTTCCTTTTTAATATATGCGTTTAGTGCTATAAATTTCCCCCTTAGCACTGCTTTTGCTGCATCCCATAGATTTTGGTATGTTGTGTTCTCATTTTCATTCGTCTCTATATATTTAGCAATTTCTCTTGCTATTTCTTCTTTAACCCACTGATTGTTTAGGAGTGTGTTGTTTAACCTCCAGGTATTTGTGAATTTTCTAAGTCTCCGATGGTTATTGACTTCTAATTGTATTCCATTGTGGTCAGAGAATGTGCTTTGAATAATTTCAATCTTTTTAAACTTATTGAGTCTTGTTTTATGTCCCAGCATATGATCTATTCTGGAGAAAGTTCCGTGAGCACTAGAAAAGTATGTGTATCCTGTTGATTTGGGATGTAATGTCCTGTATATGTCTGTTAAATCTAATTCATTTATCAGATTGTTTAGGTTTTCAATTTCCTTATTGGTCTTCTGTCTGGTTGATCTATCTATAGGAGAGAGTGTTGTGTTGAAGTCTCCCACAATTATTGTGGAAACATCAATTGCTTCCTTTAGTTTTGCCAGTGTTTCTCTCATGTATTTTGTGGCACCTTGATTGGGTGCATAGACATTTACGATTGTTATTTCTTCTTGCTGAATTGCCCCTTTTATTAGTATGTAGTGGCCTTCTTTGTCTCTCAAAACATCCCTGCATTTGAAGTCTATTTTATCTGAGATTAATATTGCTACACCTGCTTTCTTTTGGCTGTAGCTTGCATGAAATATTTTTTTCCATCCTTTCACTTTCAGTTTCTTTGTGTCCCTGTGTCTAAGATGAGTCTCTTGTATGCAACATATTGATGGTTCATTTTTTTTGATCCATTCTGCGAATCTATATCTTTTAATTGGGGAGTTTAATCCATTTACATTCAACGTTATAACCGTGAATGCATTTCTTGAATCGGCCATCTTATCCTTTGGTTTATGTTTGCCATATTTTTCCCTCTCTCTATTAATATCCTTTATTGTACCCATACCGAATCTCTTTAGTACTGAACCTTTCTCCAAGTCTCTCTGTCCTTTCTTTGTTTCTCTGTCTGTAGGGCTCCCTTTAGTATCTCCAGTAGGGCAGGACTCTTGTTAGGAAATTCTCTCAGCATTTGTTTGTCTGTGAGAAATTTAAGCTCTCCCTCAAATTTGAAGGAGAGCTTTGCTGGATAAAGTATTCTTGGCTGGAAATTTTTCTCACTCAGAATTTTAAATATATCATGCCACTGCCTTCTTGCCTCCATGGTGGCTGCTGAGTAGTCACTACTTAGTCTTATGCTGTTTCCTTTGTATATGGTGAATTGCTTTTCTCTTGCTGCTTTCAGAACTTGCTCCTTCTCTTCTGTGTTTGACAGTGTGATCAGTATATGTCTCGGAGTGGGTTTATTTGGATTTATTCTATTTGGAGTTCGCTGAGCATTTATGATTTGTGTATTTATGTTGTTTAGAAGATTTGGGAAGTTTTCCCCAACAATTTCTTTGAATACTCTTCCTAGACCTTTACCCTTTTCTTCCCCTTCTGGGACACCAATGAGTCTTATATTTGGACGTTTCATATTATCTATCATATCCCTGAGGTCCATTTCGATTTTTTCAATTTTTTTCCCCATTCTTTCTTTTATGCTTTCATTTTCCATTCTGTCATCTTCCAGGTCACTGATTCGTTGTTCAACTTCCTCCAGTCTTGTACTATGAGTGTCCAGAGTCTTTTTAATTTGGTCAACAGTTTCTTTAATTTCCATAAGATCATCCATTTTTTTATTTAGTCTTGCAATGTCTTCTTTATGCTCTTCTAGAGTCTTCTTGATTTCCTTCATATCCCGTACTATGGTCTCATTGTTCATCTTTAGTTCTTTGAGTAGCTGCTCTAGGTGCTGTGTCTCTTCTGGTCTTTTGATTTGGGTGCTTGGGCTTGGGTTATCCATATCGTCTGGTTTTTTCATATGCTTTATAATTTTCTGTGGTTTTTGGCCTCGTGGCATTTGCTGAACTTGATAGGGTTCTTTTAGGGTTTGTAGACCTATTGAAGTCCTTATCTCTAATTTATCAGATCTACAGCTTCGTGGAGTACACTTTCTCTAACTAACCAGCAGGTGGCGTCCACGAGCCACCTGTTCTCCACAAGCCAGTTCTCCCCTGCTTAGCCTTTGTGGTGAGTGGGGGAGTGAGTCTTGTGGGGCCCAATTGGTGTACCAAGCTTGCGTGTGTAGTTGGTGTTGCCTGCCCTGTATGTGGGGCGTGTTTCTGGGCAGTCGGGGAGGGGGGGGGTGGCCCTAACAATCAAATCTCCCTGGTGATCCTAGAGTTTTAAAGCTGCTGCAATAGTCTAATCCTTCAGTTCAGTCCTGCCACAGTTTGTCTCTGCCACTGACCCACAAGTCCTTGGTATTGGCGTATGGCTCCTGAGACTTGCAAGTGGGCCCTTCTTCCAGGCTGTGCACCCTGGGTCCTCTGTTGAGGGATGACTGTGCTATGTCACAGGTGAGTGCCGTCCCCCCAGGGCAGTTCTGGGCTGCTGGGCTGTGTAGGGAGGCTCCCAGTCTGCTCAAATGATGGCTGAGTGGGGCTTTGTTAATTCACACTGGTCCACCTTCCCAACTCTGGGACAATCAGCTGAGGTTGCAGTGAAGGCTAATGTCCACGCCCAGTTTTGTGGTGTGTGCCTGTTATTTGAAGCACTTCCGTCACACTGGGTTGTCTGGGGCAGCTCTGGGCTATGGGGCTGGCGATGGGCAGGAGTGTTTCCTGTCCACCAGGATGGTGGCTGTGAGCGGACACCCCCCTTTTCTTGGGAAGTTGTGGTGTTTAGTGAATTTTCTCAGCCACTGGATTATTGCCTTTTGTCTCAGAGCTCTCTTAGTTCTGCTCTTGACTTGACGTGCCCAAATTGAAAGTCTTTGAAGCTTTCTGTATTGGGCTTCTTAGAGTAATTGTTGTAGAAAAAGAAAAAAGGATTTAAAAAAAAAAAAAAAGGGCCCTCCTCAGAGATCTAATGGGTTATTGAAATGCTAATAGACAAAGCAACCAGGGCCATTAAGGAAAGGTCCACAGGGCAGAGAGATCAGCTTTTCTTCGGGATTTGCATATGCGCCTCAAGGCCTGAGCTCCGCCCTTCCCCTTTCTGTGTTCACCAGAACTCCAAAAATCCTCTGCTTTTATTTTGGAGTTTTTCGTGTTGTTTTTTTTTCTATGCCTGTCTCCTCTCTGCTGGGCTGGCTGCTCTCAGATTCTCTGGTGTCTGGTCTCAGTCTATCTATGGTTGGAGTTTGGATCAGTAGAATGAGTTTCCGATAACGGCTGCCACTGCAGTTCTCCCTTCTCCTTCCCGGAGCTGACAGCCCCTCCTCCCATGGGACTGAGCTTGGCAGGGAGGGGCGCGGGTCCCCTGGCCGCAAAAACTTACAGATTTCGCTGATCTCAGCAGTTCGACATTTTCATGAGTGTTGTATGAAGTATGCCCAAAGACAGATTGCTCTGTGGTGTCCAGTCCACGCAGTTCCTGGCTTTCTACCTACTTTCCTGGAGGAGTAACTAAAACATACAGCTCACCAGTCTGCCATCTTGCCCCGCCTCAAGATTTATTTCAATGCCTGAAAACATTCAGACTAATCAAAATGGTACTACTGTAATTTCTTAAATTACATAAATACTTCATATAAAACTTTTGAAAATGTTGATACTCAGATTTTCAAAAGCAATGGCTATTTAAAAAACATAAGGCAACAATAAAATATCAAAGAACTTTCATATAGTTATTAAGACATAATTAGCAGCAAAATAGTCAAACAAAATAAACACTGTGCATGTTTAACTCTGCTTCATAAAAGCACAAATAATTGAGGCATCTTATGTTCAAGCATTTTATTTTTAACTTTAAAATATATTTTTAAAATATTTTTATAAAGAAATGAAAAATGCCACAAACTGGTTTGCCACAAAGTCATACACCATAAAGTAAAATACAACCAACTGAACTTATCCATGTTTCCCCCTAATTGAATGTGACTTTTGATGTTTTTCTATTTACTTTATTCTAACTTATTTATACAGATTAGGGAAAACTGATTTATGATGAGTTGTTATTCATCTTTAAAATGTTCTATAAACTGCCCCTCCTTTCCAACAAATCAGTGCTAAAGAGAACAATGATGCAATGACTGTTTCATTCAGGGGACCAAAGCAATCTGTAACCTTAATTTCCCAAATTTCAATTTCAAATTTTTGCTTACATAAACAAAAAGAACTCAAATAGTCAGAAATCACATAGTTAGCAGGAAGGAAAATGTATGAGATGAAGATTATTTAAGTAGAATTTTATTATTTATGCTTTTCCCCCAAGCTACAGG
The DNA here is from genome assembly GCF_015220235.1 of Choloepus didactylus. Taxonomy (NCBI): domain Eukaryota; kingdom Metazoa; phylum Chordata; class Mammalia; order Pilosa; family Megalonychidae; genus Choloepus; species Choloepus didactylus. The sequence continues at coordinate 142,285,939 of NC_051334.1, forward strand.
CATTCCTTAGACTAGCATTGAACATACACAACTATAGAGTTAAGATTTTTCTCAAGCACGTAATTACATGAAAAATAAATAACTTCCAAGCTCTTTCCTAGTTGAACTGGCTCTTAAATATTTTCAGGGGAGGGGAATCCCAAGGATTTTTGTGTTCTTTAAGAAACTGGCATACATTATATGCTCAATTAAATCTTGAAACCTAAAGTTTTTTTTCTCCTAAAAGTGCAATGCAGATACGCACGGCCATCACTGTTCATATAGTGAAAGGATGGAATGGTAAAGATAGAGTCAATCTCTTGTAAATGTACAGTTGTAAGCTAATCTAAATGGAAAAAACAAAATGAAAAACTCGACACTGACAATTGTTTAAAGGAAAAAACTACCACTCAAGAAAAATGTTGAAGAACAAGACTATCTTCTCTTAAAAAGGAGAAAAAAGTGTTATCCAACACAAAAATGAGGATTACAGATTTGAAAAACATTCATTTGTCTTTGTCTTAAAATACAAACAAAAAAAAGTAGTGGAAAGAGGAAGTCAAGACAATTTAGAATTGAGGCAGGTCTATGTGAAAATGGAACAGAGTACAATGATTCCACCTCATGAAGGAAATAACTGAAATGAAATTTCACAAGTCTTCATGTCTATAATAAAATATATTAATGTGAAAAAAAATCAATGCACAATTATCAAAAATACAGAGTCTGGATTTTTCCTCTTAGGTTTATAATAGACTACCAAACCTGTTTAATGCATTTACTTCTACAAGCCTGCTCTGTTTAGCAGCACATGCTATATACAAGTACATACAAACATACTGGTATTTTACCACGAGAAATCATATATCTCATCTCAAACTAGTGATATGCCCTTCACCCACACTTACATATGCTTTATTTTCATAAGAAACCTAAGACCTCTCTAAGTAGTGCATTTTAGAAAGCTTTGAAAGAGTTTTTAACATATAACAAAAAAGAATCTTGATTTTTAAATGAAATCTTTTTAGTACTGTGGCATGATGGATTTAACAGCTGAAGCATAAATATAGTAATTACATTGCACTGTTTAAACTAATTCACAGGTATAGGAAAATTATTGAATTTTAAAATATAGCCAACATGAGACTGAGTAGTTATGAGCAGTGAAATACAAATACTAGAAAACAGTGAATGAATAAATAAGATGATTTATCAGCAGTGGCCATTCATTATTTTGCTTTTAGGAACCTGGAAAAAATTGTCTTCTTTAAGTTTCAAATGTTCCGGTAATTCTAGTTGTTTCTTAGCTTCCTCAATATCATCTTGAATTGCTGAAATAAGTGACTCTAAAGAATCAAAGTTCTTTTCTGGTCTGATGTAGCCAACAATGGCCACATTGAGCATTTCCCCATAGACGTCCTCTTTGAAGGTATGTATAATGTGAGTTTTCGTATTCTTGTAGTATGGGTTCCATCCTATGCTCACCACCATCTTATGGACATCTCCACTTCCAACACTGGCCCAACCATAATAAATGCCGGTGGATATATCAGCTGGAAGATTATCTACTACTTGCTCAGGAAAGTTAGCAGTGGGGATGCCCAGCTGCTTGGAGCTGCGACCGAAGCCCCGCACCACTTGGCCGCGGCAGAAGTAGGGCAGGTGTCTCATGACACCACCCGTTTGCGGCGCGGGGTCCGGGCCAGTCTGCGCTTCCGGCGGGGTCGCCATCTAGGCGGTGCCCGGACCCTCCCGGACCAACCGGAGGGCATGGTAGGGAGTTCGGCCGGTCCGCCCGGCGCACAACCGGCCGGTTGGCTCCGACGATGCGCAGCGGGGTGCCTCTCACCTTTGATCCAACAGATGCTACCGGCAGCCTGGGAGGTTGCCTCTCAGCCGATGTGAAAGCTTTTTTCTTCTGTTTGCCAGAATGTTTTGCAAAACTATTTTATTTATTAAATAATTTTGGGGTTGTTATAAAAGAATATTTAGACTATCACAAACTATGTAAAATATTTTATACGGTTAATATTTAAATGGTCATAAAAGTATACAGAAAGAGAAAAAATAAATCATATATAAACACTGAACACTTTGACATATTTCTTTTAAACCTTTTTTCTCTAACTCTAGGTGTGAGTGTAGTTATATATATAATTTACTTTCTGGAAGCTAAAGTTTTACATATAATATGTTATAAAATTGGGTTTCATTCTTTTTTAATGATAAATATAATAATTTCAAGAGCAAAAATCAAATATTGTTTGGCAGAAAAGAGGAATAAAGGGGTAAGGCCTGAGTCAATATAAAAACATAAAAAAAATCCTACAAGCAATAAATACTGTTATTGGCTGGCAAATGCCAGTTACTGATTGTAGTAAGAATGTTTTCCTAGAAAAAAGCAAGAGAATTAGTGGAAAGAGATTTTCAAATAACAAGAAACATTAATATAAAATCTGAAGACTTAGAAGAAAATGAAAAAAAACTCTTTGAGTGCTCTATTAGAAGATTTGAACGAATGGAGAGAACTCAAACTTAGGCAAAGGATGGTGGGCAGGGCAGCTGGAATGGGAAGACATGACAACAAAATCACCCAAGAGCCAGCCTCATCACAGATCTACCTCACGTTTACAATGCAGGGACTCTTTGAGCCCCTGGGCATGCCATTATATACAGTAATTCATTGAGAATAAAACAAGTGTGGTGAAAGCTATAGCAGGGTGAGCCAAGGGACAGTCGGAACACTGAGGAGAGCCCTATAATCTAGGTGGTCAGGTATGGTTTCTCAGAGGGGGTGATGTGTGGGTTGTAGGGCTATTTTTATCCTCAGCAACTGGGAACTACATGAAAAGGAGTACCAATCAATGTGAAACCTACTTACCTCACCATTGCAGTCAGAAAGCCCCGAGCGGAAGGTTCAAGAGGGCTCAGAGGAATATTGAGTGGCTGGAAGAAGAAATGAAGTTGTGAGGTACACAACTAGGTAAATGGACATTGAGGACAATATTTTGTGTGAAATAAGCCAGAAATGAAAAGACAGACATTATAATGCCTTACTAATATGGACTAACTATAATGGGCAAACTCTGAGAATTGAATCTGAGAGTATAGGTTATCAGGGGAAGGCTTATTTTAATGGTTCCTAGATTGTAAGCTCTTATAGCAGTTGCCTCTATTCCTGAGTTGTAATGGTTATTTCTAGATTCTGAGATGCTGAGCTCTTGCGTATAACCTGGTCAGTCCCTTGAACTTCAGGTATCTGTGTGACACCTGAGACTCAGACCTAGAGTAATGCTGAATCTCAGCATTACCCCATACAGCAAATATTAAAGAAGCTGAAAAGGTATCAGACTTCAATTAGAGATATGAATAAAATGGCTTTGGTTAGAACTAAGGTAAGTCAGACTAAAGGGTAGAGGATGATATTGACTGTATTTTAAAACTTCAACTTCTGTGTGAGACCAAAGGTAGAGGTGTTTATTTGGGGAAAATCTTTATTTTCTGTAGTATGCTATATAATTTAACTTTATTCAAATGCCATAATTACATGGAACCTTGAATAGGGAGTGAGATCTCGTTTGTTTGTACAGGTTAGTGTGAAGCCCTGATACATCCCAGAGTAATTTGGGCAGAGGATAAAGAAGTATTTGCAAAGCCCCCTTGAGGGACTGGGAAAAATGTGGAAATATTAAATTTACCCATCTGGGGAATTCCTTGTATTCTCACAGACATTGGTGACTACCAAGTTAGGAGGCTGAGCCCTCAATCTTGGAGCTTGCCCTTCTGAAGCCTGTTACTTCAAAGTGGAGGCTAAGCCTCCTTATAATTGTGCCTAAGAGTCACCCCCAGAGAACCACTTTTGTTGCTCAGATGTGGCCTCTCTCTCTAAGCCAACTTAGTGGGTGGACTCACTGCCCTCCCCTCCTATGTGGAACATGACTCCCAGGGATGCAAATCTCCCTGGCAATGTGGGACATGACTCTGGGGGATGAATCTGAACCTGGATTGTGGTATTGAGAAAGCCTTCTTGACCAAAAGGGGGAAGAGAAATGAAACAAAGTAAAATTTCAGGGGCCAAGAGATTTCAAATGGAGTCAAGAGGTCATTCTAGAGGTTATTCTTATTCATTATATAGATATCCCTTTTTAGTTTTAGTGTATTAGAATAGCTAGAAGGAAATACCTGAAACTGTTGAACTGCAACCCAGTAGCCTTGTTTCTTGAAGACAGGTGTATAACTATATAGCTTATATGGTGTGACTGTGTGATTGTAGAAAACCTTGTGGCTCACACTCCCTTTATCCAGTGTATGGAAGATGAGTAGAAAAATGGGGACAAAAAAGGAAATGAATAATGGGGGGATGGGTTGTTTTGTGCGTTCTTTTTTACTTTTTTTAAATTTATTTTTGGAGTAAAGAAAATACTCAAAAATTGACTGTGGTGATGAATGCACAACTATGTGATGATACTGTGAACAACTAATTGTACACTTTGGATGATTTTATGGTATGTGACTATATCTCAAAAAAATAGCAAGAAAAAAAAAAAACTAGGCAAAAAACAAAAAACAAAAACAAAGAGGCCTCAGAGGAGCACAATGTTTTCAAGTCCAGATACTTGAGCAGATGTGAAGAGGTCTCCACCTCAACTGGATCTCAGGAACCACCCCCCCAAAACTGTCAACCTCCCCAGTATCACTGACCTAACCTGTTGATATGACAAAGCTGAGTTTATTGCTTACCTTAGTAAGGGAGGACACCGCCTGACAAAGTTTTGAACCGCTGGTGGTGGAGGGAAGGTCAGAAATGAAATTTTAGTTTAGGGGGGATCTTTCAATGTGGGGACTTGATTAGGACTGAGTGAGAATCATGACACAACAGTTCAGTATTGATGGAAGCAGCAAGGGGAGGATTTTGAGGGATTCAAAGAATCTTAGGACTCAAAGTATTAATGCTTTCCATTATTAGAGTCAATGGGTCTTTGAGGGAGGAAGTTCCTGTAATGAAAATCAAACCATTTGCTTAGACCGGGAAGTCCTGGAAATGTAAAATGCTAATGAAGACAGTGGAAAATCCATGTTTATGTAGATTGAGGTGCAGATTTGGTGCTCAGTGTCCAGGCTGAGTGTGAGGATAGATGGTTTTAGTACCCATTCTTATGAATAATTCACCTTAGGTGTGTGTTTATTTTGTGGTGTCAAAATCCCTTTCTTTCACTGAATTCCCGAGGAAAGATGACACCTACCCTTAGATGCTTTCTTTTTTTTTTTTTGTTACCTAATATAGCAACATTTCTGTGAACTTGTTCCTACTATATTAGATGCTTTCTAAACCTTGATAAACAAATTAAATTGCTAGCTTTAATCAGCCGGCTAAATCCTTTAGGTGGATTGTTTTATTTACTTCTCACAAACACCTTGTGAAGTGGGCATAATCATTATCTCTATTTTACAGAGGAGGAAATTGGGGCTCAGAACTATTCACAGTCACTCAACTGCAAAGACAAACACATTTTTTCAGGGACATCAACAAAGCCACATTGAGCGGAAGTGGCAACAGTGGGGTAATTTATGTCCAGTTAGTGGGGAAGGGAGCTGGGATCCAAGTTCAAAATAATCATTTAGCCATTCCGTCCTTTTTGGGGCCCTTTGGGAAGAAGGCGGGAGAGGGTGGAAGCCCAAGGCCTCCACTTACTCCAGTTCGGGCCTTGGTCTGTGCCCTTCTGCCTCGCCGCGCCTGCCCAGACGTCAACGGCGCAGCCATTTCTGCTGTAGGAGACTCCACCTCTGCCTCCGCGGGCCCTGCAGACCGGAAGCTGCCTGCCCGCCTACCCAAGGGCCGGCCCCGCCTATACCCACCTCACCCGCTTCACCCGCTTCACCCGTTTCCGGATACTAGGGGGCATTGCGGAACAATCGCCTTTCCCGGTTGGCGTCCATGTGACCGGGGCACTGCGCGCAGGGACGTGAGGGTCGCCAGCTGCAACCCGGGACGAGACCAAAAGGAGGGAGAGGTGACGTGCTGCCGAGCCAGCTCAGGCTGCCTTCCTTCCTCTTCCGCCTTCTCCTTTTATTTAGCATTGGCCACAGGGTGGGGCTGTAGCGGCGAAAGCGACTGAAGTCTGGGCGCACTTCTCTGAAATCTCCCGGGGCGACCCTTACGGCAGCCGCGTGAGTTTCCCGGGCACCAGGAGGCCCCGGGAGGAGACGCCTCGCCTTGACATTGTGGCAGTTTTTTGCCCTTTTCGCAATGCAAACAAAGGAGGGACTTCGTCCCAGCCTTTCCACGGTCTTGGAGAAGTGCTGTGTACATCCCGTTGCACCTCCCCACCTCTGTTTGATGTGCTTTTCTCTGGAGCACCCCACGGGAGTGGGCCTAGGGGGTAGAGTTTGTGTCTCTTGGCTGATTTGGCAGGGCATTCCTTTCCCAATAAGCATTGGCCAAGTTGTCAAAAAAAAAAAAAAAAAAAAAATCAATGTTTCCATGTATACGCAGTGACACCTGTTCTCTTGGTTGTGAGAAAGCCTTGAGAGTTCGGAAGTGAACTTGTTGCCTGACTGCAATTTATTGCGGGAGCTGGGGCCCTAGGCACACTCAGACTTAAGCTGGCAGGGAGATAAAAATACTTTATGGAAGTGTACTTTACATACCATAAAATTCACCCATTTAAAGTATACAGTTCAATTATTTTTAGTAAATTTATAGAGTTGTGCAACCATCACCACAATCCAGTTTTAGAATATTTAGAACATTTCCATTACTCCCCCAATTCCCTTAAGCCTGTTTGCAGTCTTTTCCCTCCTCCCGCCTTTGACCCAAGGCAAACACTTATCTGCTCAACAGTTAGGAACAGTAAGACATATATACATTTTAAAGGAGTGGCTGAGGAGTTGTTTTCCTCATTGGTAGCATAATATCATATAACTTCAATAAGCCAGAACCCAATTGCAACTGTCAATTAAAAGGAATGTTATTTTCATTCAAATTTTTAACAAAAAGCCAAATCACAGTCATGCAGCATGGTATGGAACAGAGGTTGCAAACTATGACCTGCATGCTGAGCTAAGAATCTTTTCTCAAGTGAATATTTGCAGTCAGTTTGATGATAGGGAACACAAAGTTTGAACTCCAAGTAAGCAAAATGTTACTCTTCTATGATATGTTTTTCATTAGTTAACGTGTATTACAAAAACTTGTAGTCAATTACTATTATTAAATTTTGAATTTCATCAATAAAAACTTGTGAAAATTTGTTTTCACTCTTGTTATATAAGTAATTGACACAATATTCACAATTTTGCTTCTTGGTCCATAAAGCCCAAATTATTTACTATCTGACCCTTCACAGAAATGGTTGCCAACTCCTGGTATAGTCAAATAAACAGGAATCAAAAGCAATTGCCATGTTCTTGCTGTGATCTTGGGCAAGTCACTTCACTTCTCTGGTTTTTATTTTCATCATCTATAAAATGAAGGGTGATGGGTAGATAAGATAAACTCGAGAGTGAATCCTTCCTATCCCCTATTTTTGAGTACTTAATTATACAAATATTTATTGAGCTACTGCTATGTACCAATAACTGTTAACAGGCATTGGGGATACAGAAGGTGGTACAATTCCTGTCCTGAAAAAGGATACCATTCTAAATGAAAAAAGACTTAAGATGCAATATGTGGTTTGGGATTGGATCCTGAGTTGCACAAAATAGCTTTATAGAACATTTGGGGGAAAATTACAGAAATTTGAATATGGATGGGTATTAGATGAAACGAAAACATGGAAAAGTGGAGATCATTAACTGAAAAAGCAGTTATAAAGCACAGTGTGATATCCTTTTAGCTAGAAAATGCATATATGTATTATATATACTTAGGAAAAGATCTGGAAAGAGATACTAACCTGTTAACAGTGGTAGTTTTGGGATGGGGAAATTACTTATTTTTTTCTTTATTTAAAACTTAAAAAAAATTTTTGTGGTAATATATACACATTACACATATAAAACATATAATTTCCCATTTTAATCATTTTAAGTGTACAATTCAGTAATATTAATTACTTTTGCAGTGTTATGCTACCTTCACCACCATCCATTACCAAAACTTTTACATCACCCCAAACAGAAACTCTGTACCCATTAAACAATAACTCCCTATTTCACCCTTGTCCTCTAGCCCTTGGTAACCTCTAATCTACTTTCTGTCCCTTTGAATTTGCATATTCTAGATATTTCGTGTAGGTGGATCATACAATATTTGTCCTTTTGTGTCTGTGTCTGACTTATTTCACTCAACATAATGATTTCAGGGTTCTTCTATGCTGTAGCATAGATCAGAACTTCATTCCTTTTTATGGCTGAATAATAGTCCATTGTTTGTATATACCACATTTTGTCCAATCAGCTGTTGATGGACACTTGTGTTGCCTACACTTTTTGGCTATTGTGAATAATGTTGCTATGAACATTGGTGTACAGGTATCTGAGTTCTTGTTTTCAATTATTTTGGGCTATTATTTTTGTTTTCTAATTTTTTACAATGACCCTACACTGCTTTTGTAAATATAAAATATTATTTCTAATTAAAAAAATAGTCTCCGCCCTCATGGAGCTTACATGTCAGTACCTCTTCTAAGTCTTAATACTGCCAAACCTGTCTGTTTTTCTAGGGGAACACATGAAGGAATCAAGTGTACTCTCTCAATCTCTTTGTTTTTTCAAGTAACAAAGGATTAAGATGCTCTGTCTGAAATAGCTGCAGAATGTAAACTGATGCTGCTGCCATTTCCCTTGGAGTTTTATTGGTAAGTAGGGCTTTTTTTTTATACCCAGAGCTTTAGAATGGGGTGGGATTTTGTAGGGTGTTTAGCAGATAAAAAGAAGAATCAGAGAGGCAAATGTGGGCATTGCCCATTTAAGCACTGTTCAGGGGGAAGGGACCCTGCCTGAAAACATGCCCAGTCTGGTACTGGAGGTAGGTGTATCTCTGTTGCATTGATAAATACATCAAGCTACCAAAGCCTGATGTGATTAAAGCATTTTGAATCATGTAACTCCTCTTATTCTTATTCTCATCCACAGTTTGGCAAACTGTGTCCTGTGGGCCAAATTTAGCCTACCATCTCTTTTTGTAAATTAAGTTTTATTGGAACATAGCCATATTTATTTGTTTACATGTTGTCTAACAAACATGTTTGTTTCATGTTACACCTTACAACGGCAGAGTTAAGTAGTTGCAACAGACACTGTATATGGCTCAAGAATCCTAAAATATTTACCATCTGACCCTTTACAGAAAAGGTTTGCCAACCACTGTTCTAGGCTTACCAGAAAATTGTTTTTGTAGGCATGCCTGCAGGGAGAGAATGCCCACTTCACAGTTATATTAACAAATTGATATTCTGATTTATAAACGTCATTCTCACCTGAGCTGTATTAGCATGTATCAGGAGTCCCAATTTCAGGTGTCTCTAGGTCACTTACAAGATTGGATTTCTTATTTTGCAAAGCTGAGGTGATGGCCAGACCACAGAAAAACAGAAAACTCATCAAGTTAAATGATACCTTGTGAGCTTTATTAACGGCTAGCTTGTTGGTGTTACATTAATCTAGCTAAGAGCTACTTAGGCTTCAAATTCAGTTTAAGTGCCACCTCCTCCCAGAAGCCTCCTCTGACTGCTTATCCTGATTTCACTGCCCTGCCTCAGTGCTCCCACAGCACCCTTAGTATGTGAAAGAAGGGAGCCGACTCCGTCTCTGTATTCATGCAAAAGAAAACTTTATTCTACTCTTTCCTACAGGTTTTTATAGCATACAAGGTAGTCTCCTATGTGACTGTTTTCATGTATTTCAGGGAGGGTGCATTTTTTCTAAAGCCATAAGGTGTGATTGCATGTCTTTGATCTCAAGGGACAATCTCTTAGGGGCTAGTCGGGAGACAGCAGGAGCAGGAGACAGGAACACGGAAGGAGCCCGGCTATGTCTTTATCTAAATTGGTGCCTGCCTTCAGGCACTCAAAGCTTTGGCCTTCTCCCAGCCTGGTGCCTGCCTTCAGGCACTCAATGCTTAGGAGGCGGCCCCCCTGTATAACCTGTCAAGCCAGGGAACCTTCCGTGTCTCCACATTAGTAAACCTCTATTATAACACTTAACACATTGCCCAATACCAGTGATCTAGTATTCAGATCTTGGTTTTAAAATACCAATCACCAAGTAAAAGTTACTGGGGCTCCTTGGAGAAATGGCTGATTCCAGGGCTGGGGCAGGAAATATAAGATGAGCCTGGAATGTTTTCTGCCAGAAAATAAGAAAGTGCTCATGAAATAATGGGGACTTGTTGGAAGGATATAGGAGCCTAATGAAAGGGCTCCCAATGGTCAAATCTAGGACAATCCAAGCAAAATTCAATAATGATAGTAATGGATTAATACCTGTAGAATAAAATAAGAATCCATGAGTCCATACTAATATAAATAAATGATTGAATAAATATAGTAAATAAATAAGGGAGAAGGAAAAGGATTTGCTTACAGTAGAATTCCAATTAATAAAGACAGAAGGAATAATGGAAATAGAAAACTGCCATTTGGTAATCACCAGAGTAATAATTGTTTCAAGTAAGAATCATTAAAGGATGCTAAAATTAGTAGGCAAAAGTATGATGAGAAACAGGATATTTATATTGTCTCAAAGTATCTTCCCACAAAATATTTATTAATTAGAAAGGATATAATAGTCACTTTACCCTGCGAAAACCTGGCAAACACCACCTTAATGATCAAAGTTAACATTACTAGTAAATGGAACAAACTGACATCATGTGCCTCTTGATATGATTCACTGAAGACACAACATCATGTCTTGCCCAAAACACATAACCTGAATTTGGTCATGATGAACCATCAGACAAACCCAAAACAGACAGACTTTCTACAGAATAACCAGTCAGTATCTTTCAAAAATATCATGGTTGCAAAAGACAAAAAAAACAATACTGAGGAACTGTTCCAGATTCAAGGAGACTTAGGATTCATATGTGATCCAGGACCAGAAAAAGGACATTATTGGGGCAATTGGAAAAAATTGAATATGGTCTATAGATTATATTATAGTATTGCATGAATGTCAATTTCTTGATATATAATACTGTACTATGGTTATGTAAGATGTTAACATTTGGGGAATCAGGGTGAAGGGTATATGGGAATTCTCTGTGCTATTTTTGCAACTTTCTTTGTAAGTCTGAGAAGATTTCAAAATGAAAAGTTAAAAATAAAACATGAGTTATTTACCCCCCCCGAAAATAACCCTATGTGAATCGACTGGTGGTGCAGTGTGGCTTAGAAAGGGACCATTTAGGAGGCTGCTGCACTAGCCCAGGGGAGAGATGATGGTGGCTTGGTCTAGGGTGATGGCAGTGGAGATGGAGAGGGGTGGATGGATATTCAGGATGCATTTTGGCATCTCCATGGGAGGGACATTGCACAGGAGGGAATGGAAGGGGGAACAATCTAATTTAAAAAGGGGGTTCTCTGGCATTACCCTCAGGTAAAATGTAGACCAGAATAGGCCGTGCATGTCTGATAAATTACTTCATTAGCTGTTATGGGCTCAAAATCCTCTATCATGTAAGCTGGACTATTTATTATGAAATTTGTGTTTTCTTTTTTGTTGCCAATGTTTTTTAGTGATGTTCCTCTTATCTAAGGGAAAACAAGGAAATGGGCTTCCTTTGGTTCCCTCCTGTGTTTGTCTCTGCCAAGGACTTTTCTCTTGAGAATCCTTTTTTGCTCTTCTCAAGGAGGAGTTTGGGTTCTGCATTGAGTCACCCAAATTGTCACCTTTATAGAGCCCCACTGGTCTGCTTGGTTTCCCACATGATGGGCCCTTCCCAACAATTCGGTCTTTACCTGGAATGCTCTCTCTCTTATTACAATCCCGTCTATCTTTCAAGGCTCAGCTTAAGAACCATTCCCTCAGAGATGTCTTTCTGAATTTATTCAGTCTAAAGCAATCTCTCTTTCCTGAGTAAGTCATAGCTCTTAGTTTATTCCTCTTATTTGGCCCACATTCTCTCATTCAGTCATACTAATTGATTTTTGCTTTTTTTGTAATCATGACTTACATCCTCTACCCAATTTTCAATTTCTTAAGGGCAGATACATATGTTGTTCAACTTCAAATGAGTTATATATTTTTCCTCTCCATCAAATTCCAAAGATACTCAACAGTAAAATAAGTTGATAAGCTTCCCCATGTACTTCAGGCCTTATCTTTAGTTTCCTTTCGTTCTATTCTGGACTTTTCCTGTGGAATAGAGTCACTTCTTTTGTCCCAAATGATCTCCTTTGTAATTTAAACCTTGGGCCTGTTCCTAAGACTTTCTTTTCCTTTGCACGGATGGAGTTGCTCCCACCAGGGGGCGTTCTTTACTATATGTAGGTCAATTTCCTTTTCTTTAATAGGCAAAAGAAAGGAGACTTCAGATAAAAGGTCAGTGCATTTTAACCAGCACTAGCCTGCTACTCAAATGCCATTTCACTTGTTATATTGTGTTTTCGTATGATTCTAGCCCATTGGGAAGAGGATTTCCCTCCTTCCCACTGTACTTTATTTGTTCAATCTACAGGTATATATTGAGCATGTACTTTTTGTCAGGTACTGTTGTGGGTGCTGAGGATTCATCAGATAACCAAATATACAAAGCTCCTGAACACATGGAGCTCATCTAGGCAGCTGGCAATAAGTGAGATACGTAAATGATATATATAGTATATTAGATAGGGATAAGTGCCAAAGAGAAGAAAAAATGCAGAGCCTTGAGGCCATTATAAGGACTTTGTCTTTTATTCTGAGTAAGATGGGAAGCACTTCAAGAATTCTTAGCAGAGGAGTGATATGATCTGACACATTTTAGAAGGATCACTCTGGTTGTTTTATGGAGAATAAACTATAAGGGGGCAAGCTTGGTACAGGATAGGAACATTGGTATTGGGGAGAAGTTGTCAGATTTGGGTATATTTTGAAGGTAGAGTCAACTGGATTTGCTGACACATCAGATGTGGGATGGGAGAGAAACAGGAATCAAGGAAATCAGGGCCACTGTGTTGCATAGCACCAATAGAATTGAATAAAATAAGACTGGTGCTCCCTGGCATTGTGCAGCACAACATCTGTGTCCAAGATGATGCCAAGCCTAATGAAGGATGGAGTTGCCACTAACTGCAAAGGAGAAGATTGTGATAGGAATGGGTTTGGGAGGTGATATCATAAGTTCAGTTTTGGATACGATGAATTTGAGATGCCAATTAGATATCTAAGTGGAGATGTTGAGTAAACTATGGGATTTATAAGCCTGGAGTTCAGAGGAGTGATGTGGGCTGGGAATAAAATTTTTTTAAAAGCATTTTTATTTAGATATATTCACAAACCATAGAATCCATCCAAAGTGTACAAGCAATGGCTTTTAGTAGAATCACAGAGTTGTGCATTCATCACCACAATCAATTTTAGAACATATATATTATGCCAAAAAGAAAAACCCCATACCCCTTAGCTGTCACCTCTCAATCCCTCTATGCTTCTCAAGCCTTACATAACCACTAATCTAATTGTCTCTTTAGATTTATTTATATTTACATTTTATACAAATGGAATCATACCATATGTAGTACTTTGTATTTGGGTTCTTTCACTTAGCATAATATTTTTAAAAATTATTGTTATGATTATTTTTTAGAGAAGTTGTAGGTTTACTTAAAAGTCATATAAAAAATACAACGTTCCCATATACCCCCCTACTGTTGACACTTTGCATTGGTGTGGTACCTTTGCTACAATTGGTGAGTAATATTAAAATATTACTCTTAACTATAGTCCATTGTTTGCATTAGGTGTATTTTTTCCCATTTCCACTATATTATTAATACTTTGTAATAGTGACATACATTTGGCATAATTAATGAAAAACCATTCTTAAATTTGTACTATTAACCACAGTCAGTGTCCACAACAAGGTTCACTGTGTTATACAGTCCCATATTTCATCCTCTAACATTCCTTCTAGTAACATACATGACCCAAAACTTCCTCTTTCAACCACATTCACACACATAATTGAGTGCTGTTAATTACACTCACAATAATGTGCTACCGTCACCACTATTCATTTCTAAACATTTACAATCAAGCTAATTAGGAATTCTGTACAAATCAGCTCCCCATTCTCTACCCCCATTCTATCTCCTGGTAACCTATATTCTAGATTCTAACTCCATGAGTTTGCTTATTATAATTAGTTCATTTTAGTGAGATCATACAATATTTGTCCTTTTGTGTCTGGCTTATTTCACTGGACATAATGTCCTCAAGGTTCATCCATGTTGTCACATGCATCAGGACTTCATTTCTTCTACTGAATAATATTACATTGTCTGTATAGACCACATTTTGTTTTATCCATTCATCAGCTGATGGCCAGTTGGGTTGCTTCCATCTTTTGGCAGCTGTGAATAATGCTGCTATGAACATCGGTGTACAGATGTCTGTTCGAGTTCCTGCTTTCAGTTCTTCTGGGTATATATGTAATAGGAGGATTGCCAGATTATATGGCGATTCTATACTTAGCTTCCACAGAGCCTGCACCATTTTCCATTCCCACCAATAGTGAATAAGGGTTCCTATTTCTCCACATCCTCACCAACACTTGCAGTTTTCTGTTTTTTTTTTTTTCAGTAGTGTCCATTCTAGTAGGTGTGAAATGATATTGCACTGTGGTTTTGATTTGCAATTGCTTAGTAGCTAGTGATGTTGAGCATCTTTTCACGTGCTTTTTGTCCATTTGTATTTCTTCTTTGGAAAAATGTCTATTCAAGTCTTTTGCCCATTTTTAATTGGGTTGTTTGTCTTTTTATTGTTGAGTTGTGGGATTTCTTTACATATTCTGTATATTAAACTCTTATCAGTTATGTGGTTTCTAAATATTTTCTCCCATTGAATAGGCTGCCTTTTTACTTTCTTGACTAAGTCCTTCAAAGCACAAAAGTTTTTAATTTTGAGAAGGTCCCATTGATCTATTTTTTCTTTTATTGTTTGTGCCTACCACTAGATCTTGGAGATGTTTCCTTACAATTTCTTCTGGAAGTTTTGTGGTCCTGACTCTTATATTTAGGTTTCTGATCTATTTTGGGTTAATTTTTGTATAAGGTGTGAGATAAGGGTTCTCTTTCATTCTTTTGGATATGGATATCCAGTTGTCCCAGCACCATTTGTTGAAGAGACTGTTTTGTCCCAGTTGAATGGACTTGTCAAAGATCAATTGATCATATATATGAGGGTCTATTTTTGAACTCTCAATTTGGTTCCATTGGTCAAAATGTCTTTATGCCAGTACCATGCTGTTTTGACCACCGTGGCTTTGTAATATGCTTTAAAGTCAGGAAGTGTGAGTTCTCCATCTCTTTACTTGTGATTGGTTTGTTGAGGTCTTCTATTTTTTCTCTAGTCAGTGTAGGTTGTTTGCATATTTTTTGGCATACAGTTGTTTATAGTATCCTTTTATGATCTTTTTCATTTCTATGGGGTCAGTAGTAATGTCTCCACTCTCATTTCTGATTTTATTTATTTGCATCTTCTTTTTTTCTTTGTCAGTATAGCTAAGTGTGTGTAAATTTTATTGATTTTCTCAAAGAACCAACTTTTGGTTTTATTGATTCTCTCTATTGTTTTTTTTATTCTCAATTTCATTTATTTCTGCTCTAGTCTTTCTTATTTCTTTCCTTCTGCTTGCTTTGGGATTAGTTTGCTGTTCTTTTTCTAGTTCTTCCAGGTGTGCAGTTAGGTCTTTGATTATAGCTCTTTCTTCCTTCTTAATGTATGAGTTTAGGCTATAAATTTCCCTCTGAGCATCCCATAAGTTTTGATATGTTGTGTTATCATTTCCATTTGTCTGGAGATATTTACTGATTTCTCTTGTCATTTCTTCTTTGACCCTCTGGTTGTTTAAGAGTATGTTGTTTAACCTCCATATATTTGTGAATTTTCCAGTTCTCTGTCTGTTATTGATTTCTGGTTTCATTCCATTATGATCAGAGAAAGTGCTTTGTATAATTTCAGTGTTTTTAAATTTATTAAGACCTGTTTTGTGACCCAACATGTGGTCTATCCTTGAGAATGATCCATGAGCACTTGAGAAGAATGTATATCATGCCGTTTGGGGGTGCAGTGTTCTGTATATGTCTATAGGTTCTAGTTCATTTATCATATTATCCAAGATCTGTGTCCTTATTGATCCTCTGTCTAGGTATTCTATCTGTTGATGAGAGTGGTATATTGAAGTTTCCAGCTATTATTGTAGAGCTGTCTATTACTCTTTTCAGTTTTGCTAGTGTTTGTCTCATGTATTTTGGGGCACCTTGGTAGGTGCATAAATATTTGTAATTGTTATTTCTTCTTGGTGGATTGCCCCTGTTATTAATATATAATGTCCTTCTTTTATAACACTTTTGAATTTAAAGTCTATTTTGTCTGATATTCGTATAGCTACCCCAGTTCTTTTTTGGGTACAGTTTGCATGGAATATCTTTTTTCAGCCTTTCACTTTCAACCTATTGGTTTCTTTGGGTCTAAGGTGAGTCATTTGTAGACAGCATATAGATGGATCATCTTTTTTATCCATTCTGCCTATCTGTGTGTTTTTCTAGGTAGTTTAATGCATTAACTGTTACTGTTAAGGCAGTACTTACTTCAGTCATTTTTATCCTTTTGCTTCATATGCCATATCTTGTTTTTGTATCTCCTTTTACCCTTTTATTTACCCTTACTGATAATCTTCATTTCTACACTTTCCTCCAAGCCTTTTTCCTCTTTTATTTTCAGCTTGCAGAACTCCCTTTACTTTGTTGTAGGGCAGGTCTCTTGTTAACCAACTTTCTCAGCCCCTGTTTATCTGTGAATATTTTAAACTCTCTCTCATTTTTGTAGGACAGTTTTTCCAGATAAAGAATTCTTGGTTGGCAGTTTTTCTCTTTCAGTATTTTAAAATATCATACCCCTGCCTTCTCACCTCTGTGGCTTCTGATGAGAAATCAGCACTTGGTCTTATTGATCCTCTCTTGTATGTGATGAGTTGCTTTTCTCTTGCTGCTTTCAGAATTCTTTCTTTATCTTTGTCAATCTGATTAGTATGTGTCTGGGAGTAGGTCTATTTGGATTTATTCTGTTTGAAGTATGCTGCACTTTTTGGATATTTATATTTATGGCTTTCATAAGAGTTGGGAAGTTTTCTACCATTATTTCCTCAAATATTCTTTCTGCCCCTTTTCCCTTCTCTTCTCCTTCTAGGACACCTGTGATGCATGTGTTTATGCGCTTCATGCTGTCATTCAATTCCCTGAGACCCTGCTCAAATTTTTCCCATCTTTTCTCTATCTGTTCTTTTGTCTGTTCAGTTTTGGATATCCTATCTTCTAGGTCACTGATGCTTTCTTCTGCCTGTTCATATATGCTGTTGTATTCCTGTAGCATATTTTTAATAGCATCTCTTATGCGTTTCATTACCATAAGATGTTATTTTTCTTTGCATGCTTTCAAATTCTTCTTTATGCTCACCCAGTGTCATCTTAATATACTTTATCTCTTTAGCCATATTTCCCTTCCTCTCCTTGAGTTGGTTTAGGAAATTTGTTAGAACATCTTTGATTAATTGTTCCAAATCCTGTATCTCCTCTGACTCTTTAATTTGTTCCTTTGACTGGACCATAGCTTCCTATTTCTTAGTATGCCTTGTGATTTTTCGCTGATATCTGGGTATCAGATTATCTTGTTGGTTTATTCTGAATGTTGGTTTCTCTCTCTTGTCTTGGATTTTGTTGTTGATTGAATTTGTGTTAAGAGTCTTCTTTGATAGTTGGTTCGTTAGTATTTCCCAGCCAAAACAGGGCCAGGGAGCCACTCTGGGGGCACAGGCCAGTTCTAAAGGGCCCTGGCGAGAGGGTCAGGAAAGATGCTAAAAAGCCTTTATTTCAGCTTGCCAAGGGTGCATTTTCCTGGCTTACTCAGCAGATGGTGCTCTTCACCAAGAATCCTTTTTATGGATTCCTGAAGGTATGCTTTCTGGCTTGCCCAGCAGATAGCGATCTTTGGCAACCTATTCTCCTCAGCCCTAAGAAGGCAGGGTATGTTTATCCCTCTGCGCATTGCTTCTCTGTGCAGGTAGAAACAATGGCATAGGTGGCACCTGTCCAGGACAGGCTAAAGCAGTGAGACCTAGCGGTCTAAATTTGTCAGCTAATAGCTGAATCAGTGTTAGACTTTACTCCCCTCTGTTCTTGGGGGGTGAGGAGGGCTTCCATGACCCTCCCAGTCTGCAGCAGCCAGCCAGGTAGGGACCGGGCCAACCTGTAGCTGCTTGCCTGGAGGGTGGGGGATAGGCACCAGGAGTCTCAAACACATGGTTATTTACAATTTTTCACTGCAGTTTCTCAATTTCTTAGTCCTGCTCTTCTCTGGGTGCTGTGCAGTACTCCCTATTCCACCAATTTCCTGGAATTTACTTAATAAATTTTTGTGTAAATAAACTAGGTTTCTAAATAAAAAACAAATTTAGTTCATGCTAAAGGTTTACATATGTGTGTAGCTCCTTTTTGGGCCCACTCATTCATTCCTGTGTACCACACCATATAGTGATTGAGTACAGGTTCTAGAGCCTGATTGCCTAGTTGTATCACTGCTTTGCCATCTATTAGCTGGGTGACATATTTAACCTCTTAGTGCCTCAGTTCCTCATCTGTAAAACGAGAAAACAGGAAGTTAAACGCACAGTCACCGAGCACCCAAATGTTAGCTACAATTATTATTAATCTCATTAATTAAATGATTTATTGAAATCTCCAATGTTCCAGGGATTGTGCTAGACAATAGGAGTGCAGAGATGAATGACATTTTGTTCCTGCGTTCAGAAAACCCATAAGCTAGTAGAAAAAATAAGTGTGAATGCAAAGTATGTATAGAGCCTATCGGAGCAAGGGACCAGTTTTATAGGAAGGAGCAGTGAGGGGTAGTAAGGCAGGGTAGTAAAGTTTTATAGAGGAGGTAAGTCCTGAGCTTTTTATCTGTGGGTTGACAGTCCTTGGATATTAATATCAAATAGGTGTCAGAATCCCTTTTGTGATTCTTCAGACATAAGTTTTATAAACAGATTTTTCCCATCAGATTTTCTTAACAAGACCCTCTAACAAGACCACTAAGAGGCCCCTTCCTGTGTTTTGAAACCCAGAGAAGCCATTCTGGCCCAACAATAACACACTGTGAGGCCTACCCAAGGAACCAAACATGGTTTTGAATACTTTTCCTTTAGCAAATCTCCTCATTCCTTTGTAATTAAGCCAGAGGGTGTTCGCAGGCAGAAGATTGCATTTTCAGATGCCTCTGTCCTGCCTTCTCCCTCCTTCCCAATGAATTTTCTGAAAAGATTGGTCTCCCCTTCCTTCTCTAACAATCAAGTAGAAGGGATAGTAGAAAGTGGAATGTTTTATAAGAAAAGGCCAGGGTCCCTCATACCTTTAATTGAGGCCACTCAGAACGGGTGACACTGGAGCAGTATTTAAATTATTGAGATCACGGACAGGGTACAGATAGATGAAAACCTTTATGTCTTCTGTCTCTCAGAAAACCAATAAAGCCATTGAGGCTTGTCTATTTCCTCCAAGTGGTTAATGCACTCAATAGAATTTAGAGTTCCTGGTGTTCCTCTGAAGCTGATTTTGGCAGGTGATAAGCAGTTTGTAAAAGGGTTTATTATTTGAGAAGAGCTTTGGATGCCTGACTTTTAAGATTGATTATTTATTTTGCATGTTGTATAACAGGAGCGTTGGGCAATGCTCAGAAGAGGCCTTCTGGGCCAGAGATGTAAGGACTTCTTTGACTGTTTACTACCACCAGAAAGGGATTCCAGCTGTGGAATAAGGGGCAAGCTTCTAAACAGGGCACAGGACATGGCTTTTGTTTAGCCCTTAATCAGTCCTTCTCACTGGTTTCTTTAGGGTTCAAATACATAAAAAATTCCCATCAAGTCCCTATCCCAAGAACAGTGTGTATATGAGTATACGTGTGTGTGTCATTTCTCAATCTTTCGCTGGTAATGTCGCCTTCCTTTGAAAGAAATGTTTTGAAAGACATGTTTTGGTCCTTTGCAATAAGTAGTCTTATATGGAGTCCCTAATCATCTTAGAAAGTAGATACTCTGAAAGGTTGGTTCTTCAGCTGGTTAGAGTGCAAAATAGTCAAGAAGTATCCCCTCCTTCATGAAGAATGCCACACTGAAGTTGTCCCCAACCCTTTTGGTTTTAACTATAAAGCCTTGTGCCTTCTAGCATACTCTGGATTTTTGCTAGCTCACTGAGAGAGATCCAGAGGCTATTTTTAGACATTTTAGAGAGAGTAAATGAGGGAAATTCTCCTATTCCAAACCTTTAAAGGAGGTTGAGCCAGGGCCCAGAAGAAATTGAGATGGTCTTGATAGAGAGAAATTTAGTTGTGTCTCCTGTTTTGTTTTTCTTTTGTTTGGTTTTTATGGGAGCCTAAATTTATGAGGAAGTTCTATTTATAGAGGCTATATGCCAGCATTTGTGTCCAGTGGTGTTAATAAAATGGAAAGTAGCAGAAGGAGGTGATAGATGCCTAGGAAGAGATTTTATGAGATATTAAATGACTTTTAGATGCCTTATGATATTTTGAAGATGTATGTCCTTGGGGTTACACTTGAAGTTACTATTTCAGGTCTAACATCATGCCTCTGAGACAATGTTTTGTTGGAGAGTCTTGGGAAGCATGTAAACTCCAACCACACTGGCAGTTTTACTTCTCTAGAAGGAACTATACATTCTGGGAGTGACTAGCTTAATTTCTTGCAGTAAAGCCTCTGGCATCCTAGATGGATCACTGCCTTAGCTCCTAAATTGGTCAGGATATGCTAGACTCTGGTGCTCACATAAAGTCTGATGCAGGCTGGTTGGCCCTCTTCTATATTATAGCAATACCATCTGAAACACATGACCTCCCAGGAGACCATGGCAGGCAAACAGACAGTGGAAGCCCTCCTGCTCTTAACTGCCTCATCCCAGAGGTGACATATATCATTTCTGCACGTTTCATTGGCAGGAACTGGTCACCTAACCCCAGTCTAACTTTAAGGGAGACTGGGATATGTAGAGACATACTTGGTATATTTGGTGGCTACAAAAATTCTCTGCTACGTTCTTGAGTACAGACTGACCCTTAACTTCCCATTCCATTCTCAAGAAATATATGGCTGATGATGATTTTCTAATTCTGTAAGAGACTGGACCGTGACTATCAAACTACCTCTTCAGTCTAAAAGAGTCCTTGTTTTATCTGAGGAGAGGAGGCAGGACAGACAATACTCACCTGTTTGTCAGTTATAGTCCTTTTCTCTTTTCTACCCTCAAACACACATTCTCTTATCTGCTTCTGTCTCAAGAATAACACTTATAAGAATTGCCCCCAAGTCAAAACACCTTTCTAACTCTAATCCCAAGTAATAGGTCTGACTGAAGCCCTAGGGGTGTTTGATAATAAAGTGTGGTAGTTATTCTTTATGAGGTTGATCTTAAACAAGGCCGGGGCAGACTTGCCTATGTCTGCAATGCCCTTAATGGCTCAGGGTTGATTCATGATAAATTAATGGTAAACTTTCTGACAAGGCTGAGTGAGCAGAATTGGTGAGAATGGGGTGCCCTAGTATCCTTGAGTGTCACTGAGAGAGGGACCCTTCACACTTCCCTACCAAAGTCTAGTCTCAATAGTTAATGGGGTCTTTCTTTCAAGAAGAGGATCAGCAGTGGAGACGTTTCCAGGTTTCACACTAGAAGTGAAGACCGAGTTCCACGAAGGCACCTGAGAGGTAAGAAGTAGCTGACTGCTCCTGACCTGACTTATAATGTTTAACTGAACCATAACCACTCTATATACATTATACTATATGTATAACTCTGTGGTACTTGGTGACTTTGGTTGCCAGTTTTGCTTTTGTAAAACCCCTTGCAACAACTTGCTGCTGCTGCTGCTTCTATTTTCCCCTTGGTTGAGAAACAATCAATTTCCTTATGTAATCTTTTAATTCTAGCTGGGAAAACATTGTTTGAGAGTTGCTGTTTACATTTACCCTTTCTTCCCAAATAACAAAATTTTGATTCTTCCATTTGGCATTTTCATGTCTTCCTCTTCCTATTTCATATCCCTGATGTTGATTGCCACTTTACTCACTAATTTTCCATCCTGTACCAAACATCAAATCCTAAGCTTTTTCTTCCTTTCCACATCTTTGACTTGAATTGTGTCTGATTTCTAGGAAAACTTTTAACTGACTAGAGATATCCAACTTTGAGCCAGTTATAATCTCTGAGGCTTATGTGATCTTTCCAAGGAGTTCAAAGTAATTCACCTTGAAAAATGAAAGTATTCCATGTGTAGTGCTTAGTTTATCATCCCAAAATATGTAGAAACTAGATGGGGGAGGCAAGTTTTGTCCCTCTTATTTTAAGAATGGACAAATAGAAATTCAGAGATGATAAAGAACTCTCCATCATCATTATCACCCTGCTGGTTGTTTGATGTCCAGACCAAAATAATAAAGTGATAGGCCTGTGAATGCTGCATTATTACCTCCTTTCTAGGCTAAAAATGACACTGGGACAGGCTGGGGCAGACTGCTCTGCCTTGTGTGTGTGTGTGTTAATGGTCTGCCAGACCTGGTAGAACAGAACTTTTCAATTGAAGGTCCACAGAAGGCAGGGACCCCAACATTGAGGCAGTCGCCCTTTTATGTCATGTGCATAGGTGGGTCTTTTGGGACTGACCCAGCTCTCCATGCAGAACCCCGTGGTAATCCTTGTCTACAGAGGATGTGGACACAGTGGAGTTTAACTGCCAAGAATATTATAGACAATGGAAATTGTTTTCAAGTGTTGTTTCTTAAAGTGACAAGTGATGGCTGAGGATGGGAGGGAGAATGGCCTTATCTTCAGCTTATCAAATGAGGTAATGACTCTGAAAGTAGTTTCTAAATTATAAAAATATGGAATACATGATAGTTATTGTGATTATATTGTAAATTGTATGTGTTGCTTTTCCCCCAAGATTTTTAAGGAAGACTTCAAAAATCTTGGCTTACTTCTCATTACTGCATTATGTCATTGCATTACTCTCAGGATCTGACTCAGCACTAGAAATCACCTTTTAATTTCCTCAGTGCTTCACATTTCCTCTGGGAATGATGCAGAGATGCTTCTCTGTCATGGGTTAGAGCAATTCCCAAAGCCAAGGTTGCTCCTGCTTTGTCAGCACTTAATTAATTTTCTGAAGGAAGAATCTGGCGTGACGTCATGTTTATTCTTAGTTACTCTTCCCAATTTTCTGTCACTAAGATTGTTTGAGTTGGTGTGGGGACAAGGGGTCTTGAGTCATGGCCTGATCCCAGGCAGATATTCAGTAACACAGCACTTGTCCCCAGGCCAGGCTTTTGGCACCCTGTGCTCTCTGAAAGCTTGGCCCAAACCTGGAAAGAAGAAATAGCCTCAAATTCTCTCAAATACACACTGACAGCACTAAAGCTGGGAACATTATTCCGCAGGCCTTTCTAATGCCTTGTTTATAACATAGCTCTATAGACTTTTGTAATCTGGTTTCCTAGCCTTAACAGTTTAGAAGCAACAGGAAGAGTGGGGTTGGGGGGCAGGGCTCAGACAAACTGACAGAGGAAGTGCCAGCTGAAGGCCTGATATCCGGGAAGAGACAGAAAAACAAAAAAAGCACAGCATAACAAAGGACATCGATTCTGATTACGCTGAGTTAGCTGGAAAAATGTTCAAGTGTGTTAAGAAATCTGGGAAGCAAGTGATATATATTGTCCTGGTTTGTATATTTATGTCCCCCAGAAAAAGCCATATTCTTTAATGCGTTCTTGTGGGAGCAGACATATTAGTGTGGATTGGGTTGGAACCTATTGGTTCAGTGTCCATGGAGATGTGACCCACCCAACTGTAGGTGATAACTCTGATTGGATAATTTCCATGGAGGCATGGCCCCGCCCATTCAGCATGGGCCTTGTTTAGTTTACTGGTGCACTGTATGAGCTCAGACAGAAGGAGCTCATAGTGAGCTGGAGCTGAGGCAGACATTTTGAAGATGGCTGTTGGAAGCTGATGCAGACATTTTGGAGAACGCCATTTTGAAATGCAACTTGGAAGCAAGCAGATGCCAGCCATTGCCTTCCAAGCTAACAGAGGTTTTCCGGATGCCAATGGCCTTTCTCCAGTGAAGGTACTCTTTGTTGATGGACACTTTATGGCCTTAAGACTGTAACTGTATAACCAGATAAACCCCCTTTTATAAAAGCCAATCCATTTATGGTGTTTTGCATTCCGGCAGCATTAGCAAACTAGAAAAAAAAAAAATATATATATATATATATATACATATACGTATATATACGTATGTATATATTTTACATGTCATCGAAAATAACTATTTAAAAGTTTTGGTGTTTAAAGGATAAGATTTCCTTATCTGTACAAATTCAGTTCTTTCTAACTCTGCCATACCACACCTAAACCAGAATTATGAGGTATTTCCTGTAAAGGAAATATAATACTTTCTTATAATTAGGATTTGAAGCCCCAAGAGGGGCTGAAACTAATACTTGTTTTCTGGGAGTAATTCAGGCATTGAGTAAGAATGTGATTTGAATGCTGAATTAGTTAATTTCATGATTTAGTACCCATAGATGTGTCACATTTCAGACTTCCTCTCAAGGCTCCCTCATTCACCCATAGGCTTTTTCTCACATTCCTTAGATTGGCCCAGGAGCTGCTGTGAGCCTCCATGGAAGCCCTGGCTGTATGGGAGTGAAGCTCAAGGCTTGGAGTCCCAAATGGAAAGTAACTTCAGTCCTCAGAAAAGTCACTGCCAGGTTGTTGCCTGGGTTTACTGTTCTGATGAACTGGCCCAGTCTATTCGTCACCGCCTGAGTCAGAAGCCTGGGCAGGGCATGGAGGCTGGTGTACAGATTCTACTCTTCCAGCCTCTCCTGTTCACATAGCCGTGAGCTTTCTGACCGGCAGCTGTGAGCTGGCAGGCCTTTGGTGGGAGGCGATGCTAGTTGGGCCAGGGCTTTCTGCTGCCAACATAAGCATCTGTAGTTACCTTTGTCCTTTTGTTCATGTCTTAATAGTCTGGCCATGCATCTCTGCCAGCAGGAAGGTCTGTTTTAGTCATCCCTCTCCCTGACTCTCACCCCCACCCCATGACGCAGAGTATGATTGACTTGGCTGAAAGCAGAGAATCAATGAGGCTGTGGAGCCCATAAAGCAGTCAGAAACATGTCTCACTTAGCCCTTGTAATTGTAATGCCTTGGCTTGGCCTTTTGCCGCCCTTCCCTGTTCTGGCCGTTAACGTGTTTCACCAAGGGGTGGTTGCTAATTGGGAAATTTACTGTATCCACCTTCTTTGGTGATGATTCTTATAGCTGTTCAACTACTTAATGGGTGCTAAAATGTAGTACAGCACTGGACTGGGAATCAGGAAAATTTGGTTGTGGTCCTGGATCAACTGTGAACGTCTGTGTGATTTTGGATAAATCTCTTACTTATCTGCAAGAGGGGGAGGAGGACAGTGGTTGCATTAGATGAATTTTACAGTGTAAGTGCTAAACATTCTAGTTTTTCTTTCCTGTTCAAACAGACAAATGTTTTGGTCCATTTCCTACAGTGTTTTCTCTTTTCCTCTGTATCCATGTCTCCCTTCACCTGAACCTCTCTTTTTGATGAAGTACTTATTAAACTATTTCTTTTGAAAACTGCCATGGAAATATGGAAAGCTTAAATAGAAATATTTAAGTTCCAGGAATTTTGATTTTTAGAGCTGACATGGAATTCAGGATTAATAGATTGATTATAGTCCCATCTGGAATTTTAATCAATTAATCATAGGACACCAGCCAAGTTAACTGGGACACTGTGAGATTTGGAACTAGACTTCTCAGCCTCAGTTTACTCTCATGCAAGTGACTTGGGTAGAGGTGGAAGGCATATGCTGTCCCATCACCTCCCATCCTTAGCACTGCCCAGAAAAAGCAGGGGAGAGGCTGAAAAGGGTGAGGCAGAAAACTTGGACAAGGATACAGACAAGTGGCAGACTTTATTAAATGCCCACTGTTTGGTGAATGTGCCAGGGAGACTAAGAGGGCAGCTTTCTACAAACAAACCCTGCCTGTTCTTGCTTTTGGGCCTACAAGTTGTTTCCTCCAATTGGCATGCCCTCCTTCTCCTCTTCACTTACTCAGAATCTTACCCATCTAGCAAGCTCCTCCTCTTCAAGTTCAGCAAACCTTTATTGAGGACCTCCTAGATACCCAGCCCTCTTTTAGGAATACAAAGATGAGTGAGACTTAGTCCCTGCCTTCATGCTAACTGTACTATATTGTCCTGTTTGGGTCACTGTTACTTCATGGATGTTTCCTTCTTTTCTTGTTAGAACTTAAGCTCCTCGAGGACAATGCCTGCTTTACAGGGGTCTCACAACTAGTTCTGTGGTTCATTAATAGGACCCACAAGACTAAATAGGAGGTTATACTCATGGCCAAGGTTATTACAGCCAAGGATAGAGAGCAAAAGCAGCAGGAAAAAGATATGCATTCAATAAGGCACCGGCTTCCAAGTTCATCCCCATCCAGGGCCACACAGGAGTGAGTACTCTCTAGCAGCAAACTACAAGGACACCTGTGAAATGTGTCTGCCCAGGGAAGCACACACCAATCTTAAAGTCAGAAGCTTTTATGGAACCAAAATCTAGGACCCTAACATTGAAACCAGGTACATAATGAATCTTGTAAACAATCAAGAGATGTCCTGATAAGCTGGTACAGCATGCCCCATTGCTCTGAACATACAAAACATCATCATCAATCAATGATATAAAAAACATTCAGAGGGCCACATTCCCAGGGCTTGGCCTAGGGTCAATCATAGTTCCAGACTCCCCTGGGAAAATGCAAGGATTGAGCAACTAGACGTGCTGTGCTGTGTTAAAGCTTCAAAACTGTCTTACAGATTTCATGTATCACCTCAGAGTACTGAGCATGGGGTAACACAAGACCTGACCTCTCCTCTGAACTCAAGAGTCATATTTCATGGTCTACTTGCCATGTCAAGTCCCACAGACATCAACACCTCAACTTGTCAAAATCTGAATTCTTGTTCACCCCCAACTGAAACCTACTTTTTTCCATCTCAGTAACTGGCAGTTCCATTCACACTCTTGCTCAAGCCCCCAAATCTAGGTATTATCCTTGATTTTCCTCTTCCTCTCACCTCCCACAGTTAATCAGTATTTCCTACTTATTCTAACTGTAAGGCATATCCAAAATCTGACCATCTCACCTTCTCTCAACCACCCTAGTCTAAACTGCCATCACTTTCATCTGGACTACTGGCCTCCTAAATGTTTCTATTTGTCTCCCCTACAACCTATTCTCCAGTTACCACCCAGAGTGATCCTTTAAAATGTATAGCAGATTATGTCAGTCCCTGCTATTCCCACCTCCAATGGCTTCTCAACATGCTAGGAATAAAATTCAAACATTTTACTCTCTCATCACTAATCATGCTCTGATCTCAGACCCAGTGGATTTTCCCTTCTCACATGCTATTCCTTCTTCCTGAACTGTCCTTCCCCTAACTCTTCAAATGGCATTCTTATCCTTTTAAATCTCATCTCCAGTGTCAGCCCCTCCAGGAGACTTCTCTAACCATTCCATCTAAGGTAGTCCTACCCCTCCCCTCATCTGGACTCATGATTATTTGGTTATATATTTGCTATCACTTCACACTGAACAGAATGTTAGCTCATGAGAGAAGACCCATATCTGTCTTGTTCACAAAAATATCCCTAGCACCTATCGCTATGCCAAATTCAGAGCAGACATTCAATAAATATTTGCCAATAAACATAGTGGGTAATCAATACATACTCAGTATATGATTACTTGAAAGTGATGGCCTGGTTTCTGCCCTAAAAAGTTTACATTCTACTGAAGAGTTGAGTGGGAAAAATGTAGAAACTTTTGTTCTTTTGAGTATCCAACATAGGACATGTCAGCATTTTGGACAGTAGAAAACAGGAAGCAACAGAGTGGCTTCATTGAGCAGCTAAAATCTACACAGCTCTGTATTCTCTCTGACAGGGCCTTCTAGGAGCTGTTTGAAGGGAGATACCAGTAGCTTGGAATTACAAATGGAAGGCAAGGATTGTGGAGGAGCTGATGTCTTCTCCAGGATAGTGGCAGTGGTGTTTTTGCCAGAGCATGGCCTATAGTATGTATGATTGGACCTTATTTGTGACCTCTTTGGGGCCTGTTTTGTTGTGGTCTCCAGAGATCCTATAGGCTGGCTAATGTTGTTTACTTAATTCCTTTTCTGCTTAAACTGACCAGGTGGATTCTGTAGTATGCAACTAAAAATTGTGACCTGTCCTATAGTTTGAAAAAATGGTTGAAATTCAGAATACTGACATATAACTGATGTTTAAGCTTGATGGAAAATGCTAAAATTATACTGGCATTGAAGAAATTACTTCTAAACTGAACCAACATATATAACTATATCAAAGTGACATGCTGAATTTGAGGCCGTTTACTCACATGCCTGGGTAAAAAATGTACAGGTATATGTTTTTATGTGTCTGTAAAGCACCATTTACACAACTGAGCATTTTTGAACATTTGCTTAAATTATATGCTTTTATAGTCCAGTGTAATTTTTAACAAGTATATCAGTAAGTGAAAGAGATTTAAAATATTTTAAAAAGGTAAAATTAACTATAGTGTTTAATGTTGCAACTTGGATGATAAAACTATAAAGGAAAGCAAGGAAGAGATTACTATAAAAGAAAGTCAGCAGAGTGGTTAATTTTAGGATTGGGATGGGACATGTCAGGCTGCCATAGTAACTGGCAAAGTTCTATTTCTTGACCTAAATGGTAATTAAAAAGGTGTTCACCTTATAATAATATATTAAGATACGCAGTTTTCTATATATTTTTCAATTAAAATGGTTAAAAATAAGTATATCAGCTATTCAAATGTGAATATTTTAATGGAAATGTCCCCTGTATGTTTTCATTTCAGGTTCCTTGAGGACGTCATTTTGGATTTTATCTTTGGGAACACATGAGTTCCAATATAAGCTTAACAGAACAGTAGCTTAAAATATTTATCCTTATTTATAATCAGAGTAATGCAACTGAAATTAAGTATTTTTCGCCATCAAACTGGCAAAGACTTTAAAAAAAATGTTATCACTTGGTGTTGGTGACAGTATGGAGAGATCGGTACTTACATGCCCTGCTGGTAGGAGTTTAATTTTTTTATAAGAGCTGTTGTAGGTTTACAGAAATTTTATGTGGAAACTGCAGAGTTCCCATATAACCCTGTCTCACACGCACAGTTTTCCCTGTTATTAACATTTCGCAATAATGTATTTTTGTGACAATTGATGAAACAATATTATTATAATTATGCTGTTAACTTTAGCCTACTGTTTACATTGAGCATCACTCTTTGTGTTGTACAGTTCTGTGAGTTTTTTGTGGTAAATTATATACAACTTAAAATTTCCCCTTTTATCCCTTTTCAAATATTCAGTGGTGCTAATTACATTCGCCTCCGTCACCATCATCCATTGCCAAAACTTTCGAACACCCCAAACAGAAAATCTGTACCAGTTGAAACAATAATTCCCCATTCCCTCTCCCAACCGGTAAACTGTTTTCTAGTTTATGACTTTATGAATTTGCATATTCTGCTGATCTCATAAGTGAGATCCTAAAGTATTTATCCTTTTGTGTCTGGTATATTTCACTCAACATGGTGTCTTGAAGGTTCATCCATGTCATTGCATGTATCAGTACCTCACTCTTTTTTAAGGTTGAATAATATTCCATTATATGAATATGCCACATTTTGTTGATCCATTAATTGGTTTATGGATATTTGGTTGCTTTCAACTTTTGGCAGTTGTGAATATTGCTAGTGTCAGCATCATTGCGCAAATATCTTCTTGAGTCCCTGCTTTCAATTCTACTGGGTATATTGAGAAGTGGGATAGTCAGGTCATATGGTAATTCTATACTTAACTCTCTGAGGAATCACAAAACTGTTTTCTACAGCAGCCACTCCATCTCACATTCCCACCAACAATGTAAGAGTGTTCCTGTATCTCCACATCCTCTCCAGCACTTGTTAATTTCTGTTTTTTTTTTTTAAATACTTGCCATTCTAGTGGGTGTGAGATGGTATCTCAGTGTGATTTTTTAAAATTCATATTTATTGAGATATAGTCACATACCATGCAGTCATACAAAACAAAGTGTACATTCAGTTGTTTACAGTACCATTATATAGTTGTGCATTCATCACCAAAATTAATTTTTGACATTTTCATTACCATACACACAAAAATAAGAATAAAAATTAAAGTGAAAAAGAGCAATTAAAGTAAAAAAGAACACTGGGTACCTTTTTTTTTCTTCCCCCATTTTTCTACTTATCCATCCATAAACGAGACAAAGGGGAGTGTGGTCCATATGGCTTTCCCAATCACATTGTCACCCCTCATAAGCTACATTTTTATACAATTGTCTTCAAGATTCATGGGTTCTGGGTTGTAGTTTGATAGTTTCAGGCATTTACTGCTAGCTATTCCAGTTCATTAGAACCTAAAAAGGGTTGTCTATATTGTGCATAAGAGTGCCCACCAGAGTGACCTCTTGGCTCCTTTTGGAATCTCTCAGCCACTGAAGCTTATTTCATTTCCTTTCATATCCCCCTTTTGGTCAAGAAGATGTTCTCCATCCCATGATGCTGGGTCTAGATTCCTCCCTGGGAGTCATGGTCCACGTTGCCAGGGGAATTCACTCCCCTGGGTGTCAGATCCCATGTAGGGGGGAGGGTAGTGATTTCACCTGCCAAGTTGGCTTAGGTAGAGAGAGAGTGCCACATCTGAGTAACAAAGAGGCATTTGGGAGGAGGCTCTTAGGCACAGTTATAGGGAGGCCTAGCCTCTCCTTTGCAGCAACAGTCTTGCCGAGGGCAAGTCCTGTGATAGAGGGTTCAGCCCATCAAACCACCAGTCCCCCATGTCTGTGAGCACATCAGCAACCATCGAGGTGGGGGAGCCCAACACCCCTGCATTCTCCACCAGCTCCTCAAGGGGGCTCTGCATATTTTTTTCATGGTTTTTTTTTAATTAACTCTTTTTTTTAAAATTAACTATACCAAAAAAATTTTTTTGAAAAAAGATATACAATAAGAAAACATTTCAGACAAACCATAACAAGCGAGTCCAACATGTTTCTACTCTACACCAAGAAAATAGCCTAATATAGCAAAATTTCTGTGAACTTGTTCTTACCATACCCATAAGAAATTAACAAACCATAGTTATTTCTGGTCATTCCCAGAACATTAAATTTACCCATGATAGCATATCTGTTCTTATTGGGTTATCATTCCCCCTCCATTAATTGCTCCCTTTTGCTAGTTTCCCTACATTCTACATTATAAGCCATTTATTTTACATTTTTCAATGTTCACATTAGTGGTAGCATATAATATTTCTCTTTTTGTGCCTGGCTTGTTTCACTCATCATTATGTCTTCAAGGTTCATCCATGTTGTCATATGTTTCACTACATCGTTCCCCTACATTCTACATTATAAACCATTTATTTTAGGAGTGTGTTGTTTAACCTCCAGGTGTTTGTGAATTTTCTAAGTCTCTGGTGGTTATTGACTTCTAATTGTATTCCATTGTGGTCAGAGGATGCGCTTTGAATAATTTCAATTTTTTAAAAATTTATTGAGGCTTGTTTTATGTCCCAGCATATGGTCTATTCTGGAGAAATTTCCGTGATCACTAGAGAAGAATGCGTATCCTGGTGATGTGGGATGTGATGTTCTATATATGTCTGTTAAATCAAATTCATTTATCTGATTGTTTAGGTTTTCAATTTCCTTATTGGTCTTCTGTCTGGTTGATCTATCTATAGGAGAGAGTGATGTGTTGAAGTCTCCCGCAATTATTGTGGAAACATCCATTGCTTCCTTTAGTTTTGCCAGTGTTTCTCTCATGTATTTTGTGGCACCATGATTGGGTGCATAAACATTTATGATTGTTATTTCTTCTTGTTGAATTGCCCCTTTTATTAGTATGTAGTGGCCTTCTTTATCTCTCATAACATCCTTGCATTTAAAGTCTATTTTATCTGAGATTAATATTGCTACTCCTGCTTTCTTTTGGCTGTAGCTTACATGAAATATTTTTTCCATCCTTTCACTTTTCATTTTCTTTGTGTCCCTGTGTCTAAGGTAAGTCTCTTGCATGCAACATATTGATGGTTCATATTTTTTGATCCATTCTGCCAATCTATATCTTTTAATTAGGGAGTTTAATCCATTTACATTCAACGTTATTACTGTGAAGGCATTTCTTGAATCGGCCATCCTATCCTTTGGTTTATGTTTGTCAGCTATGTTTTTCCCTCTCTCTCCTATTGTTCTTTAATGAACCAATATTGAATCTCTTTGGTACTGAACCTTTCTCTATATCTCTCTCTCCTTTCTTTCCTTTCTTTGTTTTTCTGTCGGTAGGGCTCCCTTTAGTATCTGAAGTAGGGCAGGTCTTTTATTAGCAAAATCTCTCAGCATTTGTTTGTCTGTGAAAAATTTAAGCTCTCCCTCAAATTTGAAGAAGACCTTTGCTGGATAAAGAATTCTTGGTTGGAAATTTCTCTCTCTCAGAATTTTAAATATGTCATGCCACTGCCTTCTTGCCTCCATGGTAGCCGCTAAGTAGTCACTACTTATTCTTATGCTGTTTCCGTTGTATGTGGTGAATTGCTTTTCTCTTGCTGCTTTAAGAACTTGCTACTTCTCTTCAGTATTTGACAGTCTGATCAGAGTATGTCTTGGAGTGGGTTTATTTGGATTTATTCTATTTGGAGTTCACTGGGCATGTATGCTTTATGTATTTATATTGTGTAGAAGGTTTGGGAAGTTTTCCCCAACAGTTTCTTTGAATACTCTTTCTAGACCTTTACCCTACTCTTCCCCTTCTGGGACACCAATGAGTCTTAAATTTGGACATTTTATTTTATCTATCATATCCCTGAGGTCCATTTTGATTTTTCGATTTTTTTCCCCATTCTTTCTTTTGTTCTTTCATTTTCCGTTCTGTGGCCCTCGAGGTTGCTGATTCATTGTTCTGCTTCCTCTAGTCTTGTACTATGATTATCCAGAATCTTTTAAATTTGGTCAACAGTTTCTTTTATTTCCATAAGATCATCTATTTTTTTATTTACTTTTGCAATTTCTTCTTTATGCTCTTCTAGGGTCTTCTTCATGTCCTTTATATCCTGTGCCATGCTCTTCTTCATGTCCTTTATATCCTGTGCCATGCTCTCGTTGTTCGTCTTTAGTTCTTTGATTAATTGCTCCCAAGTACTGTGTCTCCTCTGATCTTTTGATTTGGGTGTTTGGGTTTGGGTTATCCATATCATCTGTTTTTTTCATGTGCTTTAAAATTTTCTGTTGTTTTTAGCCTCTTGGCATTCGCTTTACTTGATAGGGTTCTTTTAGGATATGTAGGATTATTCAAAGTCTAATCTCTAATTTGTCAGATCTACAGCTTGGTGGAGTACACTTTCTCTGACTAACCAGCGGATGGCATCCGTGAGTCACCTATTCCCCTCAAGTCAGTTCTCCCCAACTTTGTCTTTGTGGTACGTTGGGGTCTGATTCTTGTGGGGTCCAATTGGTGCACCAAGTTTGGGTGTGTTGTTGGTGTTGTCTTCCCTGAATGAGGGGCATGTGTCTTAGCGGTTAGGGAGGGAGGGCAGCATTAATAATCAAACCTCCCAGGTGTTCTTGGAGATTTAAGGCTGTTGTAAGTGTCTAAAGCTTCAGTTCAGTCTCACCACAGATTGTCTCTGCCATTGACCTACAAGTCCTTGGTATTGTCATATGGTCCCTGGGATTTCTGAGTGGGTCCCTCTTCCAAGCTGTGCCCTTCTAGGGCCTCTGCTGAGGGAAGGTTGTGCTATGTCACAAGTACACGCCATCCCTCAAGGGAAGTTCTAGGCCGCCAGGCCATGTAGGTGCATTCCCAGCCTGCTGTAAGGATGGCTGTCCCCAGCTCCAGGACAATTAGCTATGGGTGCGCAGAAGGCTATTGTCCACACCCGATGTTGTGGCATTGTGTGTGTGTTGCTGGAAACACTTCCCGTTGCACTGGGTTTTTTGGCACAGCTCTGTGCTGTGGCTCCAGTGCTGGTCAGGAGCTTTCCCAGCCTGCCGGGAAGATGGCTGCAAGGGATGTGGTTATTTTCCCCTTTTGGCTCACCTCTGCCTTCCTCACTCTGAGATGATTAGCAGCGGGTGCACAAAAGGCTATCTTCCACGCCAGATATTGAGGCATTCACACAGCCCATTCCTGCCACGCTTCACTGTGCGGTTCTTGCTGCCATATCTGTAGCCAGTTTTGCATTTTTTTAAAAAAAGTACTAGTCCACCTCCAAACGTCAACCCACAGTTTCCCCACACCGCAGCGTGGCTGCCAGGTATTCAGCAGGCTTACTCACTCATTTCAGAACGCAGATTCCCGGTTTCACCAAGTGCATGGTCCTTGTGGATATAGCAGACCTTGTCCAGCTGGGGCATCGCTGGAACTGGTGTTCTGGGTGACTTTCTGGCTTTTATCTAGTATTTTTCACGGAGGTGTTTTTTTGCCCTGTCTCTCCTAGCTGCCATCTTAGGTTCTCCTCAGTCTGATTTTGACTTGCATTTCCCTGATGGCTAATGACAGTGAGCATCTTTTCATGTTATTTATTGACCATTTTTATGTCTTCTTTGGAGAAATGTCTATTCAAGTCTTTTGTCCATTTTTAAATTGGGTTTTGTCTTTTTGTTGTTGAGTTGTAGGAGTTATTAATAGATTCTGGATATTAAACCCTTATCGGATATGTGGTTTCCAAATATTTTCTCCTGTCTGTAGGTTTATTTTTACTTTCTTTAAATTTTTATTAACTCCTGTTTATTTATAGTTTCTCTGGTTGTTTGTGCTTTTGGTGTAAAGTCTAAGAAACTGCTGCCGAACACAAGGTCCTGAAGATATTTCCCTATGCTTTCTTCTAGGAGTTTTATAGTTTTATTTCTTATATGTAGGTTTTTTATCCATTTTGAGTTAATTTTTGCAAATGGTGTGAGGTAGGGGCCTGTCTTCATTCTTTTGCATATGGATATCCAGTTTTATCGGGACCAATTGTTGAATAGACTATTAATTCCCCATTGAGTGGACTTTGCACCATTCCCAAAAGACCAGTTGGCCAATGGTGTGAGAATTTATTTCTGATCTCTCAATTAAATTCTATTGGTATATATGAATGTCCTCATGCCAGTACCAAGCTGTTTTCATTGCTGTAGCTTTGTAATAAGTTTTAAAACCAGGCAATATGAGTCCTCTAACTTTGTTCTTTTTAGAGGTAGTTTAGGTTATTTGGGGCCACTTACCATTTCATATAAATTTGATGATTGGTTTTTCCATTTCCATGAAGAAGATTGTAGGAATTTTTATTGTAATTGCATTGAAACTGTATATCACTTTGGGTAGAATTGATATCTTAACAATATTTAGTCATGGTATCCATGAACATAGGCTGTCCTTTCATTTATATAGATCTTCTTTAATTTCTTTCATCGATGTTTTGTAGTTCTTTATGTACAAGTCCTTTACATCCTTGGCCAAATTAATTCCTAGATATTTGATTTTTTTTTAGTTGCTATTGTAATGGAATTTTTTCTTGATTTCCTTTTCAGATTGTTCATTACTAGTGTATAGAAACACCACTGATTTTTTTATAAATGTAATTTTATTGAGATATATTCACACACCATATAATCCATTCAAAGTATATGATCAGTGGCTCACAATATCATCATATAGTTGTGCATTACTACAATCAATTTTAGAACATTTTCATTACTCCAAAAAAATGAAAACAATTAAAAAATAAAAAAGAACACCCAAAACATACCATACCCCTTACCCCCCACCCATTATTAATATATTTTTTGGCTCTATTTTATTACTCATCTGCCCATACACTGGATCCAGGGATTGTCAGTCACA
Source organism: Choloepus didactylus (assembly GCF_015220235.1). Lineage (NCBI taxonomy): Eukaryota > Metazoa > Chordata > Mammalia > Pilosa > Megalonychidae > Choloepus > Choloepus didactylus. The sequence goes on from NC_051334.1 coordinate 142,322,169, forward strand.
TGGTTTCACAACCACATGGTTACATGATGAAAACTATATAGTTATACACTCATCATCAAGAATCAAGTCTACTGCATTACAGTCCAACAGTTTCAGATATTTCCAGAAACACCACTGATTTTTGCTTGTTGATTTTGTAGCCCACCACTTTGCTGATTCATTTATTAGCTCTAGTAGCTTTGTTGTGGATTTTTCAGGAACCTCTATGTATAGGATCATGTCATCTGCACATAGGGAGAGTTTTTCTTCTTCCTTTCCTATTTGGATGTTTTTATTTTTCTTGCCTGATTGCACTGGTTAGAACTTCAAGCACAATGTTGAATAACAATGGTGACACTGGGCATCCTTGTCTTGTTCCTGATTTTAGAGGGGAAGCTTTCAGTTTTTCACCATTGAGTGTAATGTTAGCAGTGGGTTTTTCATATATACCCCTTATCTTTCTATTCAGAGTTTTCTGAGTGTTTTCATCAGGAAGGGGTGCTGAATTTTGTAGATGCCTTTTCTGTGTCACTTGAGATGATCTTGTGATTTTCTTCCTTTTTTTCTATTAATGTGGTGTTTTACATTAATTGATTTTCCTGTGTTGAAACACCCTTGCATGCCTGGGATAAATCTCACTTGATCATGGTGTATTATGGTTTTAATGTGCTGTTGGATTTGGTTTGCTAGTATTTTTTTGAGAATTTTTGCATTTGTATTCATGAGCAATATTAGTCTATAGTTTTCTTTTCTTATCATGTCTTTATCTGGCATTGGTATTAGGGTGATGCTGGTCTCATACAATGAGTTGGGAAGTGTTCCTTCCTCTTCAATTTTTGGAAGAGTTTGAGCAGTATTGGTGTTAATGCTTCTTCAGATGTTAAAATTTACCTGTGAAGCTGTCTGTTGTAGTTTCTTAAACTATTCAAAGCAGATACCATAAAATGAGTTAGCTTTTAGCAATGGGAATTTATTAGCTTGCAAGCTTACAGTTCTGAGGCCATGAAAATGTCCCAATCAAGGCATCATCAGAATGATACCTTCTTCCTGAAGACCAGCTGTGGGAGATCCTACTTACAATGGTCTGCACCCACAGGAATGGATTAACTTTAAGAACATTCTTTTCTGGGGTACATACAGCTTCAAATAATCACATTGTCTGTTCCTGGGCTTTTCTTTTTTGGGAGGTTTTTGATTACTGATTCAATCTCTACTTGTTATTGGTCTTTTGAGATCTTCTATTTATTCTTGAATCAGTGTTGGTAGTTTGTGTGCCTCTAGGAATTTGCCAATTTCATCTAGGTTATCTAATTTGTTGGCATACAATTGTTCATGGTATCCTCTTATAATCCTTTTTATAGCTATGGTATCAAGAGTAATGTCACCCCTTTTATTTCTGATTTCAGTTATTTGCATCTCCTATCTTTGTCAATATAGCTAAAGGTTTCTTGATTTTATCGATCTTTCCAAAGAACTAACCTTTTGTTTCATTGATTCTTTATATTATTTTTTAATTCTTTATTTCATTTATATCTGCTCTAATCTTTGTTATTTACTTCCTTCTGTTCACTTTGAGTTTAGTGTGCTCTTCTTTTCTAGTTCCCCCAGGTGTGAAATTTGGTCTGTGATTTGAGCGCTTTTTTTGATGTAAGCATTCAGAGCTGTAAATTTCCCTCTGAGCACTGCCTTCACTGTGTCCCATTAGTTTTGATATGTTGAATTTTCATTTTCATTGGTCTCAAGATATTTCCTGATTTTCCTTGTTTTCTTGTTTGACCCATGGGTTATTTAAGTGTGTGTTGTTTAACATCCACATATTTAAGAGATTTTCCAATTCTCCCACTGATATTGATTTCTAGCTTTATTCCATTTTGGTCATAGAAGTTGCTTTATATAATTTCAATATTTTAAAATTTATTAGGAATTGTTTTGGGAACCATATGTGGTCTAACCTAGAGAATGATCCCTGTGTCCTTGAGAAGAATGTATATTCTACTATTTTGAGGTTCAGTGTTCTGTATGTCTGTTAGGTCTAGTTCATTTATAATGTCATCCAAGTCTTTTATTTCCTAATTGATCTTCTGTCTATATGTTCTGTCTATTCATGAAAGTGATGTATTGAGTTCTCCAACTATTAATGCAGGTGTGTCTATTTTTCTCTTCAGTTTTGTTACTGTGTGCTTCAGGTGTTTTGAAGCACTGTGGTTAGGTGTATAAATGTTTATGGTTTTTATTTCTTCTTGGTGGATTTATCATTTTATTAATATATAGTTCCTCCCCTACCCCTAACTACACCCCCTCCATTATTGACTCATAGTATTGGTATAGTACATTTGGTACTATTGATGAAAGAATGTTAAAATACTACTAACTGTAGTATTGGGCTTAAAGAGAGAAGGTCAACATTCGAGCAACAAAAGAGGTTCTCTGGAGGTGACTCCTAAGCATAATTATAGGTGGGCTTAGCCTCCCCTTTACAACCATAAGTTTCACAAGAGCAAGCTTCAAGATCAAGGTCTTAACTTACAAAGTAGGGGGTTCCTAATTTCACATAGCATATGTTCTGTCCATGATAATCAATCAGTATCTCACAAAATTGTCACTGAGTTGAACAATCTTCATCACATTCTATTTTGAACAATTCTCATGACCCCAAACACCCCATAGCTCTTTTCAGCCCTTAATTATATGTCCCTAGTATTTGTGTGGTATGAGTAAGGAATTCCTTTTAATTATAGTCCCTAGTATGCAATAGGTAGATTTTTTCCATATACCCCTCTGTTGTCAACTCTGTACCAGTGTCAGTCCTTAGAATTATATCATGCAAGCACCTATCTATATTTGTAGTGCTGATCTGTGGAATACATGCCTTTAAACAACCCTTTTAAATCCTGTTCACCTTCAATGCAGCTCTGATACTTATAATCCTATTAACAAACAGTCATCACTCCTATCCATTCCCATACTTTTAAATTTACCCTCAGTAACGTTTTAGGTTATCATTCCCCCTTCACTAGATTCTGTCTATCTCTAGCAATATTCTACACTATAAGACATTGATTTTATATTGTTCAGGGAGTTTATAGTAGTGGTAACATACAGTATCTGTCCTTTTGTGTCTGACTTATTTTACTCAGCATTGTATTTTCAAGGTTCATCCATGTGGCCATATGTTTCAGGACCTTATTCCTTCTTACCTGCTGCATAGTATTCCATCATGTGTATATACCACATTTTGCTTATTCACTCGTCTATTGAAGGATAATTTGTTTGTTTCCATCTCTTGGCATGTGAACAAAACTGCTATGAACATTGTTGTACAAATGTCTCTTTGTGTTACTGCTTTCAGATCTTCTGGGTATATACCGAGAAGTGAAATTGCCAGATCATAAGGTGATTTGATAGCTAGTTTTCTGAGAAACTGCCAAACTGTCTTCCACAGCATCATACCATTGTATATTCTCACCAGTAATGAATAAGAATTCCAATTTCTCACATCCTCTCCAGCATTTATTGTTTCCTGTTTATTTAATGGCAGCCATTCTTATTGGTGTGAGACGGTATCTCACTGTGGTTTTGATTTGTATTTCCCTAATAGCTAGTGAAGACTAACATTTTTTCATGTGTTTTTTTAGCTATTTGTATTTCCTCTTTGGAAAAATGCCTTTTCATATCTTTTGCCCATTTTATAATTGGGCTGTTTGTACTAGTTGAGTTGTAGGATTTCTTTATATATGCAAGATATCAGTCTTTTGTTAGATATATGGTTTCCAGATATTTTTTCCCATTGCATTGGCTGCCTATTCACCTTTTTGACAAATTCCTTTGAAGTACAGAAGTTCTTGATTTTGAGGTGTTCCCATTTATCTATTTTTTCTTTTGTTGCTTGTGCTTTGGGTGTAAGGTCTAAGAAACTACCTCCTGTTTTTAGGTCTTGAAGATGTTTCCCTATATTATTTTCTAAGAGTTTTATTGTGCTGTCTGTTATACTGAGGTCTTTGATCCACTTTGAGTTAATTTTTGTATAAAGTATGAGGTAAGGGTCCTCCTTCATTCTTTTAGATATGGATATCCAGTTCTCCCATCCCCATTTGTTGAAGAGACTGTTCTGCCCCAGTTCAGTGGATTTTAGGGCCTTATCAAAAATCAGTCAACCATAGATCTGGGGCTCTATTTCTGAACCCTCAGTTCAATTCCATTGATCAGTATGTCTATCTTTGTGCCAATACCATTCTGTTTTGACCACTGTGGCATTATTGTAGGCTTCAAAGTCTGGGGTGTAAGTCCTCCCACTTCATTCTTTTTTAGGATGTTTTTGGCAATTCAAGGCCCCTCTTTCCCTTCCAAATAAATTTGAAACCAGCTTTTCTAAGTCTGCAAAGTAGGTTGTTGGAATTTTGATTGGAATTCCATTGAATCTGTAGATCAGTTGTATAGAATTGACACCTTAAAGACATTTAGCCTTCCTATCCATGAACACAGAATATCTTTCCACCTTTTTATGTGCACTTTGATTTCTTTTAGTAACAATTTGTAATTTTCTTTGTAGAGGTCTTTTACATCCTTGGTTAAATTTATTCCCAGGTACTTGATTTTTTTAGTTGCTATTGTGAATGAAATTTTTTTGGATTGCCTCTTCAGCTAGGTTATTACTAGTTCATAGGAACATTACTGACTTATGTGCATTAATCGTGTATCCCGCCACTCTGCTGAATTTGTTTATTAGTTCAAGTAGCATTGTTGTTAATTTCTCAGGATTTTCCAAATATAAGATCATATCATCTACAAATAATGACAATTTTACTTCTTCCTTTCCAATTTGGATGCCTTTTATTACTTTTTCTTGGCGAATTGCTCTGGCTAACAATGCCCATTGTCACTACTATTACAATGTTGAATAATAGTGGTGACAGTGGGCATCCTTGTCTCTGTCCCGATCTTTCAGTCTCTCACCGTTGAGTACTATGCTGGCTGTGGTTTTTTCATATATGCTCTTTATCATATTGAGGAAGTTTCCTTCAATTCCTACCTTTTGAAGTGTTTTTATCAAAAAGGGATGTTGGATTTTGTCAAATGCTTTTTCAGCATCTACTGAGATGAGCATTTGATTTTTCTCTTTTGATTTGTTAATGTGTTGTAATATATTGATTGATTTTCTTATGTTGAACCACCCTTGCATGCCAGGAATGAACCCCACTTGGTCATGGTGTATAATTCTTTTGATGTGTCTTTGGATTCGATTTGCAAGTATTTTTTTGAGAATATTGCACCTATATTCATTAGGGAGATTGGCCTATAGTTTTTTGTTTTTGTAGTGTTTTATCTGGTTTTGGTGTCAGAGTGATATTAACTTCATAAAATGAGTTAGGTAGTGTTCCTTTTTCTTCAAATTTTTTTGAAAGAGTTTGAGCAGTAATGGTGTCACTTCTTTTTGGAAAGTTTGGTAAAATTCCTCTGTGAAGCCATCTGGCCTCAGGCTTTTATTTGTAGGTATATTTTTGATGATTGATTGGATCTCTTTGCTTGTGATTGCTTTGTTGAGGTCTTCTGTTTCTTCTTGGGTCAGTCTAGGTTGTTCGTGTGTTTCCAGAAAATTGTCCATTTCCTCTAAATTGTCTAGCTTGTTGGCATACAGTTGTTCATAGTCTCCTCTTATGATTTCTTTTATTTCTTCAGGATCTGTGGTAACTATGCCTTTCTCATTTCTGATACTGTTTATTTGGGTCGTCTCACTTTTTGACTGTCAGTCTAGCTAAGGGTCTGTCAGTCTTGTTGATCTTCTCAAAGAACCAACTTTTGGTTTTATTTATTCCTGCTACTGTTTTCTTGTTCTCCAGCTCATTTATTTCTGCTTTAATCTTTGTCATTTCTTTTCTTCACTTGCTTTGGGGTTAGTTTGCTGATCATTCTCTAGCCTCTTCAATTGTTCAGTTAGGTCTTCAGTTTTAGCTTTTTCTTGCTTTTTGATAAATTCATTTAGAGCTATAAATTCCCCCCTCAGGACCACCTTCACTGCCTCCATAGGTTTTGATAAATTATGTTCTTGTTTTCATTTGTCTCTAGCTATTTACCAATTTCTCTTGAAATTTCTTCTTAGACCCACTGGTTGTTTAGGAGTGTGTTGTTTAACCTCCATATATTTGTGAAAGATCTGGTTCTTTAATCATTGTTGATTTCTGGTTGCATTCCATTATGGGTCAGAGAATGTGCTTTGAATAATTTCAGTCTTTTTAAATTTATTGAGACTTGTTTTGTTCCCCAGCATATGATCTATCCTGGAAAATATTCCATGAACACTAGAGAAGAATGTATATCCTGGTACTCTGGGATGTAATAATCTATATATGTCTGTTAAGTCTAATTCATTTATCATATTGTTTATGTTCTCAATTTCCTTATTGGTCCTGTCTAGTTTTTCTATCTGTAGAAAAGAGTGGTGTATTGAAGTCTCCCACTATTATTGTAGAAATGTCTATTGCTCCCTTCAGTTTAGCCAGTGTTTGTCTCATATGCTTTGGAGCTCCTTGATAGGGTGCATAAACATTTATGATTGTTATTTCTTCTTGGTGAATTGTCCCTTTTATTAATATATAGTGTTCATCTTTGTCTCTTATGACATCTTTGCATTTACAGTCTATTTGTATGATATTAGTGTAGCTACCCTACTTTCTTTTGGTTGCAGCTTGCATAGAATATGTTTTTCCCATCCTTTTACTTTCAGTCTCTTTGTGTTGCAGGGTCTAAGATGAGTCTCTTGTAAAGGCATATTGATGGTTCATACATTTAAATCCATTCTACCAGTCTGTATCTTTTATTCATTTATTTTTTATTTTATTTTTTTTTGAAACCTTGGTATTTATTTTTCCTTTCTTTTAAATGTCACACCAATTACCTATATGATAGTTCTGGATAATGAAAGTACTTACACATTGAATACAAAATAAATATAAAATAACTGAAAAAAAAATTAGTTGTCTGTTGATTCATTTTGCAGTCCCCCTGTTCATCTTCTGGTTCAATTTTCTTTGCCTTTTGTATATATTTTTTTTCTTGCTTTCAAATTGACTTCTGGCTTTGGTTTTACCCACTGTATTTCTATGGGCTTCTCCTCAGCTGATATAGCAAAATCATCTTCAGTGGGATAATGTGGAAGAATACAGTCTATGGTTCTTTCTTTCTCAGTTTCTGCACTTCTTTCACTTGCTTTTTCTCTTCGTATTTTGCAGCTGTGATGGGTCTCTTGATACGCCAATGCATGTTTGGTGACAGGTAGTGAGGATTTTCATATAAAGTTGGTCCTCCAAAACTTCCCTGGAATATCTTTATGAGATTTAAGAAAAAACGAGGTCCTATTTCTACAAGAGCAGCATTTTCTTCTATAATCCGAAAGTACCAAAAAACATATCCTGTTATTCAAAATGGTGAAAGTAAACACGTGTGTCCACAAATGGTTGGCTTTTGGGATGATACCGTGATGTACAAAAAATCTGAATTAAGAGTTCTTTTAACGAAGCATAATGTGGTAATTCATCAAAAACAGGGTCAAAAGACAAAAGAGGCAGAGAACCTTTCAAACAGTTTCCAGTCAGCTTTAGTTCAGCCACGGTGTGAATATTTTGAACAACGAATTTAGCAGATGGCCCATGAGGTGAACTTGAAAGCCACATATAAAGATGTTGTTTTTCGTTCAATATTTGCCCTTTTGCATCTGACTCATTTCATTCTACAAAATGCCCTCAAGGTTTGTCCAGGTAGTACATGTGTCATGACTTCATTTCTTCTTACAGCTGCATCATATTCCATCATATGTATATACCACATTTTATTTACCTGTTAATCAGTTGATGGACACCTGGGTTGTTTCCATCTTTTGGCAATTGTAAATAATGCTGCTATGAATATTGGTATGCTAATGTCTGTTCATGACTCTGCTTTCAGTTCTTCTGATTATATATCTAGTGGCAGGATTGCCAGATCATATGGCAGTTCTATACTTAGTTTCCTGAGGAACCACCAAACTGTCTTCCACAGTGGCTGCACCATTGTACATCCCCACCAACAGTGAATAAGGGTTCCTGTTTCTCCACATCCTTGTCAACACTTGTAGTTTTCTGTGTTTTTTTTAAATTAGTGGCCATTCTAGTAGGTATGAAAAGATATCTCATTGTAGTTGTTTTTTTTTTTTTAATCTTCATTTTATTGAGATATATTCACATACCACGCAGTCATACAAAACAAATCGTACTTTCGATTGTTTACAGGACCATTACATAGTGGTACATTCATCACCCAAATCAATCCCTGACACCTTCATTAGCACACACACAAAAATAACAAGAATAATAATTAGAGTGAAAAAGAGCAATTGAAGTAAAAAAGAACACTGGGTACCTTTGTCTGTTTGTTTCCTTCCCCTATTTTTCTACTCATCCATCCCTAAACTAGACAAAGTGGAGTGTGGTCCTTATGGCTTTCCCAATCCCATTGTCACCCCTCATAAGCTACATTTTTATACAACTGTCTTCGAGATTCATGGGTTCTGGGTTGTAGTTTGATAGTTTCAGGTATCCACCACCAGCTACCCCAATTCTTTAGAACCTAAAAAGGGTTGTCTAAAGTGTGCGTAAGAGTGCCCACCAGAGTGACCTCTCGGCTCCTTTTGGAATCTCTCTGCCACTGAAGCTTATTTCATTTCCTTTCACATCCCCCTTTTGGTCAAGAAGATGTTCTCCGTCCCACGATGCCAGGTCTACATTCCTCCCCGGGAGTCGTATTCCACGTTGCCAGGGAGATTCACTGCCCTGGGTGTCTGATCCCACGTAGGGGGGAGGGCAGTGATTTCACCTTTCAAGTTGGCTTAGCTAGAGAGACAGGGCCACATCTGAGCAACAAAGAGGCATTCAGGAGGAGGCTCTTAGGCACAACCATAGGGAGGCCTAGCCTCTCCTTTGCCGCAACCGTCTTCCCAAGGGTAAAACCTGTGGTAGAGGGCTCAACCCATCAAACCACCAGTCCCCTATGTCTGTGGTCATGTTAGCAACCATGGAGGTGGGGTAGGCCAATACCCCTGCATTCTCCACAGGCTCCTCAAGGGGGCACTACATCTTTTTTTTTTCCCTTGTTTTTCTTTTTTTTTTTTTTTAACTTTCCCTTCTTTTTTAAATCAACTGTATGAAAAAAAGTTAAAAAGAAAACAAACATACAATAAAAGAACATTTCAAAGAGACCATAACAAGGGCGTAAGAAAAAGACAACTAACCTAAGATAACTGCTTAACTTCCAACATGTTCCTACTTTACCCCAAGAAAGTTACCTAATATAGCAACATTTCTGTGAACTTGCTCCTACTACATCCATCAGAAATTAACAGACCATAGTCATTTCTGGGCATCCCCAGAACGTTAAATAGCTTATCTGTTCTTCTTGGATTATTGTTCCCCCTTCCTTAATTGCTCTCTACTGCTAGTTCCCCTACATTCTACATTATAAACCATTTGTTTTACATTTTTCAAAGTTCACATTAGTGGTAGCATATAATATTTCTCTTTTTGTGCCTGGCTTATTTCGCTCAGCATTATGTCTTCAAGGTTCATCCATGTTGTCATATGTTTCACGAGATCGTTCCTTCTTACTGCCGCGTAGTATTCCATCGTGTGTATATACCACATTTTATTTATCCACTCATCTGTTGAAGGACATTTGGGTTGTTTCCATCTCTTGGCAATTGTGAATAATGCTGCTATGAACATTGGCGTGCAGATATCTGTTCGTGTCACTGCTTTCCGATCTTCCGGGTATATACCGAGAAGTGCAATCGCTGGATCGAATGGTAACTCTATATCTAGTTTTCTAAGGAACTGCCAGACTGACTTCCAGAGTGGCTGAACCATTATACAGTCCCACCAACAATGAATAAGAGTTCCAATTTCTCCACATCCCCTCCAGCATTTGTAGTTTCCTGTTTGTTTAATGGCAGCCATTCTAACCGGTGTTAGATGGTATCTCATTGTGGTCTTAATTTGCATCTCTCTAATAGCTAGTGAAGCTGAACATTTTTTCATGTGTTTCTTGGCCATTTGTATTTCCTCTTCAGAGAACTGTCTTTTCATATCTTTTGCCCATTTTATAATTGGGCCGACTGTACTATCGTCATTGAGTTGTAGGATTTCTTTATATATGCAAGATATCAGTCTTTTGTCAGATACATGGTTTCCAAAAATTTTTTCCCATTGAGTTGGCTGCCTCTTTACCTTTTTGAGAAATTCCTTTGAGGTGCAAAAACTTCTAAGCTTGAGGAGTTCCCATTTATCTATTTTCTCTTTTGTTGCTTGTGCTTTGGGTGTAAAGTCTAGGAAGTGGCCACCTAATACGAGGTCTTGAAGATGTTTTCCTACATTATCTTCTAGGAGTTTTATGGTACTTTCTTTTATATTGAGATCTTTGGTCCATTTTGAGTTAATTTTTGTGTAGGGGGTGAGGTAGGGGTCCTCTTTCATTCTTTTGGATATGGATATCCAACTCTCCCAGCCCCATTTGTTGAAAAGACCATTATGGCTCAGTTCAGTGACTTTGGGGGCCTTATCAAAGATGAGTCGACCATAGATCTGAGGGTCTATCTCTGAATTCTCAATTCGATTCCATTGATCTATATGTCTATCTTTGTGCCATTACCATGCTGTTTTGGCAACTGTGGCTTTATAATAAGCTTCAAAGTCAGGGAGTGTAAGTCCTCCCACTTCGTTTTTCTTTTTTAGAGTGTCTTTAGCAATTCGAGGCATCTTCCCTTTCCAAATAAATTTGATAACTAGCTTTTCCAAGTCTGCAAAGTAGGTTGTTGGAATTTTGATTGGGATTGCATTGAATCTGTAGATGAGTTTGGGTAGAATTGACATCTTAATGACATTTAGCCTTCCTATCCATGAACATGGAATATTTTTCCATCTTTTAAGGTCCCCTTCTATTTCTTTTAGTAGAGTTATGTAGTTTTCTTTGTATAGGTCTTTTACATCTTTGGTTAAGTTTATTCCTAGGTACTTGATTTTTTTAGTTGCTATTGAAAATGGTATCTTTTTCTTGAGTGTCTCTTCAGTTTGTTCATTTCTAGCATATAGAAACATTACTGACTTATGTGCATTAACCTTGTATCCCGCTACTTTGCTAAATTTGTTTATTAGCTCTAGTAGCTGTATCGTCGATTTCTCAGGGTTATCCAGATATAAGATCATATCATCTGCAAACAATGACAGTTTTACTTCTTCTTTTCCAATTTGGATGCCTTTTATTTCTCTGTCTTGCCGGATTGCCCTGGCTAGCACTTCCAGCACAATGTTGAATAACAGTGGTGACAGCGGGCATCCTTGTCTTGTTCCTGATCTTAGAGGGAAGGCTTTCAGTCTCTCACCATTGAGTACTATGCTGGCTGTGGGTTTTTCATATATGCTCTTTATCATGTTGAGGAAGTTTCCTTCAATTCCTACCTTTTGAAGTGTTTTTATCAAAAACGGATGTTGGATTTTGTCAAATGCTTTTTCAGCATCTATTGAGATGATCAATTTATTTTTCCCTTTTGACTTGTTAATGTGTTGTAATACATTGATTGATTTTCTTATGTTGAACCATCCTTGCATGCCTGGAATGGACCCCACTTGGTCATGGTGTATGATTTTTTTAATGTGTCTTTGGATTCGATTTGCAAGTATTTTGTTGAGGATTTTTGCATCTATATTCATTAGGGAGATTGGCCGGTAGTTTTCCTTTTTTGTAGCATCTTTGCCTGGTTTTGGTATTAGATTGATGTTAGCTTCATAAAATGAGTGAGGTAGTGTTCCATTTTCTTCAATGTTTTGAAAGAGTTTGAGTAAGATTGGTGTCAGTTCTTTCTGGAAAGTTTGGTAGAATTCTCCTGTGAAGCCATCTGGCCCTGGGCATTTATTTGTGGGAAGATTTTTGATGACTGATTGGATCGCTTTGCTTGTGATGGGTTGGTTGAGGTCTTCTATTTCTTCTCTGGTCAGCCTAGGTTGTTCATATGTTTCCAGGAAATTGTCCATTTCCTCTACATTATCCAGTTTGTTGCCTTACAGTTGTTCATAATATCCTCTTATAATTTTTTTAATTTCTTCAGGATCTGCAGTTATGTCACCTTTTTCATTCATTATTTTGTTTATATGGGTCTTCTCTCTTTTTGATTTTGTCAGTCTAGCTAGGGGCTTGTCAATCTTGTTGTTCTTCTCAAAGAACCAACTTTTGGTGATATTTATCCTCTCTATTGTTTTTTTGTTCTCTATGTCATTTATTTCTGCTTTAATCCTTGTTATTTCTTTTCTTGTACTTGGTTTAGGATTGGTTTGCTGTTCATTTTCTAGCTTCTTCAGTTGATCCATTAGTTCTTTGATTTTGGCTCTTTCTTCCTTTTTAATATATGCGTTTAGTGCTATAAATTTCCCCCTTAGCACTGCTTTTGCTGCATCCCATAGGTTTTGGTATGTTGTGTTCCCATTTTCATTCGTCTCTATATATTTAGCAATTTCTCTTGCTATTTCTTCTTTAACCCACTGATTGTTTAGGAGTGTGTTGTTTAACCTCCAGGTATTTGTGAATTTTCTAAGTCTCTGATGGTTATTGACTTCTAATTGTATTCCATTGTGGTCAGAGAATGTGCTTTGAATAATTTCAATCTTTTTAAATTTATTGAGGCTTGTTTTATGTCCCAGCATATGATCTATTCTGGAGAAAGTTGCATGAGCACTAGAAAAGTATGTGTATCCTGGTGATTTGGGATGTAATGTCCTGTATATATCTGTTAAATCTAATTCATTTATCAGATTGTTTAGGTTTTCAATTTCCTTATTGGTCTTCTGTCTGGTTGATCTGTCTATAGGAGAGAGTGATGTGTTGAAGTCTCCCACAATTATTGTGGAAACATCAATTGCTTCCTTTAGTTTTGCCAGTGTTTCTCTCATGTATTTTGTGGCACCTTGATTGGGTGCATAGACATTTACGATTGTTATTTCTTCTTGCTGAATTGCCCCTTTTATTAGTATGTAGTGGCCTTCTTTGTCTCTCAAAACATCCCTGCATTTGAAGTCTATTTTATCTGAGATTAATATTGCTACACCTGCTTTCTTTTGGCTGTAGCTTGCATGAAATATTTTTTTCCATCCTTTCACTTTCAGTTTCTTTGTGTCCCTGTGTCTAAGATGAGTCTCTTGTATGCAACATATTGATGGTTCATTTTTTTTGATCCATTCTGCGAATCTATATCTTTTAATTGGGGAGTTTAATCCATTTACATTCAACGTTATAACCGTGAAGGCATTTCTTGAATCAGCCATCTTATCCTTTGGTTTATGTTTGTCATATTTTTCCCCTCTGTCTATTAATATCCTTTATTGTACCCATACCGAATCTCTTTAGTACTGAACCTTTCTCCAAGTCTCTCTGTCCTGTCTTTGTTTCTCTGTCTGTAGGGCTCCCTTTAGTATCTCCAGTAGGGCAGGTCTCTTGTTAGCAAATTCTGTCAGCATTTGTTTGTCTGTGAAAAATTTAAGCTCTCCCTCAAATTTGAAGGAGAGCTTTGCTGGATAAAGTATTCTTGGCTGGAAATTTTTCTCACTCAGAATTTTAAATATATCGTGCCACTGCCTTCTTGCCTCCATGGTGGCTGCTGAGTAGTCACTACTTAGTCTTATGCTGTTTCCTTTGTATGTGGTGAATTGCTTTTCTCTTGCTGCTTTCCGAACTTGCTCCTTCTCTTCTGTGTTTGACAGTGTGATCACTATATGTCTCGGAGTGGGTTTATTTGGATTTATTCTATTTGGGGTTCACTGAGCATTTATGATTTGTGTATTTATGTTGTTTAGAAGATTTGGGAAGTTTTCCCCAACAATTTCTTTGAATACTCTTCCTAGACCTTTACCCTTTTCTTCCCCTTCTGGGACACCAATGAGTCTTATATTTGGACGTTTCATGTTATCTATCATATCCCTGAGGTCCATTTCGATTTTTTCAATTTTTTTCCCCATTCTTTCTTTTATGCTTTCATTTTCCATTCTGTCATCTTCCAGGTCACTGATTCGTTGTTCAACTTCCTCTAGTCTTGTACTATGAGTGTCCAGAATCTTTTTAATTTGGTCAACAGTTTCTTTAATTTTCATAAGATCATCCATTTTTTTATTTAGTCTTGCAATGTCTTCTTTATGCTCTTCTAGGGTCTTCTTGATTTCCTTTGTCTCCTGTACTATGGTCTCATTGTTCATCTTTAGTTCTTTGAGTAGCTGCTCTAGGTGCTGTGTCTCTTCTGATCTTTTGATTTGGGTGCTTGGGCTTGGGTTATCCATATCGTCTGTTTTTTTCATATGCTTTATAATTTTCTGTTGTTTTTGGCCTGTTCGCATTTGTTGAACTTGTTAGGCTTCTTTTAGTATTTGTAGACCAATTGAAGTCCTTATCTCTAATTTATCAGATCTACAGCTTCGTGGAGTACACTTTCTCTAACTAACCAGCAGGTGGTGTCCACGAGCCACCTGTTCTCCACAAGCCAGTTCTCCCCTGCTTAGCCTTTTTGGTGAGTGGGGGAGTGAGTCTTGTGGGGCCCAATTGGTGTACCAAGCTTGCGTGTGTAGTTGGTGTTGCCTGCCCTGTATATGGGGTGTGTTTCTGGGCAGTCAGGAGGGGGGTGTGGCTCTAACAATCAAATCTCCCTGGTGATCCTAGAGTTTTAAAGCTGCTGCAATAGTCTAATCCTTCAGTTCAGTCCTGCCACAGTTTGTCTCTGCCACTGACCCACAAGTCCTTGGTATTGGCGTATGGCTCCTGAGACTTGCAAGTGGGCCCCTCTTCCAGGCCGTGCATCCCGGGTCCTCTGTTGAGGGATGACTGTGCTATGTCACAGGTGAGTGCCGTCCCCCCAGGGCAGTTCTGGTCTGCTGGGCTGTGTAGGGAGGCTCCCAGTCTGCTGAAATGATGGCTGAATGGGGCTTTGTTAATTCACACTGCTCCACCTTCCCAACTCTGGGACAATCAGCTGAGGTTGCAGGGAAGGCTAATGTCCACGCCCAGTTTTGTGGTGTGTGCCTGTTATTTGAAGCACTTCCGTCACACTGGGTTGTCTGGGGCAGTTCTGGGCTATGGGGCTGGCGATGGGCAGGAGTGTCTCCTGTCCACCAGGACGATGGCTGTGAGCGGACACCCCCCTTTTGTTGGGAAGTTGTGGTGTTTAGTGAATTTTCTCAGCCACTGGATTATTGCGTTTTGTCTCAGAGCTCTCCTAGTTCTGCTCTTGACTTGACCTGCCCAAATTGCAAGTCTTTGAAGCTTTCTGTATTGGGCTTCTTAGAGTAATTGTTTTAGAAAAAGAAAAAAGGATTAAAAAAAAAAAGAAAAAAAAAAGGGCCCTCCTCAGAGATCTAATGGTTTATTGAAATGCTAATAGGCAAAGCAACCAGGGCCATTAAGGAAAGGTCCACAGGGCAGAGAGATCAGCTTTTCTTCGGGATTTGCATATGCGCCTCAGGGCCTGAGCTCAGGCCTGAGCTCTGCCCTTCCCCTTTCTATGTTCACTAGAACTCCAAAAATCCTCCGCTTTTATTTTGGAGTTTTTCGTGTTGTTTTTTTTCTATGCTTGTCTCCTCTCTGCTGGGCTGGCTGCTCTCAGATTCTCTGGTGTCTGGTCTCAGTCTATCTATGGTTGGAGTTTGGATCAGCAGAATGTGTTTCCGATAAGGGCTGCCACTGCAGTTCTCCCTTCTCCTTCCCGGAGCTGACAGCCCCTCCTCCCACGGGACTGAGCCTGGCAGGGAGGGGTGCGGGTCCCCTGGCCGCAAAAACTTACAGATTTCGCTGATCTCAGCAGTTCCACGTTTTCATGAGTGTTGTATGAAGTATGCCCAAAGTCAGATTGCTCTGTGGTGTCCAGTCCACGCAGTTCCTGGCTTTCTACCTACTTTCCTGGAGGAGTAACTAAAACATACAGCTCACCAGTCTGCCATCTTGCCCCGCCTCCCGGGTCTGGCTTATTCCTCATTGTAGTTTTGATTTGCATTTCCCTAATAGCTAGTGATGGTTGAATATCTTTTCATGTACTTTTTAGCCATTTGTATATTCTCTTTGGAAAAATGTTTATTCATGTCTTTTGCCCTTTTTAAAATTGAATTGTTTGTCTTTTTGTCATTGAGTTTTAGGATCTCTTTATATATCCTGGATATTAAACCATTATCAGATATGCAGTTTACAAATATTTTCTCCCATCGAGTAGGCTACCATTTCACCGTCTTGCAAAGTCCTTTGAAGTACAAAAAGTATTCAATTTTAAGGAAGTCCTATTTATCTATTCTTTTCTTTCATTTCTTGAGATTTGGATGTAAGATCTAACAAACCACCTCCTACCACGAGATCTTGAAGATGCTTCCCTACATTTTCTTTTGGGAGTTTTATGGTTCTGTCTTTTACATTTAGGCCTTTGATCCATTTTGAGTTAATTTTTGTATAAGGTGTAAGATAGGGGTCGTCTTTCATTCTTTCGGTTATGGATATCCAGTTGTCCTAGCACCATTTTTTGAAGAGACTTCTCTGTCCCAGTTGGGCGGACTTGGCAGACTTGTGAAATATCAATTGACCATAGATGCGAGGGTCTGTTTCTGAACTCCCAGTGTGATTCCATTAGTCAATATGTCTATCCTTAGCCAGTGCTGTACTGTTTTTATCACTGTAGGTTTTGTAATATGCACTAATGAGAGTCCTCCAACTTCATTTTTCTTTTTCAAGATGTTTTTGGCTATTTGGTACCCTTTACCCTTCCAAATAAATTTGGTAATTGACTTTCCAATTCTGTAAAGTAGGCTTTTGGAATTTTGATTGGGATTGCATTGAATCTGTAAATCAATTTGGGTAGAATTGACATCTCAATGAAATTTTGTCTTCCAGTCCGTGAACACAGACTGTCCTTCCATTTATTTAGGTCTTCTTGGATTTCTTTTAGCAATGCTTTGTAGTTTTCTGAATACAGATCCTTTACATCCTCAGTTAAGTTTATTCCTAGGTATTTGATTCTTTTAGTTGCTATTGTAAATGGAACATTTTTTATGATTTCTTTCTCAGATTGCTCATTACTAGTGCATAGAAATACTAATGATATTTGTGTGTTAATCTTGTATCCTGCCATTTTGTGGAACTCATTTATTAGCTCTGGTGGCTTTGTTGTAGACTTCTTGGGAATTTCTAGGTATAGGATCATATCATCTGCAAATAGTGAAAGTTTTACTTCTTCCTTTCTGATATGGATGCCCTTTATTTCTTTTCTTGCCTAACTGCCCTGGCTAGAACTTCTAGTACATTGTTGAATAACAGTGGTGACAGTGGGCATCCTTGTCTTGTTCCTGATCTCAATGGGAAAGCTTTCAGTTTTCACTGTTGAGTACAATGTTAGCTATGGGTTTTTTGTATATTCCCTTTACATGTTGAGAAAGTTTCCTTCTATTCCTGTCTTTTGAAGTGTTCTTTTCAAGAAGTGATGCTGGATTTTGTCAGATGCCTTTTCTGCATCAATCAAGATAATCATCTCCTTTGATTTGTTAATGTGTTGTATTACATTAATTAATTTTCTTGTGTTGAATCACCCTTGCATACCTGGTATAAAACCCATTTGATCATGGTGTATAATTCTTTTCTTTTAAATTAAGTTTTATTGAGATATATTCACATACCATACCATCATCCATGGTGTACAATCAACTGATCACAGTACCATCATATAGTTGTGCATTCATCACCCCAATCTATTTTTGAACATTTTCCTTACACTAGAAAGAATAAAAATAAGAATAAAAAATAAAAGTAAAGAAAAACACCCAAATCATCCCCCCCATCCCATCCTATTTTTCATTTAGTTTTTGACCCCATTTTTCTACTCATCCATTCATACACTGGATGAAGGGAGTGTGGACCACAAGGTTTTCACAATCACACCATCACCCCATGTAAGCTACATTGTTATACAATCATCTTCAAGAATCAAGGCTACTGGGTTGCAGTTCGACAGTTTCAGGTATTTCCTTCTAGCTATTCCAATACACTAAAACCTAAAAAGGGATATCTATATAGCACATAAGAATGCCCACCAGAGTGACCTCTTGACTCCATTTGAGGTAAATTGAAACTTTATTTTGTTTCATTTTGCTTGTCCCTTTTGGTCAAGAAGATTTTCTCAATTCCATGTCAGGTCCAGGCTCATCCCCGAGAGTCATGTCGTGCATTGCCAGGGAGATTTACACCCCTGGGAGTCAGGTCTCATGTAGCAGGAAGGGCAGTGAATTCACCTGCTGGGTTGGCTTAGCTAGAGAGAGAGGGCCACATGTGAGCAACAAAGAGGCACTCTGGGGGAGACTCTTAGGCACAACCACAAGTAGGCTTAGCCTCTCCCTTGCAGCAACAAGCTTCATAAGGGCAAGCCCCAAGATTGAGGGCTTGGCACACCAAATTGTCAGTCCTCAATGTTTGTGAGAGTATCAGTAATAACTCAGGTGGGGACATCCAACATTTCTGCATTTTCCCCTGCCTCCTCAGGGGTCCCTGTATATATATTTTAATTCTCTGCCTGAATTACTTTGGGATGTTTTGCTATTTCACACTACCCTGTACAAATCTACCAGATCTCACTTCCTATTCAACATTCCATTTAATTATGGTGTTTGAATAAACTGACTGTACAAGTTAAATTATTTAGTAGGCTGTAGAAGATATATATCCTGCACCAAATAAATATCTCTTCCCTTGGTCTCACACAGAAGTTGAAGTTTGAAAACACAGTCCATATCATCCTTTACTCTTTTGCCTGCTTTGCCTTAGTCCTAACCAGATCTGCTTCATTCATATCTCTAATTGAAGTCTGGACTCTTTTTCAGCTTTTTTAACAGTTGCTGTGTGCACTAATACTGACACTCATATCTGCCGAGCTCTAGCTCTGAGTTTCAGGTGTCAGACAGATACCCAAAGTTCCAGAGGCCAACCAGGTTATACATAAAGGGATCAGCATCTCAGAATTTGGAGATAGCAATTACAATTCAGGAATAGATGTTACTGCTGTAAGAGATTACAATCTAGGGACCATTACAATGAGCATTCCCCTGATAAGCTGTGTTGTAAGATTCAATTCTGAGTTTACACATTGTTAGGCCATATTGGTGAGGCATTATAATATTTGCCTTTTTCTTTCTGGCATACTTCACTCAAAATGCTGTCTACAGGATCCACTCAACTTGTTATGTGCCTCACAGCTTCACTCCTCACAGTTGCTCAGTATTTCATTGTATGCATACACCACGGTTCACCATTCTGTTCATCAGTCAATGTACCCTTAGGCCACCTCCACCCATTGCAAATCATGAATATTGCCTCCATGAACACCAGTGTGAAAATGTCCATTCATGTCCCTGCTCTCAGATCTTTCAGGTATGTACCCCATAATAAGGTTGCAGGACCTTATGGCACCCACATACTTAGTTTCTTGTGGAACCACCACACTGTCCTCCAGATAGGCTACAGTGGTGTGTAATTCTTTTAATGTGCATCTGGATTCGATTTGCAAGTATTTTGTTGAGGATTTTTGAATCTGTATTTGTTAGAGATATTGGTCTGTAATTTTCTTCCTTGTAGTGTTTTTATCTGGCTTTGGTATTAGGGCGATGTTGGCTTCATAGAATGGTTAGGTAGATTTCAGTTTTCTGGAAGTGTTTGAGCAGGATTGGTATTAATTCTTTATGGAATGATGGGTAAAATTCACCTGTGAAGCCATCTGGTCCTGGGCTTTTCTTTGTTGGGATGTGTTTGATGGCTGTTTCAATCTCTTTACTTGTGATTGGTTTGTTGAGATCTGTTTCTCCTGGAGTCAGTGTGTGTTGTTTCTTTCTAGAAAATTGTCCATTTTATCTCAGTTTACTAGTTTGTTGCCATAGTTGTTCATAGTATCCTCTTATGATTTTTTTTTTATTTATGGGGGGTCAGGCATAATGTCTTTTTTTTCCTTTGTCAGTCCAGCTAAGTGCTTGCCAATTTTGGTAATTTTCTCAAAGAGCAAACTTTTGATTTTGTTCACTTTCTCTACTGTTTTTTGCTCTCAATTTCATTTATTTTTTTTGCTCTAATCTTTTTTATTTCTTTCCTTCTGCTTACTTTGGGATTAGTTTGCTGTTCTTTTCCTAGTTCCTCCAGGTGTGTAGTTACGTCTTTGATTTTAGCTCTTTCTACCTTTTCAATGTAGGCATTTAAGGCTATATATTTCCCTCTCAACACTGCCTTCACTGCATCCCATAAGTTTTGATATGTTGCATTCTCATTTTCATTTGTCTCGAGATATTTACTTATATCTCTTCCAGTTTCATCTTTGACACACTATTGTTTAAAATTTTGTTCTTTAACCTCCACAAATTTTTACATTTTCCAGTCCTCTGCCTATTGTCTAATTCCAGCTTCATTCCATTATTATTAGAGAATGTGCTTTGTATAATTTCAATCTTTTATAATTTATCAAGACCGGTTTTGTGACCCAGTATGTGGTCTATCTTGGAGAACGATCCATGAGCACTTGAGAATAATGTGTATTCTGCTGTCTTGGGGTACATGTTCTGTGTGTCTCTTAGGTCCACTTCATTTATCAAATTATTCAAGTTCTCTATTTCCTTATTAATCCTCTGTCTAGATGTTCTGTCTATTGATATATGTGGTGTATTGATGTCTCCAACCATTATTGTAGACATGTCTGTTTCTCCCTCCAGTTTTGTTAGTGCTTGCCTCATGTATTTTGGTGTACCCTGGTTAAGTGCATATATATTTATGATTGTTATTTCTTCTTGGTGGATTTCCCCTATTTGTAATATATAATGTCCTTCTTTGTCTCTTATAACAGCTTTGCATTTAAAGTCTTTTTTGTCTGATATTAGTACAGCTACCCCATCTGTTTTTTTTTTTTTTTTTTTGGTAAGTTTTCATGGAATATCTTTTTACAGCCTTTCACTTTCAACCTATTTGAATCCTTGGGACTAAGGAGAGTGTCTTGTAGACAGCGTATAGATGTCTCATATTTTTTATCCATTCTTCCAGTCTGTGTCTTTTGATTGGGGAGTTTAATCCCTTACTATTCAATATTATTACTGTAAAAGCAGTATTTACTTCAACCATTTTATCCTTTATCCTTCGGTTTTTATATATCATATCTTATTTTTGCTCTCTTTTTACCCTTTTAGTTACCCTTACTGATAATCTTCATTTCTGCACTCTCTTACAATCTTCTCTCTCCTGTCCTTTCCTTTCAGCCTACAGGTCTCCCTTTGGTATTTCTTGTAGGGCAGCTCTCTTGTTAATGAAATCTCTCATCTTCTGCTAATCTGTGAATATCTTAAATTCTTCCTCATTTTCGAAGGTCAGTTTTGACAGAGAATTTTCGGTTCGCAGTTTTTCTCTTTCAGTGTCTTGAATATATCATGCTACTTTTCACCTCCATGGTTTCTGATGAGAAATTGGCACTTAATCTTATCTGGCATCCCTTGTATGTAATGAATCACTATTCTCTTGCTGCTTTGAGAATTGTCTCTGTCTTTGGCATTTGACATTTTGATTAGTACTTGTGTTAGAGTAGGTGTATTTGGATTTATTTGGTTTGGTGTATTTTGCACTTCTTGGACCTGGATATTAATGCCTTTCATAAGAATTGGGAAGTTCTTGGTCATTATTTCCTCAAATATTCTTTCTGCCCTTTTCCCTTTTCTTCTCCTTGTGGGACACCCATGACACAAATGTTTTTGTGCCTCATGTTGTCAGTCAGTTCTCAGAGACCCTACTCAAATTTTCCCATTTTTTTCCTCTCTCTGTTCTTTTTGTCTGTTTGAATTTAGTTACTATTTTCTAGCTCGCTTATCCTTTCTTCTGCTTGTTCAAATCTGCTGTTGTGTGCTTCTAGTGTATTTTAAATTTCATCTATTGTGACTTTCATTCACATAAAATCTGTTATTTTTCTTTCCATGCTTTCAAATTCTTCTTTATGCTCACCCAGTGTCTTTTTAATATCCTTTATCTCTTTAACTATCTTGTTGAATTTGTGTAGGATATTTGTTTCAGCATCTTTGATTAGTTGTTCCAGATTCTGTATCTTCTCCTACTCTTTATTTTGCTCCCTTGACTGGGCCATATCTTCCTGTTTCTTAATATGGCTTATTTTTTGCTGATGTTTGGGTATCAGATTATCTTGGTGAGTTTACTCTGAATGTCAGATTCTCTCTCGTCAAAGCTTTGGTTGTCAATTGGGTTTGTGTTAATGCTCTTCTTTGGCACTTGGTTCATCAGTATTACCCCATAAGGGCTGGACCAGGGACCCATGAAGGCAGTGCATACCAGTTCCATAGGGTCCCAGGGAGATGGTCAGATAATGATGACTAAAAGCCTTTTAATTCCACTCCCCAAGGGTACACTTTCCTGGCCTGCCCGGCATATGGCCCTCTTTGCCACAAAGCCCTTAAGATGTCTTCTCAGATGTGTGCTTTCCTCATCTGCCAGCAGATGAGGAAACCTATTCCCCTCAGCCCCCGGAAGGCAGGCTATTTTTAGCTGTTGGCATAGCTAGATGGCATAGCTGGGACAATGGCATAGCTGGGCTGGGCAGTGCAGGTTGAAACCAGCGGTGGTACCAGCAGTTCAATTCATTGGCCAAAAGCTGACACAGTTCTAGATCATGTTCTGCCCTCTTTTTTGGGAGAGTGGACCTCCACTGCCCTTCCAGTCTGGAGCTGCCCACCCACCAGAAACCAGAGAACTGGATACTTTCTGCCCTGAGAGTTGGGGATGGGTGCCAGGAGCCAGGACTGAGGGGGGTTACTCATGATCTGTCACCCAGCTGCTCTGTCTCTTCATCCTGAACTTTCCTGGATGTTGTAGAGCACTTCCCCCAATTCCAGATCCCTAGATCCATTGTTGAGGACAGTTTCTGCCTGACCCCTAGTTGTTTTTCTGGGTGAGAAGTAAGTCCAGCCTCTCCCTAATCAACCATCTTGGATCCAAAACTCTATGTTCCTTTTTAAACTTTCTAATTCTTTTTGTTTACACATTGTCTTCCATATATCCTTTAGTTCTATATCCAAATTTAGTTTATTTCTATTCATAGTTTCCTTTAACTCCTTGAATTGGTTTAGGAGATTTGACTGAACATCTTTTTTTTGGCAACTTAAAATGCAAAGAATTTTATTTTAAAACTTCTAAAATTTGAAAGCAAGATGTCCTAGGTTAAATAATATAGTTTTCCAAAGCCAAATATGCTTATTTGGCACTCAGTTTTTCTGTTTGAAATATAGAAACAACTTCCTAAAACTCTTAGGTGTGAACACTACTGTTTTGATAACCTGTGGTTAGATGACTGTTCAATCTCAGTTGGTAACATTCCTTTTTTTTTGCCTTGGTGTAAGGGTTAAAAAATTCTAGAATACATGCATCCACTAGCCTTATACTGACAATTTCATTCCATATATGTCTCCTGAGAGGCATATGCCATCTATAGGAATCCATCTTTATCCTTCTGGCTTTCATACCCTTCATAAATTGGTGTGGAAATGCTCACCATGTGTGTCCATTCAATAGTAGGAAGAAGGCTTGATTAACATTTTGCTGCAAGTGCCTTCTAATTATTTTGATTAGCTCACTCATGTTGACATGATCTGGTACAAGGAACATGGTTTTATCCAGTACAGGAAGCTGATTCTCACCCTTGTATCTTTCTGTTATTGCTAGGATTTTGGTAGGATACTGCTCTTGGATAAGTTGGACATCTACACTTTGTTTGACGGTGCAATGCTGCTTGAGGGTCTTCTCGGTTGGCATGGCGGGGTGGGGGGTAGTGCAATGGTGGTGCTGAGGAGCCCAGCTCTGGAGGTGGTGGTGGCAGAGGTTCTGGCTCTGGTGACAGCCACTTCCCTTTTGTCTCCTCAACCTTACAGCCAGGTCTTGACTGAACATCTTTGATTAGTTTTTTCACTGAGTTTCCTCTGTAGTTTTAATTTGTTTTGTTGACTGAACCATCTCTTCCTGTTTCATTGTATGACTTGTCTTCTTTTGTGGATATCTGGCTATTTGATTGTTTTGATGTGCTAACTCTGAAAGTCAGTTTCTCCCTTTTATCTAGGGTTTTAGTGCAGATTGGCTGTTTGGTAAGGGTGTTCTCCAACACTTGATAGAGTTTATACTGAACCTTTAGAGAAGCCCATGTTTAACAATTCAGATTTTCTCAGGTCTTTCTGCACTCACCTCTTTTCCTGTGCATGTACACTGTTAAGATTACCCTATTTTGTACAACTGTTTCCCCTCCAGGAGAGGATTTCCTTTCCTCTGTTCCTTCTTTGGAAGTCCTGGGATGTTCTCTTTGTTTTTATAAAAATTTTTCTCTGCAGGTGCTATGATTTGCTCAACTCCTCTCCCATGCTCTGGGTGACATTTTCACCCCAGCTTTCAGCCCTGAGTCCTCCCTGCCTAAAAGCAATTCAGTCTTCCCTTTTTGTCTGGTTCCTCTGCCTCATAACTCCCATATTAGGGAAGATCCTGACCCACAGAGCCAGGATTTTTTTTTTCTTTTAGGTGCACCAGCAATTAAGGACTGGGCTGGGAATGTGCACAGCTTGCCAATAGTTCCACCATGGGTCACTCTAATTTCTGGGGGAATTGCCTTGTATGCACATGCCCACTGACAGCTAGGTCCCTGCCTTGGAACTATGTGGCCTTGGGTCCTCATGCCTGAATATGCATGGGACTCTAGGTCACTGCCATGGGTGGCTCTGTAGTCAGCGATCATGGCAGGAGGTGCCTGGGCTGAAGCGCTGACACTTGTATCTTTTAAACCAAGGAGGGAGGAGTCCAGACTAGCAGGTCCACGCCACTCTCTTCCCTCTTTTTTTTTGTGTGTGTGTGTTTTGTTTACTTTGTTTCAGCATTTGTGAAATCTTTCTCTAGTCTCTGTCATTCTCCAGAGTTCCAAGCAAGTTGAATCTACCCTTTTATTTAGCTGTCTCTAGGGAAATGTTCCCAGGGATACCTTAATGATGTCCATCTTGATGATGTCCAAAGTCTAGAAATCCATTTTGCAATCTGTAACAAGGGCCTAAAAATTTTCACACTTATTTACCCAGTAAACCCAATTCCAGGAAATTTCATGCTAAGGAAACGATCAGAGGTATACAAGAAGATATATGTAGAAGGATGTTCGTTGCAGTAGCTTTGTAATAGTGAAATCTTGGAAACAACATAGATGTTTAACACTAGGGAAATAGTATATTTCATAAGATGAAATATTATGCAACCATCAGTATAGGTGGTTTTGACTATATGCACATAGAATAATGATGATGGTGATGATGATCATGATGATGATGATGACAGCCAACATTTATTGATCACTTACTATTTGCCAGGCACTATTTATCCTCTTTTAATGAATTCTCTCATTCTGGCAACAACACTTTGAGGTGAGTACTATGATTATTCTCATTTTATAGATAAGGAAACTGAGGCCCAGAAATGTTAAGCAATTTGCCCAAGACCACACTGTAGGTAAGCAGTAGAGCCAAGGCTTGAATCCAGGCCTGAATACACCAACTTTACATAAATGCTGTCAACTGTAGTCAACTTTGGGTGATGGGATTATAGTGATTTATATTTTCTTTATATTTTCCTTTATGCTCTTAATTTTATACAATAAACACTTATTATTTTTATAATCAGAAAACAAAATGGTAGTTTCTCCCAGATAATTCTGCCATACCAACATATAGTGACTTCTGGTAGGAGTGTATAGGCATGAAGGTAGGGTCAAGTGTCTTTAGGCAGGAAATACTAAATCGTTTCCTCGGGCTCGATTCCCATGCTCTGAATAGTCCGGTTTCTTTCTAGGAACACTGCCTCCTAATTGGAGACTGGAAAAGCTGCTGCCTTGGTTTGGGTTCCTTGCTTCTGAGCAAGTAGAATCCTGCTGAGGAAGGGGATGTCATGCTGGGGCAGTGACAAAGTGTAGGAACTGCCTTTCTTAATTTCCTTCTAAAATTCCTGTATTTTAAACGCCCTACCTCATAGAGAGGTATTATATATCAGGGATTCTTATTTGGTGCCTCTTGCTTACTTCTCTGCCACCTGTGTCACTCTAACAGCGTTTTCAGGTAGCTTGCCTTTGGTTCTGGCTGCGCAGCAACCTTCTTTAGTTTAGTCCAGGAGGAGTTATGGCTTCCAGTGGGTCATTATAGCTTTTTATTTTCACATGCTAGAGCTTCCACCTAATTCCAACTAATCTTTTCCCATACTTGGGCCTTTTGAGGTAAGAAAGGCAAGAAAATGGAACAGACTCAATGTGAATCCTTTTCTAGGCCTAGGGAAACATTCAATACTCCTGCCTTACTAACAGCAAATCAGTGTATAAAAGAATGACACTCAAAAGAATTTGCCCCAAGGTCAACTCAGAGACCTAGGAATGAAACCTAGCTCTCCTGAGCTTCCTAGGCCCCTCTGTACTGTCTATATTTACACAAGCTGTCTTGAGCCTTGTCCACCTTGTTTGAAAGCCAAAGTAGGCACACAGTTTGCTAATAACAGTCATGTGCTTGCCAGCTCACATCAGCCAGCCATTTAGATACTGATTTTAAGCTGTGAGTCTCCCCATGCACCCAGCTCCTAGGGGCTGCAGGGAATACACACCAAGGGATCAACAGTCTGAGTTTTTCCCAAATCTAAGTGACCTCAGCCAAATGCTCTAAAATGAGAGGCGTGTCTCTTGCTGCTTCATCTTGGCAGGGATCTATGAATGACTCCCTCTCAGTTCCACTGTTCCTGGTCACAGCTCTTTGAGTGTGATGACCTACTTTCTCCCCTTCAGAGGAAAGGCAGAAACCAATAACTGTGTCCAGCAAAAACTCTTGCCTTTGGAGGCATCGATTCTGTCTCCTGGCCCCTAGTAATTTCTTTGCTCCATTATCACTCTGCTGAAACCACTTTAAGCATGACAAACCAAAATCTTGCTCATTGTGTACTGTACCCATTTTAAAGCTGTGTTTTCAGAGATAGTATGACTGACACTT
Source organism: Choloepus didactylus (assembly GCF_015220235.1). Classification (NCBI taxonomy): domain Eukaryota; kingdom Metazoa; phylum Chordata; class Mammalia; order Pilosa; family Megalonychidae; genus Choloepus; species Choloepus didactylus. Next base: position 142,349,237 of record NC_051334.1, read on the forward strand.
GATAGGGATGGGGGCAGAGCCCTCTCCAACCTTCCTTTCTACTACAACCCATTGCTAAGTGGCAATGGCTGGATTGAAGTTCCTTCCAAATGAGAATCTCTAGTGGATCAACAGGTGTCTCTGATATTGACCATACTTTGTGCTGTGACTGGAAGCATTACTCACTGAGAGGAGCTGTCAGTATGAGACCCCTGACTTGACTTAATACACTGTAGTGTGGGCCTCCAGAAGAGTCTTAGGTAGCTCTACTCTTTAGTTGTCTTGGCAGGCAGATTCTCTTTTTGGACAGTGTGTACAGGTGATTCTCAAATACCCACATTCAAATTCTCTGTGGCCAGTCAATGATTTTAGGCTGTCCTTACTCTTTCCAGTCTGCATGTTGTCACCTACTTCCTCTAACCATCAGTGGGATTAGCATGGAAGACATATGTTCATTTTAATGTCAATCTGAGAAAAGTTAATTAGAGGAATAATTCTGCTGGGGTTCTGATATAGGGGGTGGATGGGTCATGTAATGTATGCCAGAGTGCCTTTTGTATTATCCACTGGTTTTAATTATCTTCCATGAATTTTCTCCATGACCATGGATAATTGAGTGTATCTTATTTAGCTCTCCTTTCCCTGGGTGCTTTGTCTACACTCTTCTCCACTCCTCCCTGTGTACAGAGCAGATTATAACCAGCCTGCCTTCTAGCATCCTATCAAATTCCATTTACGTTCAAAGTGCTAATTTGAGCTTTTAAAAAGGTGCCAGATCCTTTTCACCAGCTCTAAAATCATATTGGAGGCAGTGGTCACAAGAGGCTCCACGTCAGCAATCAGCTGCTGTCAGGCCAGCTGGGCCAGGCTTAGGGCGCACTCTCCAGAGAGCTGAGCAGGCAGCAGGTGGTGAGCCAGGGCATGGCTGTAGGCAGCTGCCAGGGCTCTCTACTTACTTTCATCCTCACAGTTATAAAGTGGTGGTCTCCTATCCAGTAATCTGGGTTGGAGAGAGAATGAAAATGAATGACAACAGGACCTCTGCCTTCCCAGCACTGGGGAGGGGTGCAGGCAACTGGGATGGGGTGTGAGGATGAATTGCAAGCAGTGGCAGAAGTGAGGGGGGACAGAAGGGAGATAGAAAGGATGATATTGCTGAAGAGATGCATGATGGAGGAGACAATAATGAGCGTTATTCCCTTGATGTATGCCTCAAAGTTTCCCTGAGACTGAAATTAGAAGAATAAGACTGGAAGAATGGAGAAAAGGGTATGGCACTTGGGAAAAGCTTATGGAGCCTACTCTACCTTAGAGAGTGCAATCTAGCACAGCACTGTCCTGTAGAACTTTCTGTGATGATAGAAATATTCCATATCTCCATTCTCCAATATGGTAGCCACTAATCACATGTAGCTTTTGAACACGTGAAATGTGGCTAGTGTAACTGAGGAACTGAATTTTATGTTTTATTTTCTTTTAATTAATTTAAATTTACCTAGCCACATATGGTTAGTAGCTACTGTAGGGAACAGTGCAGCTCTAGACTCACAGTTGACCCTTGCAAGTGGAGGCAGTCTATCATGGTGGTTAAAAGCACAGACCTTGCAGTCTAGCAGCCCTGGCATAAGTCCTGGTTTGCCATTTACTAACTGTTCAACCTTGGCCAATTTTTCCATCTATAAAATATATATCATAACAGTACATACATTACAGAGGGATGTTGGAAAGATTACATGAGATAATCCATGTAAAACTCTTAGCAAAGTGCCAGGCATCTATGGAGTTCTCAGCAAATTATGTTTTCAGTATTAGTCCTGATATCTTACTTGTTGTACTTTGGCTCCAGTCACTGAATATCAATATCAACCTGGTGCCTAGAGGTGTAAGGACAGTGACACATGTCCTTGTCAACTCTTGAGCTCTAGAGCAAATGATCTGCTATTTAATTTTTTTTTCATTTTTTTATTGTAGAATATAACATATATACATAAAAGTGACAACTTTCCAAGTGCAATTTAACTATTAGTTAGCAAATTTCAAAGGATATTATGTTACAATTCCAGTTTCACAGTTATTTCCTTATTATGAAATATAACATATATACAGAAAGGTAATATCTTTCAAAGTATGATTTAACAAGTAAATATATAGGAAATTTCCAAGCTTATTATGAGTTATAGTACCATAGTTTCAGTTATTTCCTTATTGTGAAATACAACATATATACTAAAACGTATAGCTTTCAAATTACCATTTAACAAGTAACTATAGAGCAGATTTCAAAGGATGCTATGGCTTACAGTTCCACCATTTCAATTCTTTCCTTCTAACTATTCTAATACCCTATCAACTAAGAAAAAGAAAATTATATAAATATTCAGTATTCATAATCCTTTGTGGAATTCCATCTTTTCTGTTTCTACCCCTTCCTCTAGTTCAATCACTTTCCCAATCTTCAGGGATATCTAGGCAGTGACCACCCTAACCTGTTCATGTTGAAAAGGGGTGTCAACTTTATGAGCAAAGGGGACACATCTAGTTGATGTTCTTGAAGAGGCTATTGCCTCTGGGTTTTGGGACTTAGCTGGCATAGGAGCACTCTGAAAGATCTTAGTTTCTGATGATTAACTTAGTGAGTGAAACCTTTCTAGAGTCTCAGATAGGGATCTGGGCACACTTTAAGGTTTTCGGGACTACTGTTGACTTGGGCCTATCATATTGTGGTCATTTGGCATATCTAGGTGAGGCTTGCATAGGAGTAACTTCCAGGACAACCTCTTGACTATATTTGAATTCTCTTAGCCCCTAAAACCTTATTTTGTTGCCTTTCGTTCCCCCTTTTGGTCAAAAAGTATTCTCAATCACTTGGTGCCAGGGTCAGGCTCATTACCGGAATCCATGTCTCACGTTGTCAGGAAGGCTCATTCATCTTGGGGGTCATGTCCCACGTCAGGGGGAGGGTGATGAATTTATTTGCAGAGTGGGGCTTAGAGAGAGAAAGCCCACATTTAAGCAACAAAAGAGGTTCTCTGGAGGTGACTCCTAGGCTTCATAATTACCAGTGAGCTTAGCCTCCTGTCTACAGCCATTAGTTTCACCCGAGCAAGCCTCAATATTGAGGGCATGACTTATAAAGTAGGGGGTTGCTAAGTGCACATAGCATATGTTATATCCACGATAATCCATCCATATCTCACATTATCATCACTTAGTTGTACAATCCTCATCACTGTCCATTTTAAACAATTCTCATCATCCAAAACATCTCATAGCTCTTGTCAGTCCTTAATTATTTGTCCCTAGTATTTGTGTAATACTAGTATGGTATTCCTATTAATTATAGTCCCTAGTATGCAGTGAGTGTATTTTCTCCTTATACCTTTTGGTTGTCAACTCTCTGTGCTAGTGTCATACCTTAGAAGTATATCATGCAAGCACCTATCTATATTTGTGGTGCTGATCTCTGGGAAACATGCCTTTAAACAATCCCTTTCATTCCTGTTTGCCTTTAATACAGCTTTGATATTTATAATCCCATTAACAAATATCGTCACCCCTATCCATTGCCACACCTTTGAATTCCCCATCATTAACATATCTGAACATATTAGATTATCCTTCTCCCTCACTAGCTACTGTCTATCACTAGGTCCCCAATTTTCTTATAAGACACTGATTTTACATTGTTCAGATAGTTCATAGAAGTGGTAGCATACAATATCCCTTCTTTTGTGTCTGAGTTATTTCACTCAGAATTATTTCTTCAAGGTTCATCCATGTTGCCATATGTTTCAGGACTTTGTTGCTTCTTACTGCTGCATAGTATTCCATTGTATGTACATACTACATTTTGTTTATCCAGTCGTCTGTTGAAGGACACTTGGATTGTTTCCATCTCATGGCAATTGTGAACAATGCTGCTATGAACATCAGTGTACCAATGTGTCTGTGTCACTGCTTTCAAATGTTCTGGGTATATACCGAGAAGTGGAATTGCCGGATCATAGGGTAATTCAATATCTAGTTTTCTGAGAAACCGCCAAACTGTTTTCCAACATGGCTGTACCATTATACACTCCCACCAGCAGTGAACAAGAGTTCCAGTTTCTCCACATTCTCTCCAGCATTTTTAGATTCCTGTTTGATGGCAGCCATTCTTATTGGTGTGAGATGATATCTTATTGTGGTCTTGATTTGCATCTCCCTAATAGCTAGTGAAGATGAACATTTTTTTTATGTGTTCTTTAGCTATTTTTATTTATTCTTTGGAGAAATGTCTGTCATATCTTTTGCCCATTTTATAATTGGGCTGTTTGTACTATTGTCATTGAGTTGTAGGATTTCTTTATATATGCAAGATATCAGCCTATTATCAGATACATTGTTTCCAAATATTTTCTCCCATTGCATTGGCTGCCTGTTCACCTTTTTGACGAATTCCTTTGAAGTACAGAAATTTTTGATTTTGAGGTGTTCCCATTTATCTATTTTTTCTTTTGTTGCTTATGCTTTGGGTGTAAGGTCTAAGTAACAAACTCCTAATACTAGGTCTTGAAGATGTTTCCCTACATTATCTTCTAGGAGTTTTATGTACTGTCTTTTATACTGAGGTCTTTGATCCACTTTGAGTTAATTTTTGTATAGTGTGTGAGGTAGGGGTCCTCTTTCATTCTTTTTGTTATGGCTATCCAGTTCTCCCAGCCCCATTTTTTGAAGAGACTGTTCTGTGCCAGTTCAGTGGATTTGGGGGCCTTATAAAAAATCAGTCAGCTGTATATCTGGGGGTCTATTTCTGAACTCTCAATTTGAGTCAATTGATAAATATGTCTATTTTTATGCCAATACCATGCTGTTTTGACCACTGTAGCTTTATAGTAGGCTTCAAAGTCTGGAAGTGTAAGTCCTCCCACTTCGTTCTTCTTTTTTAGAATGTTTTTGGCAATTCGAGGCCCCTTTCCCTTCCAAATAAATTTGATAATAGCTTTTCCAAGTCTTCAAAGTAGGTTGTTGGAATTTGGATTGGGATTGCATTGAATCTGTAGATCAGTTTGGGTAGAATTGACATCTTAACCATATTTAGTCTTCCTATCCATGAGCATGGAATATTTTTCCACCTATTTAGGTCCTTTTTTATTTCTCCTAGTAAAATTTTGTAATTTTCTGTGTAGAGGTCTTTTATATCCTTGTTTAAGTTTATTCCTAGGTATTTGATTTTTTTTAGTTGCTATTGTGAATTGGAATTTTTTTTTTTTTTTGATTGCGTCTTCAGTTAGGTCATTACTAGTGTATTGGAACATTGCCAACTTATGTGCATTTATCTTATATCCCATCACTCTTCTGAAGTTTTTTATTAGCTCAAGTAGCTTTGTCATCTAATTCTCAGGATTTTCCAAATATAAGATCATATCATTTGCAATAATGACAGTTTTACTTCTTCCTTTCCAATTTGGATACCTTTTATATCTTTGTCTTGGCAAATTGCTTTGACTAGAACTTCTAGTACAATGTTGAATACTAGAGGTGGCAGTGGGTATACTTGTTTCATTCCCAATCTTAGAGGGAAGGCTTTCAGTCTCTCACCATTGAGTACTATGCTGGCTGTGGGTTTTTCATATATGCCCTTTATCATATTGAGGAGGTTTCCTTCAATTCCTACCTTTTGAAGTGTTTTTATCAAAAAGGGATGTTGAATTTTGTCAAATGCTTTTCCAGCATATATCAAGATGATCATTTGATTTTTCCTTTGTGATTTGTTAATGTGTTGAATTACATTGATTTTCCTATGTTGGACCACCCTTGCATTCCAGGAATGAACCCCACTTTGTTGTGGTATATAAGTCTTTTAATGTTTGGATTTTTGCATCTGTAGTCATTAGGGAGATTGTCCTATAGTTTTCCTTTTTTGTAGTGTCTTTATCTGGTTTGGTTATCAGAGTGATATTAGCTTCATAAAATGAGTTAGGTAGTGTTCCTTTTTCTTCAATTTTTTGAAAGAGTTTGAGCAGGAATGGAGTCAATTCTTTTGGGAAAGTTTGGTAAAATTCCCCTATGAAGCCATCTGGCCCTGGACTTTTATTTGTAGGTAGAGTTTTCATGACTGATTGGATCTCTCTGCTTGTGATTGGTTTATTGAGGTCTTTTATTTCTTCTTGGGTCAGTCTAGGTTGTTCATGTCTTTCTAGGAAATTATCCATTTCCTCTAAATTATCTAGCTTGTTGGCACACAGTTGTTCATAGTATCCTCTTATGATTTGTTTCAGTTCTTCAGGATCTGTAGTAACTATCCCCTTCTCATTTCTGATTCTGTTTATTTGGGTTTTCTGTCTTTTTTATCTTGTCAGTCTAGCTAAGGATCTGTCAATATTATTGATCTTCTCAAAGAACAAACTTTTGGTTTTATTTATTCTATTGTTTTTTTGTTCTCTATGTCATTTATTTCTGCTTTAATCCTTGTTATTTCTTTTGTTCTGCTTGGTTTAGGATTGGTTTGCTGTCCTTTTTCCAGCTTCTTCACTTGTTCCAGTAGTTCTTTGATTTTAGCTCTTTCTCCCTTTTCAGTGTATGCATTTATAGCTATAAATTTCCCCATCATTACCACCTTCACTGCATCCCATAAGTTTTGATATGTTGTGTTCTCATTTTCATTCATCTCTAGATATTTACCAATTTCTCTTGCAATTTCTTCTTTGACCCACTGGTTGTTTAGGAGTGTGATGTTTAACCTACATATATTTGTGAAATATCTGGTTCTTTGGTGGTTGTTGATTTCTAGTTGCATTCCATTGTGGTCAGAGAATGTGCTTTGAATAATTTCAGTCTTTTTAAACTTATTAAGATGTGTTTTGTGCCCCAGCATATGATCTATCCTGTAAAATGTTCCATGGGCACTAGAGATGAATGTATATCCTGGTACTTTAAGGGATGTAATGATCTATATATGTCTATTAAGTCTAATCCTTCTATCATATTGTTTATGTTCTCAATTTCATTATTGGACCTCTGTCTAGTTCTTTTTATAGAAGAGTCGTGTTTTGAAGTCTCCCACTATTATTGTAGACATGTCTATTGCTCCTTTCAGTTTAGCCAATGTTTGTCTCATGTATTTTGGAGCTCCTTTATTGGGTGCATAGACATTTATAATTGTTATTTCTTCTTGGTTAATTATTCCTTTTATTAATATATAGTGTCCTTCTTTATCTCTTATGACATCTTTGCATTTACAGTCTATTTTGTCCATTATTTTTATAGCTACTGCAGCTTTCTTTTGATTGCAGTTTGCATGGAATATTTTTTCCATCCTTTCATTTTCAGTCTCTTTGTGTCACAGGGACTAAGATGAGTCTCTGGTTAATAGCATATCACTCGCTCATATTTTTTAATCCATTCTTCCAGTCTGTATCTTTTAATTAGAGGGTTGTTAGATCTACTTTTTTCACTCTCTCTTTTTTCCCTTCAAGTTACCCTTACTAATACATCTTCAGTTCTGTGCTCTTCTCTAGACCTCTCTCTCCTTTCTTTTTTTCTCAGCTGGTAGAGCTCTCTTTAGTATTTCTTGCAGGCCAGGTCTCTTGTTAACAAATTCTCTCAGCATTTGTTTGTCTGTGAAAATTTTAAATTCTCCCTCAATTTTGAAGGGGAGCTTTGCTGGATAAACAATTCTTGGCTGGCAATTTTTCTCTTTCAGAATCTGAAATATGTCATACCACTGCCTTCTTGCCTCCATGGTGCCTGCTGAGTAGTCAGTACTTAGTCTTATGTGGTTTCCCTTGTATGTGGTGAATCACTTCTCTCTTGCTGCTTTCAGAAGTTTCTTCTCTTCAGCATTTGGCAATCTAATCAATATATGTCTTGGAGTAGGTTTATTTGGATTTATTCTATTTGGAGTTTGTTGGGCATCTTTAGTTTGCATATTTATATCGTTTAGAAGGGTTGGGAAGTTTTCCCCAACAATTTCTTTGAATACTCTTCCCAGCCCTTTATTCTTCTCTTCCTGTTCTGGAATACCAATGATTCTTATATTTGTGTACTTCATGTTTTCCATCATTTCCCTGAGATCCATTTCAAATTTTTCAATTTTTTTCACCATTTGTTCTTTTGTGCTTTCACATTCCTCATTCCTCTACTTCTTCACATCTGCTGTTATGTGTCTCAAGAATATTTTTAATTTGATTAACAGTATTTTTTATATTTCCATAAGATCCACTATTTTTTTAAAATTTACTTTTTCAAATTCTTCTTTATGCTATTCTAGGGTCTTCTTCATGTCCTTTATATCCTGAGCCATAATACTGATGTTTATGTGTACCTCTGTTATTAATTGCTCTAAGTTTTGTGTCTCTTTTGGCTTTTTAATTTGTTTGTTTGGCTTGTCATTTTTTTCTATATCCTTTAAGAGCTTTGTAATTTTCTGCTTGCTTTGGGGCATTTCCTTGTCTTGATAGGGTTATTTTGGGAATTGCAGAATTAATTGAACATTTATATATAATTTGGTTTGCTGTAGTGCAGTTTACCAATTCTACCAGCAGGTGGTGCTCCTGAGACAACTTGCTGGAGTGCAGTTTCCCTAACCTACCAATAGGCGCAGCACTCAAGTGAGTCTTCCCTGAATTTCTCCTGTGCAGTGGACGGAGTCCAAACTGGGTGGGGAACCAATCAGTGCACGGGTTCTCCCTATGCTCTGGGAAATCTTGGTCCTGGGGCTGCAACGTGGGCCCCAAGCAGATAGGCAGGGAGCCTGATCAAGGGCACCCTGCAGGTAGAACGTGGGCCCTGCCCACTGGTTCTCTGCCTACCTTGCACCCTCCAGTCTCTGGGGTATGGGAGGGGTTCCCAATTGCTGGTATGGTGCCTGTTCCCTTCCCCGCTTCTCGCCATTGAAGCCCCCTGGACTTCCATGGGGGGTGAGCAATTGCTGCCTGCCAAGCTCCCTCATGGGAGCTCCCTGCTGTCTGGCCAGAGGATCACTCCCCAGCAAACCATCAAGGTAGGTGGATGGGAGTGGAGAGCCACTACTCACTCCCTTGCCCAGCAGTGTTTTTGCTGCTGCCAGCCTGGGGTGGGGGTACAGTCCTGAAGGGGAACTCACTCATCCCAACCCTCTAGCTGTTGTCTCTCCTCAGTTTTTGTCGGGTGTCCCCTCTACATACTGTGGCGGACCCTCTATGGCTGGTCATACCCTGGAACTACAGACCCTGGTGTTCTCTAGCCCCTCTCTAGCTTCTCTGACCTGCTATTTGATTTTCTAGCCTTACAGTGTTATGGGCTCTAAACCAAATGAGATTTTGAAATTTACAAAAGACAAAATAGAACATTGAAAAATTCACATTCCCCCATCCCCAATTTTCCATTCATTGAGCAAGCTTTTATTGAATTCTTACTGAGAAGCAGTATAGCCTAGTGATTTCAAGAACAGACTCTGGAGCTAGACTGCCTGGGCTTGTATTCACTGCTTACTAGTTGTATGACCTTGGACAAGTTACTTGGCCTCTTTAAGCCTCCATTTCCTTATCTGACATTCAGGGATAATAGTAGTACCTACCTCATAGGGTTGTTGTAAAGATTAAATAAGTCAATACATGTAAAGCAATTGGAGCAGTACCTGACACTGGTAAACACTTGATAAATACCAGCTGTTATGATTATGATATGTTAGGCACTATGTTAGATGCTGGGAAAACAAAGATAAGTAAGTTATCATCCCTGCCCTTATTAAGCTTATAGGTTAGTGGAGGGTGAAAGATATATGAACATATAAATACAGTAAGATGTTACATGCAATAAAGATGGAAGCATGCACAGGGTACTGAAGGGGCATCAAGAAAGAAGAGATCAAGTTAGTTTGATTGGAGAGCAATTTGAACATTTTCATAGAGCCAGAGAACAGGAGGTGGTGGGGTGCATTGCACATAAGTGTTTGCAAGCATAAGCTAGGATGATGAGTCTAGAGAACTGAAGGCAATTAGAAAATTGGTATGTCTAGGAGGCAGAGGAGAAGGGGATAGGTAGGGAGATGAGACTGGAAAGGTCATCCGGAAGGAGGTCCTAAAAGGCCTTGTAGGTCTTGAATTTAAGAATTCATACTTTATCTTGAACAATGGAAAATTATCGAAAGGTTTTAAGGAGGGAAGTACCATGATCAAGTCATTTTAGAAGGACCTACTGACAGCAGTGGTGGCCAAGAGTGGAGGCAGACTGTTATAGTAATCCAGACATGAGACAATGAGGTTTAAACTAAGGTAACTTGTTAAGAGGGTGGAAAGGTGGGAAATGGTACCAGAGATGTTAAGAAGACATGCAATTGACTGATAAATAGGTGATGGAGAATACAGAAGGAGGACCAGGTTTGGAGAGGAAGTTCATGAAGCCATTTTGGGACATGTTGGGCCTATACTGACAGTTTTATATATGGTCTGGAACTCATAGGAGAAAGAGGTTAAGGATTGGAGATACAAATGTGGTAAAAACCAGAACTCTGTATCAGGCCCCCTTCTCTTCTCTTTCTCTACTTTATTCTTAGGTCATCTATTCTCAGGGCTTTAAATCCTGTCTTTATGGTTATGAATTTCAGTTTTCAAACTTCCATCTCTAGCCCTGACTTCTTCACCAACACGTAGACTTCTATAACTAGCCATCTATTTAGGATCTCTAAGTAGATGAGATCATAATTGGATGACTAATAAGAATCTCAAATTTAACAAAAGTGAGTTCTTGAAGCAATCCCCACCCCCACCTGCTCCCCGCCTAGTCTTCCAGTCTCAATGAATGGCACACACCATCTCTCTAGTTGCTTAAGTCCAAAACCTGAGAGTCATCTTTGAGTCTTCCCTTTCCCTCATCCTCTACATCCAATTCATCAGCAAATCCTGCCAGTTTATCTTCAATGAACACATTTCATATTTAATGTACTTCTCTCTGTTTCCTTGGCCCCACCTTAATCCAAGCCATGATTGTCTCTTCTGGGTGACTGCAGCAATCTCTTCCTGGTCTCCCTGCTTCCAGTCCATTCTCCATACAACAGCCAGAATCAACCTTTAAAAATGTGAATCAGATCATATCACTCTTCCTGTTTCAAAACCCTCCAAGAGCTTCCAATTATACTTGTATAAAATCTAAGTGCTTTACTTTGACTTAATAAGATATAGCCTTTGCCTAAATCTTAAATCTTATTCCACACTACTTTCTTGATTACTATGCTCCCAGCCATCATTTGCTCCTTCCTCAAGGTCTTTGTTCTCTGCCTGAAATGTTCTTCTCCCAGCATCTTTCTCATAATGCAGGTCTCAGCTCCAGGGTCAGTTCCTCAGTGAGGCCTTCCTTATCCTCCCAACTAAGTAGTCCCCTACTCTGGTCAGTATCTCATCACCCTGTATTATTTTCTCCATAGCACTTACCGTATCTGAAATTATGTTTCATTTTTTGGTTTGCTTGTCATGGTTGTATCTTCCCTACCACTAGAATGTAAGTTCCATGAGAACAGTGACCTTACTTGCCTCATTCCCACCGAGTCTGTAGCACCTATCACATTGCCTACTAGGTACTCAATGAATATTGGTTGAATGAATGAATCAGAGATGGGTGGAGGTTGTTGAGCCATAAGAAATGTATAATCTTAGGATCCCTTTAAGGAGAGTCTGAAGAGTAAACTGAAGATTCTAAAGAGATGGCAGAGGAAGGATCCCCTACAAAAGCAACTCAAGGGAACAACCAGAGTAGTAGGAGGAGAAACAAGAAAGTGTGATGCTACAGAAGGCAATCCAACTTCTTTCCCCAGATGTAACCAATGCCAACAGATGGGTGAGTATCCTTCCAAATCTTGTTCTGTATATTTACATACATATACAAATGTTTATATTACATGTAGTCTGTAGTTTTGGTTTTACACAAATGAACTCATAGTGCATGTATTCTTCTATATTTGCTTTTTTAAAATAGCTTTATTGAGATAGAATTCACATAATATACAATTAATATATGTAAAGTGTACTAGTCAGTGGTTTTTAGTATATTCACAGATGTGTGCAATCACCACTGTCAATTTTAAAATGCTCTCATCATCCCCTAAAGAAACCCCATACCCATTAGCAGTGTGGTAGTTTGAATGTGTACCCCAGAAAAGGCCTTGTTCTTTTTTTTGTGAGTTTTTAATCATAATTTTTATTGTAGAATATAACATATATACATAAAAGTGCTAACTATCCAAGTGTAATTTAACAAGTACTTAGAGAGCAAATTTCAAAGAATGTTATGGGTTACAGTTGTACAGTCTCAGTTATTTCCTTATTGTGAAATATAACATATATTCAAAAAGGTAGTATATTTCAAATTATGCTTTAACAAGTAGTTATATAGGAAATTTCCAAAAATGTCATGAGTTACAGCACTATAGTTTCAGTTATTTCCTTATTGTGAAATAAAACATATATGCAAAAAGGTGATAACTTTCAAAGTACAATTTAACAAGTAGCTATAGAAAAAATTTCAAAGGATGCTTTGGGCTACTGTTCCAACATTTCAGTTCTTTCCTTCTAGCTATTCTAATAACCTAGCAACTAAGAAGAAGAAAAGTATACAGAGAGTCAGTATTCATAATCCTTTGTTAAACTCCATCTTGTCTGTTTCTACCCCTTCCTCTAGTTTAATCACTTTGCCAATCTTCAGGGATGTCTAGGCAGTGACCATCCTAACTTGGCCATGTTCCTTTTTTTTAACTCTAGAAATAAAGCTTATTAGAATAATAATTTGGTTAAACACAAATTTACATTTTTATCATCTTAAGGATCTAGTAGATATAATGATAGCTTATTTAATCATTAAACCTGTATAAATTTAGAAAGAACATACACAAGTAAAATAAATTGTATGCTTGTGTTGTACTTAACATTGATAACTCAGAAGATTAGAGCTGTTTTTATATAACTAACAATATTAAATGAGTCCCATTTGCAAATGTTTATCTGAATCACTTGAACTTGACTTTTTTCTTTAAACACTTGGGTCTAGTTCTACAAATACTATTTTTTCATTTGGAAATATTAGAAGTTTTGTTTCTATAATTTCTAGGATTTTAGGTGGATTAATTTTTTTATCTGTTTACTTGATTGCTAGATGTCCTTAGTCTTTTATTTTATTGTGAACTTTAACATATGTATACATATCAGTGATAACTTTCAAAGTACGATTTCATAAGTAGTTAGCAAATTTCAAAGTATATCATGGGTCACAGTTCCACAACTTCAGCCACTTCCATTATTGTAAAATTTAACATACATACAGAAAGGTGTCATCTCTCGATGTTCAGCTCAACAAGCAGTCATATAGGTAATTTCAAAAATTGTTATGGGTTATAGTTCCACAGTTTCAGTTCTTTCCTTATTATGCAATACAAGTTATATATGGAAAGGTGAGGACCTGCAAGGCACAATTCAATGAGCAGCTATAGAGCAAATCCCAAAGGATGCTATAGGCTACAGTTCCACCGTGTCATTTACCTCCTTCCAGCCATTCCAACACCCCAGAATCCAGAAAAAAATCTATAATTATATAAAGTTTCAGTATTCATAGACCATTGTTAAATCTTATGTTGTTTGTTGCTACCCTTCCTCTCATTTAATCTCTTTCTCCATCTTCAGGGCTGTCTAGGCAGCGAGCACCCTAACTTGTTCATACTGAAAGGTGATGTCGACGGTATGGGGAAGGGGACTGCGTCTGATAACTGATCTTAAAGAGGCTGTTGCCTCTGGGTTTTAGGACTTGTCTGGCATAGAAACACTCTGGTGGATTTAAGTCTCTGAGAGATAAAACTTAGTGAGTGAGGTACCACAAAATACATGAGAGAAACACTGGCAAAACTAAAGGAAGCAATCGATGTTTCCACAATAATTGTGGGAGACTTCAACACATCACTCTCTCCTATAGATAGATCAACCAGACAGAAGACCAATAAGGAAATTGAAAACCTAAACAATCTGATAAATGAATTGGATTTAACAGACATATATAGGACATTACATCCCAAATCACCAGGCTACACATGCTTCTCTAGTGCTCACAGGACTTTCCCCAGAATAGATCATACGCTGGGACATAAAACAAGGCTCAATAAATTTAAAAAGATTGAGATTATTCAAAGCACATTCTCTGACCACAATGGAATACAATTAGAAGTCAATAACCATCAGAGACTTAGAAAATTCACAAGTACCTGGAGGTTAAACAATACACTCCTAAACAATCAGTGGGTTAAAGAAGAAATAGCAAGAGAAATTGCCAAATATATAGAGATGAATGAAAATGAGAACACAACATACCAAAACCTATGGGATGCAGCAAAAGCCGTACTGAGGGGGAAATTTATAGCACTAAATGCATGTATTAAAAAGGAAGAAAGAGCCAAAATCAAAGAACTAATTTTCTGAAGAAGCTAGAAAATGAACAGCAAACCAATCCTAAACCAAGTAGAAGAAAAGAAATAACAAGGATTAAAGCAGAAATAAATGACATAGAGAACAAAAAAACAATAGAGAGGATAAATATCACCAAAAGTTGGTTCTTTGAGAAGATCAACAAGATTGACAAGCCCCTAGCTAGACTGACAAAATCAAAAAGAGAGAAGACCCATATAAACAAAATAATGAATGAGAAAGGTGACATTACTGCAGATCCCGAGGAAATTAAAAAAATTATAAGAGGATACTATGAACAACTGTATGGCAACAAACTGGATAATGTAGAGGAAATGGACAATTTCCTGGAAACATATGAACAACCTAGACTGACCAGAGAAGAAATATAACACCTCAACCAACCAATCACAAGCAAAGAGATCCAATCAGTCATCAAAAATCTTCCCACAAATAAATGCCCAGGGCCAGATGGCTTCACAGGGGAATTCTACCAAACTTTCCAAAAAGAATTGACACCAATCTTACTTAAACTCTTTCAAAACATTGAAGAAAATGGAACACTACCTAACTCATTTTATGAAGCTAACATCAATCTGATACCAAAACCAGGCAAAGATACTGCAAAAAAGGAAAACTACCAGCCAATCTCCCTAATGAATATAGATGCAAAAATCCTCAACAAAATACTTGCAAATCGAATCCAAAGATGCATTAAAAAAATCATACACCATGACCAAGTGGGGTTCATTCCAGGCATGCAAGGATGGTTCAACATAAGAAAACCAATCAATGTATTACAACACATTAACAAATCAAAAGGGAAAAATCAAATGATCATCTCAATAGATGCTGAAAAAGCATTCAACAAAATCCAACATCCCTTTTTGATAAAAACACTTCAAAAGGTAGGAGTTGAAGGAAACTTCCTCAATATGATAAAGAGCATATATGAAAAACCCACAGCCAGCATAGTACTCAATGGTGAGAGACTGAAAGCCTTCCCTCTAAGATCAGGAACAAGACAAGGATGCCCACTGTCACCACTGTTATTCAACATTGTGCTGGAAGTGCTAGCCAGGGCAATCCGGCAAGACAAAGAAATAAAAGGCATCCAAATTGGAAAAGAAGAAGTAAAACTGTCATTGTTTGCAGATGATATGATCTTATATCTGGATAACCCTGAGAAATCGACGATACAGCTACTAGAGCTAATAAACAAATTTAGCAAAGTAGCGGGATACAAGATTAATGCACATAAGTCAGTAATGTTTGTATATGCTAGAAATGAACAAACTGAAGAGACACTCAAGAAAAAGATACCATTTTCAATAGCAACTAAAAAAATCAAGTACCTAGGAATAAACTTAACCAAAGTTGTAAAAGGCCTATACAAAGAAAACTACATAACTCTACTAAAAGAAATAGAAGGGGACCTTAAAAGATGGAAAAATATTCCATGTTCATGGATAGGAAGGCTAAATGTCATTAAGATGTCAATTCTACCCAAACTCATCTACAGATTCAATGCCATCCCAATCAAAATTCCAACAACCTACTTTGCAGACTTGGAAAAGCTAGTTATCAAATTTATTTGAAAGGGAAGATGCCTCAAATTGCTAAAGACACTCTAAAATAGAAAAAACAAAGTAGGAGGACTTATACTCCCTGACTTTGAAGCTTATTATAAAGCCACAGTTGTCATACAGCATGGTACTGGCACAAAGATAGACATAGATCAATGGAATCAAATTGAGAATTCAGAGATAGACCCCCAGATCTATGGCCGACTGATCTTTGATAAGACCCGCAAAGTCACGGAACTGGGTCATAATGGTCTTTTCAACAAATGGGGCTGGGAGAGTTGGATATCCATATCCAAAAGAATGAAAGAGGACCCCTACCTCACACCCTACACAAAAATTAACTCAAAATGGACCAAAGATCTCAATATAAAAGAAAGTATCATAAAACTCCTAGAAGATAATGTAGGAAAACATCTTCAAGACCTTGTATTAGGTGGCCACTTCCTAGACTTTACACCTAAAGCGCAAGCAACAAAAGAAAAAATAGGTAAATGGGAACTCCTCAAGCTTAGAAGTTTCTGTACCTCAAAGGAATTTGTCAAAAAGGTAAAGAGGCAGCCAACTCAATGGGAAAAAATTTTTGGAAACCATGTATCTGACAAAAGACTGATATCTTGCATATATAAAGAAATCCTACAACTCAATGACAATAGTACAGACAGCCTAATTATAAAATGGGCAAAAGATATGAAAAGACAGTTCTCTGAAGAGGAAATACAAATGGCCAAGAAGCACATGAAAAAATGTTCAGCTTCACTACCTATTAGAGAGATGCAAATTAAGGCCACAATGAGATACCATCTCACACCAATTAGAAGGGCTGCCATTAAACAAACAGGAAACTACAAATGCTGGAGGGGATGTGGAGAAACTGGAACTCTTATTCATTGTTGGTGGGACTGTATAATGGTTCAGCCACTCTGGAAGTCAGTCTGGCAGTTCCTTAGAAAACTAGATATAGAGTTACCCTTCGATCCAGCGATTGCACTTCTCGGTATATACCCGGAAGATCGGAAAGCAGTGACACGAACAGATATCTGCCCGCCAATGTTCATAGCAGCATTATTCACAATTGCCAAGAGATGGAAACAACCCAAATGTCCTTCAACAGAGGAGTGGATAAATAAAATGTGGTATATACACACGATGGAATACTACACGGCAGTAAGAAGGAACGATGTCATGAAACATGACAACAAAGATGAACCTTGAAGACATAATGCTGAGTGAAATAAGCCAGGCACAAAAAGAGAAATATTATATGCTACCACTAATGTGAACTTTGAAAAATGTAAAACAAATGGTTTATAATGTAGAATGTGGGGGGACTAGCTATAGAGAGCAATTAAGGAAGGGGGAACAATAATCCAAGAAGAACAGATAGGCTATCATGGGTAAATTTAACGTTGTGGGAATGCCCAGGAATGACTATGGTCTGTGTGCCAGTTTGAATGTATTGTGTCCCCCAAACACCATTATCTTTGATGTAGTCTTGTCGGGCAGATGTTTTGGTGCTGATTAGATTTGCTTGGAATGTGCCCCACCCAGCTGTGGGTGATGACTCTGATGAGCTATTCCCTTGGAGGCATGGCCCCACCCTTTCAGGGTGGGCCTTGATCAGTGGAGCCATATAAATGAGCTGACTCAAAGAGAAGGAACTCAGTGCAGCTGTGAGTGATGTTTTGAAGAGGAGCAAGCTTGCTAGAGAGAAACGTCCTGGGAGAAAGTCATTTTGAAACGAAAACTTTGGAGCAGACACCAGCCATGTGCCTTCCCAGCTAACAGAGGTTTTCTGGACACCATCGGCCATCCTCCAGTGAAGGTACCCGATTACTGATGTGTTACCTTGGACACTTTATGGCCTTAAGACTGTAACTGTGTAGCCAAATAAACCCCCTTTTTATAAAAGCCAATCCATCTCTAGTGTTCTGCATTCTGCGGCATTAGCAAACTAGAACAGTCTGTTAATTTCTGATGGGTATAGTAGGAACAAGTTCACAGAAATGTTGCTATATTAGGTAACTTTCTTGGGGTAGAGTAGGAACATGTTGGAAGTAAAGTAGTTATCTTAGGTTAGTTGTCTTTTTCTTACTCCCTTGTTATGGTCTCTTTGAAATGTTCTTTTATTGTATGTTTTTTTTTAATTTTTTTTAAATTTTTTTATTTTTCATACAGTTGATTAAAAAAAAAGTTAAAAAAAAAAAAAACAAGGAAAAAAAATATGCAGAGCCCCCTTGAGGAGCTGGTGGAGAATGCAGGGGTATTGGCCTGCCCTACCTCGATGGTTGCTAACTTGCCCACAGACATAGGGGACTGGTGGTTTGGTGGATTGAACCCTCTACCACGGGATTTGCCCTTGGGAAGACTGTTGCTGCAAAGGAGAGGCTAGGCCTCCCTATAATTGTGCCTAAGAGCCTCCTCCCGAATGCCTCTTTGTTGCTCAGATGTGGCCCTCTCTCTCTAGCTAAGCCAACTTGAAAGTTGAAATCACTGCCCTCCCCCCTACGTGGGATCAGACACCCAGGGGAGTGAATCTCCCTGGCAACATGGAATATGACTCTCGGGGAGGAATGGAGACCCGGCATTGTGGGATGGAGAACATCTTCTTGACCAAAAGAAGGATGTGAAAGGAAATGAAATAAGTTTCAGTGGCAGAGAGATTCTAAAAGGAGCTGAGAGGTCGCTCTGGTGGGCACTCTTATGCACAATATAGACAACCCTTTTTAGGTTCTAATGAATTGGGGTAGCTAGTGGTGGATACCTGAAACTATCAAACTACAACCCAGAACCCATGAATCTTGAAGACAATTGTATAAAAATGTGGCTTATTAGGGGGGACAGTGGGATTGGGGGGGGCCATGGGGATCGCACTCCCGTTTGTCTAGTTTGTGGATGGATGAGTGGAAAGGTGGGGGAAGGAAACAAACAAACAAACCGACAAGGGCACCCAGTGTTCTTTTTTACTTTAGTTGCTCTTTTTCACTTTAATTATTATTCTGGTTATTTTTGTGTGTGTGGTAATGAGGGTGTCGGGGATTGATTTCGGTGATGAATGTACAACTATGTAATGGTACTGTGAACAATCGAATGTACGATTTGTTTTTTTTTTTTTTCCCACATTCTCACCCACCCTTTTATTTATTTATTTTTTTTAATCATTTTATTGAGATATATTCACATACCACGCAGTCATACAAAACAAATTGTACTTTCGATGGTTTACAGTACCATTACATAGTTGTACATTCATCACCTAAATCAATCCCTGACACCTTCATTAGCACACACACAAAAATAACAAGAATAATAATTAGAGTGAAAAAGAGCAATTGAAGTAAAAAAGAACACTGGGTACCTTTGTCTGTTTGTTTCCTTCCCCTATTTTTCTACTCATCCATCCATAAACTAGACAGAGTGGAGTGTGGTCCTTATGGCTTTCCCAATCCCATTGTCACCCCTCATAAGCTACATTTTTATACAACTGTCTTCGAGATTCATGGGTTCTGGGTTGTAGTTTGATAGTTTCAGGTATCCACCACCAGCTACCCCAATTCTTTAGAACCTAAAAAGGGTTGTCTAAAGTGTGCATAAGAGTGCCCACCAGAGTGACCTCTCGGCTCGTTTTGGAATCTCTCTGCCACTGAAGCTTATTTCATTTCCTTTCACATCCCCCTTTTGGTCAAGAAGATGTTCTCCGTCCCACGATGCCGGGTCTACATTCCTCCCCGGGAGTCATATTCTACGTTGCCAGGGAGATTCACTCCCCTGGGTGTCTGATACCACGTAGCGGGGAGGGCAGTGATTTCACCTTTCAAGTTGGCTTAGCCAGAGAGAGAGGGCCACATCTGAGCAACAAAGAGGCATTCAGGAGGAGACTCTTAGGCACAAATATAGGGAGGCCTAGCCTCTCCTTTGCAGCAACCGTCTTCCCAAGGGTAAAACTTATGGTAGAGGGCTCAACCCATCAAACCACCAGTCCCCTATGTCTGTGGTCATGTTAGCAACCATGGAGGTGGGGTAGGCGAATACCCCTGCATTCTCCACAGGCTCCTCAAGGGGGCACTACATCTTTTTTTTTTTTTTCCTTGTTTTTCTTTCTTTCTTTTTTTTTTTTTAACTTTCCCTTCTTTTTTAAATCAACTGTATGAAAAAAAAAAGTTAAAAAGAAAACAAACATACAATAAAAGAACATTTCAAACAGACCATAACAAGGGAGTAAGAAAAAGACAACTAACCTAAGATAACTGCTTAACTTCCAACATGTTCCTACTTTACCCCAAGAAAGTTACATAATATAGCAACATTTCTGTGAACTTGTTCCTACTATATCCATCAGAAATTAACAGACCATAGTCATTTCTGGGCATCCCCAGAACGTTAAATAGCTTATCTGTTCTTCTTGGATTATTGTTCCCCCTTCCTTAATTGCTCTCTACTGCTAGTACCCCTACATTCTACATTATAAACCATTTGTTTTACATTTTTCAAAGTTCACATTAGTGGTAGCATATAATATTTCTCTTTGTGTGCCTGGCTTATTTCGCTCAGCATTATGTCTTCAAGGTTCATCCATGTTGTCATATGTTTCACAAGATCGTTCCTTCTTAGTGCCGTGTAGTATTCCATCGTGTGTATATACCACATTTTATTTATCCACTCATCTGTTGAAGGACATTTGGGTTGTTTCCATCTCTTGGCAATTGTGAATAATGCTGCTATGAACATTGGCGTGCAGATATCTGTTCGTGTCACTGCTTTCCGATTTTCCGGGTATATACCGAGAAGTGCTATCGCTGGATCGAATCGTAGCTCTATATCTAGTTTTCTAAGGAACTGCCAGACTGACTTCCAGAGTGGCTGAACCATTATACAGTCCCACCAACAATGAATAAGAGTTCCAGTTTCTCCACATCCCCTCCAGCATTTGTAGTTTCCTGATTGTTTAATGGCAGCCATTCTAACCGGTGTTAGATGGTATCTCATTGTGGTTTTAATTTGCATCTCTCTAATAGCTAGTGAAGCTGAACATTTTTTCATGTGTTTCTTGGCCATTTGTATTTCCTCTTCAGAGAACTGTCTTTTCATATCTTTTGCCCATTTTATAATTGGGCTGTCTGTACTATTGTCATTGAGTTGTAGGATTTCTTTGTATATGCAAGATATCAGTCTTTTGTCAGATACATGGTTTCCAAAAATTTTTTCCCATTGAGTTGGCTGCCTCTTTACCTTTTTGAGAAATTCCTCTGAGGTGCAGAAACTTCTAAGCTTGAGGAGTTCCCATTTATCTATTTTCTCTTTTGTTGCTTGTGCTTTGGGTGTAAAGTCTAGGAAGTGGCCGCCTAATACAAGGTCTTGAAGATGTTTTCCTACATTATCTTCTAGGAGTTTTATGGTACTTTCTTTTATATTGAGATCTTTGGTCCATTTTGAGTTAATTTTTGTGTAGGGGGTGAGGTAGGGGTCCTCTTTCATTCTTTTGGATATGGATATCCAACTCTCCCAGCCCCATTTGTTGAAAAGACCATTATGGCTCAGTTCGGTGACTTTGGGGGCCTTATCAAAGATCAGTCGGCCATAGATCTGAGGGTCTATCTCTGAATTCTCAATTCGATTCCATTGATCTATATGTCTATCTTTGTGCCAGTACCATGCTGTTTTGGCAACTGTGGCTTTATAATAAACTTCAAAGTCAGGGAGTGTAAGTCCTCCCACTTCGTTTTTCTTTTTTAGAGTGTCTTTAGCAATTCGAGGCATCTTCCCTTTCCAAATAAATTTGATAACTAGCTTTTCCAAGTCTGCAAAGTAGGTTGTTGGAATTTTGATTGGGATTGCATTGAATCTGTAGATGAGTTTGGGTAGAATTGACATCTTAATGACATTTAGCCTTCCTATCCATGAACATGGAATATTTTTCCATCTTTTAAGGTCCCCTTCTATTTCTTTTAGTAGAGTTATGTAGTTTTCTTTGTATAGGTCTTTTACATCTTTGGTTAAGTTTATTCCTAGGTACTTGATTTTTTTAGTTGCTATTATAAATGGTATCTTTTTCTTGAGTGTCTCTTCAGTTTGTTCATTTCTAGCATATAGAAACATTACTGACTTATGTGCATTAATCTTGTATCCCGCTACTTTGCTAAATTTGTTTATTAGCTCTAGTAGCTGTATCGTCGATTTCTCAGGGTTTTCTAGATATAAGATCATATCATCTGCAAACAATGACAGTTTTACTTCTTCTTTTCCAATTTGGATGCCTTTTATTTCTTTGTCTTGCCGGATTGCCCTGGCTAGCACTTCCAGCACAATGTTGAATAACAGTGGTGACAGCGGGCATCCTTGTCTTGTTCCTGATCTTAGAGGGAAGGCTTTCAGTCTCTCACCATTGAGTACTATGCTGGCTGTGGGTTTTTCATATATGCTCTTTATCATGTTGAGGAAGTTTCCTTCAATTCCTACCTTTTGAAGTGTTTTTATCAAAAACGGATGTTGGATTTTGTCAAATGCTTTTTCAGCATCTATTGAGATGATCAATTGATTTTTCCCTTTCGAGTTTTTAATGTGTTGTAGTACATTGATTGTTTTTCTTGTGTTGAACCATCCTTGCATGCCTGGAATGAACCCCAGTTGGTCATGGTGTATGATTTTTTTTAATGTGTCTTTGGATTCGATTTGCAAGTATTTTGTTGAGGAATTTTGCATCTATATTCATTAGGGAGATTGGCCGGTAGTTTTCCTTTTTTGTAGCATCTTTGCCTGGTTTTGGTATTAGATTGATGTTAGCTTCATAAAATGAGTGAGGTAGTGTTCCATTTTCTTCAATGTTTTGAAAGAGTTTGAGTAAGATTGGTGTCAGTTCTTTCTGGAAAGTTTGGTAGAATTCCCCTGTGAAGCCATCTGGCCCTGGGCATTTATTTGTGGGAAGATTTTTGATGACTGATTGGATCTCTTTGCTTGTGATGGGTTGGTTGAGGTCTTCTATTTCTTCTCTGGTCAGTCTAGGTTGTTCATATGTTTCCAGGAAATTGTCCATTTCCTCTACATTATCCAGTTTGTTGCCATACAGTTGTTCATAGTATCCTCTTATAATTTTTTTAATTTCTTCAGGATCTGCAGTTATGTCACCTTTTTCATTCATTATTTTGTTTATATGGGTCTTCTCTCTTTTTGATTTTGTCAGTCTAGCTAGGGGCTTGTCAATCTTGTTGATCTTCTCAAAGAACCAACTTTTGGTGATATTTATCCTCTCTATTGTTTTTTTGTTCTCTATGTCATTTATTTCTGCTTTAATCCTTGTTATTTCTTTTCTTGTACTTGGTTTAGGATTGGTTTGCTGTTCATTTTCTAGCTTCTTCAGTTGATCCATTAGTTCTTTGATTTTGGCTCTTTCTTCCTTTTTAATATATTCGTTTAGTGCTATAAATTTCCCCCTTAGCACTGCTTTTGTTGCATCCCATAGGTTTTGGTATGTTGTGTTCTCATTTTCATTCGTCTCTATATATTTAGCAATTTCTCCTTTAACCCACTGATTGTTTAGGAGTGTGTTGTTTAACCTCCAGGTATTTGTGAATTTTCTAAGTCTCTGATGGTTATTGACTTCTAATTGTATTCCATTGTGGTCAGAGAATGTGCTTTGAATAATTTCAATCTTTTTAAATTTATTGAGGCTTGTTTTATGTCCCAGCATATGATCTATTCTGGAGAAAGTTCCGTGAGCACTAGAAAAGTATGTGTATCCTGGTGATTTGGGATGTAATGTCCTGTATATGTCTGTTAAATCTAATTCATTTATCAGATTGTTTAGGTTTTCAATTTCCTTATTGGTCTTCTGTCTGGTTGATCTGTCTATAGGAGAGAGTGATGTGTTGAAGTCTCCCACAATTATTGTGGAAACATCAATTGCTTCCTTTAGTTTTGCCAGTGTTTCTCTCATGTATTTTGTGGCACCTTGATTGGGTGCATAGACATTTACGATTGTTATTTCTTCTTGCTGAATTGCCCCTTTTATTAGTATGTAGTGGCCTTCTTTGTCTCTCAAAACATCCCTGCATTTGAAGTCTATTTTATCTGAGATTAATATTGCTACACCTGCTTTCTTTTGGCTGTAGCTTGCATGAAATATTTTTTTCCATCCTTTCACTTTCAGTTTCTTTGTGTCCCTGTGTCTAAGATGAGTCTCTTGTATGCAACATATTGATGGTTCATTTTTTTTGATCCATTCTGCGAATCTATATCTTTTAATTGGGGAGTTTAATCCATTTACATTCAACGTTATAACCGTGAAGGCATTTCTTGAATCGGCCATCTTATCCTTTGGTTTATGTTTGCCATATTTTTCCCTCTCTCTATTAATATCCTTTATTGTACCCATACCGAATCTCTTTAGTACTGAACCTTTCTCCAAGTCTCTCTGTCCTGTCTTTGTTTCTCTGTCTGTAGGGCTCCCTTGAGTATCTCCAGTAGGGCAGGTCTCTTGTTAGCAAATTCTCTCAGCATTTGTTTGTCTGTGAAAAATTTAAGCTCTCCCTCAAATTTGAAGGAGAGCTTTGCTGGATAAAGTATTCTTGGCTGGAAATTTTTCTCACTCAGAATTTTAAATATGTCGTGCCACTGCCTTCTTGCCTCCATGGTGGCTGCTGAGTAGTCACTACTTAGTCTTATGCTGTTTCCTTTGTATGTGGTGAATTGCTTTTCTCTTGCTGCTTTCAGAACTTGCTCCTTCTCTTCCGTGTTTGACAGTGTGATCAGTATATGTCTCGGAGTGGGTTTATTTGGATTTATTCTATTTGGAGTTCGCTGAGCATTTATGATTTGTGTATTTATGTTGTTTAGAAGATTTGGGAAGTTTTCCCCAACAATTTCTTTGAATACTCTTCCTAGACCTTTACCCTTTTCTTCCCCTTCTGGGACACCAATGAGTCTTATATTTGCACGTTTCATGTTATCTATCATATCCCTGAGGTCCATTTCGATTTTTTCAATTTTTTTCCCCATTCTTTCTTTTATGCTTTCATTTTCCATTCTGTCATCTTCCAGGTCACTGATTCGTTGTTCAACTTCCTCTAGTCTTGTACTATGAGTGTCCAGAGTCTTTTTAATTTGGTCAACAGTTTCTTTAATTTCCATAAGATCATCCATTTTTTTATTTAGTCTTGCAATGTCTTCTTTATGCTCTTCTAGAGTCTTCTTGATTTCCTTTATATCCCGTACTGTGGTCTCATTGTTCATCTTTAGTTATTTGAGTAGCTGCTCTAGGTGCTGTGTCTCTTCTGGTCTTTTGATTTGGGTGCTTGGGCTTGGGTTATCCATATCGTCTGGTTTTTTCAAATGCTTTATAATTTTCTGTTGTTTTTGGCCTTGTGGCATTTGCTGAACTTGATAGGGTTCTTTTAGGGTTTGTAGACCTATTGAAGTCCTTATCTCTAATTTATCAGATCTACAGCTTCGTGGAGTACACTTTCTCTAACTAACCAGCAGGTGGCGTCCACGAGCCACCTGTTCTCCACAAGCCAGTTCTCCCCTGCTTAGCCTTTTTGGTGAGTAGGGGAGTGAGTCTTGTGGGGCCCAATTGGTGTACCAAGCTTGCGTGTGTAGTTGGTGTTGCCTGCCCTGTATGTGGGGCGTGTTTCTGGGCAGTCGGGGAGGGGGGGTGGCCCTAACAATCAAATCTCCCTGGTGATCCTAGAGTTTTAAAGCTGCTGCAATAGTCTAATCCTTCAGTTCAGTCCTGCCACAGTTTGTCTCTGCCACTGACCCACAAGTCCTTGGTATTGGCGTATGGCTCCTGAGACTTGCAAGTGGGCCCCTCTTCCAGGCTGTGCACCCCGGGTCCTCTGTTGAGGGATGACTGTGCTATGTCACAGGTGAGTGCCGTCCCCCCAGGGAAGTTCTGGGCTGCTGGGCTGTGTAGGGAGGCTCCCAGTCTGCTCAAATGATGGCTGAATGGGGCTTTGTTAATTCACACTTCTCCACCTTCCCAACTCTGGGACAATCAGCTGAGGTTGCAGGGAAGGCTAATGTCCACGCCCAGTTTTGTGGTGTGTGCCTGTTATTTGAAGCACTTCCGTCACACTGGGTTGTCTGGGGCAGCTCTGGGCTATGGGGCTGGCGATGGGCAGGAGTGTTTCCTGTCCACCAGGATGGTGGCTGTGAGCGGACACCCCCCTTTTCTTGGGAAGTTGTGGTGTTTTGTGAATTTTCTCAGCCACTAGATTATCGCCTTTTGTCTCAGAGCTCTCTTAGTTCTGCTCTTGACTTGACATGCCCAAATTGAAAGTCTTTGAAGCTTTCTGTATTGGGCTTCTTAGAGTAATTGTTTTAGAAAAAGAAAAAAGGATTAAAAAAAAAAAAAAAAAGGGCCCTCCTCAGAGATCTAATGGGTTATTGAAATGCTAATAGACAAAGCAACCAGTGCCATTAAGGAAAGGTCCATAGGGCAGAGAGATCAGCTTTTCTTCGGGATTTGCATATGTGCCTCAAGGCCTGAGCTCTGCCCTTCCCCTTTCTATGTTCACTAGAACTCCAAAAATCCTCCGCTTTTATTTTGGAGTTTTTCGTGTTGTTTTTTTTCTATGCTTGTCTCCTCTCTGCTGGGCTGTCTGCTCTCAGATTCTCTGGTGTCTGGTCTCAGTCTATCTATGGTTGGAGTTTGGATCAGTAGAATGAGTTTCCGATAAGGGCTGCCACTGCAGTTCTCCCTTCTCCTTCCCGGAGCTGACAGCCCCTCCTCCCATGGGACTGAGCCTGGCAGGGAGGGGCGCGGGTCCCCTGGCCGCAAAAACTTACAGATTTTGCTGATCTCAGCAGTTCGACATTTTCATGAGTGTTGTATGAAGTATGCCCAAAGACAGATTGCTCTGTGGTGTCCAGTCCACGCAGTTCCTGGCTTTCTACCTACTTTCCTGGAGGAGTAACTAAAACATACAGCTCACCAGTCTGCCATCTTGCCCCGCCTCCGCGATTTGTTTTGTATGACTGTGTGGTATGTGAATATATCCCATAAAATGAATATTAAAAAAAAAAACAAAAAAAACTTAGTGAGTGAAACTTTTATAGAGTCACATATAGGGACCTAGGTACTTGGGTACTACTTTTGGTAAGGGCGTGGCACACCAGCCATTTGGGATGTCTAGCTGGAGCTTACATAAGAGAAACCTCCAGGATAGCCTCTTGATTCTGTTTGGGATCTCTCAGCCACTGTGACCTCAGCTTGTTACCTTTCTTTTTTTCCCCCTTTTGGTCAAGTAGGCATTTTCAATCCCTCACTGCAGCCATGTTCTTTTAATCCATTCCTGAGGGTACAGACCTATTGTAGGTGGGACATTTTGATTCAGTTATTTCAATTGCGATGTGACGCACCTCATTCAGGGTGGGTCTTGATTCTTTTACTGGAGTCCTTTGTAAGAGGATAAAGCACATACAGAAGCTAAGAGATGAAATTGAGAGAAGTTCGGAGACAAACACCCAGAGAAGTTTAGAGAAAAAGTCACAGATGGAGAAGCCAGAAGCTGAAGCAATGAAACTTGGGAGAGAAGAATTGGCATACGTTGCCATGTGCCTTGCTATCTGACAGAGGATCCCAAGCTTGCCAGTATCTGGTCTTCAGAGAAAGTATTGTCCTGTTGATGCCTTAATTGGGACATTTTCACAGCCTAAGAACTGTAAGTTTTTAAGTTAATAAATCCCCTTTGTTAAAACCAGTCCATTTCTGGTATATTGCATTTTGTCAGCTTTAGCAAACCAAAGCAAGTAGTCACTCTCCATCCCTCTCTACCACTCCCCCCTCCTCTCCAGCCCTAAGAAACCAATAATATTTGTCCTGTCTCTATAGATTTGCCTATTCTGGAAAGTTCATATAAGCAGAATCATACAACACATGACTTTTTGTGTCTGGTTTCTTTCACCTGGCATAATGTTTTCAAGGTTCATCTATGTTGTAGCATATATCAGAGCTTTAGTCATTTTTATATCTGAATAGTATTTCATTTTATACATACAATTTTATACATACAATAGTATTTCATATTATACATACCAATTATATATAATAAATAGTATATATTTATATATAATACATATATATATACATCGTATTGATCCATTCATCCATTGATGAGCATTTGGGTTGTTTCTGCCTTTTGGCTATTATAAATAATGCTTATGTGAACACTCATGTGCAAGTTTTTTTGTGGACATATATTTTCATGTCTCTTAGGTAAATACCTAGGAGATTAATTTCTGGGTCATATAGTAACTCTATATTTAACCTTTTGAAGAACTGCAAGACTGTTTTCTAAAGCAGCTACACCATTTTACATTTCTACCAGTAATATATGAGGGTTCCAATTTCTCCACATCCTTTTCAGCACTTGTTAGTATCTGTCTTTTTTATTATAGCCATACTACTGGGTACCATAGCACTTGCTTTTTAATTTAATGTATCTCAAATAGTTTTCCATATCAGCACATGTAGATTTATTGCATTTTAACTGCTTCATAATATTCCACATAGACTATTCTTTTCAAGATGCTCCTGCCTGTACCATTGTTTTATTTCCTCCACCAGGTCTCAGCAGCCTGGGTATAGAAACACGGATGGAAGATGATTAGATTGAACCAGATATGTAAATTGTGTGGCAGGTAAGGCAGAAGGATAAGGTGGAGAATGGTGTTGATGGTAATGGTGAGAGCGTACTTGAAGTGAATTATCAGCCCCGATTCATATCAGTCCTGGTGTATAAGTGATAGTGACAGGGAGCTGGAGTAGATGATAAAACATTATGGCTGGAACTCTAAAAGAAAGAATTTTAGATGAGAGTGGAAAGATAATTTTTTGCCTTTTTTTTGTGCACTTACCCATTCTAAGTTTTTTTTTTAGATTGCATTATTCACCTCTTTGCCTTCTTAAACAGATGATTCAGAACATAATATAACCTTTTCTTGTGATTCAGGGTGGCCATTATAACCACCTGCTGTTGCCCTGGATGCATGTAGGAATATATTTCTCTCTGTTGTGCCTCAGATTTCTATGCTTTTGAAGTTCTATCTCCTTTTACTTCCAGCTTTACTTCTTTTTGTGTGAGAGGCTGAGATCAACATATTCTTGATTCTTCATTATACAGTTTGACCAAGGACTGACTTCATACCTCTCCTATGAAGTAGAGTTCATGGGATTTATGATAGCATTTTTTACTTGCTGCTCAGAAGCTTTTTTCTCTTTTAAATTTGTGGTTTTATCATGGAAGAGGTTTTAAGAAATCCGACTTCTAGACAAGTGTTTATGCTGCTTTACTTTAACCTGGTATATGCTATTTTTGGCATACTAGTTTTCTAGCATTGAAGAATTTAATGAATAAGTCATATTCACCCAATCCACACTTTTTTTTAATTGTGTAGACCTGCTCTGTCCAATACAGTAGCCATTGGCCACATGGGGATTTTCAAATTTGAATATAAATTAATTAAAAGTAACTAAAATAAAAAATTTAGTTCCTCAATTGTACTAGCCACATTTCAGATAGCCACAGCCATCTGTGGCTAGTGGCTACTATATAGGAGAACACAGGTATAGGACATTTCCATAATCACAGAAATTTCTGTTGGACAACAGTGGTCTAGACACTGAGCCAATCTCCTCTGAGGCTTCACATTTCTAGACTGGAGTCTCATATTTTCAGTCTGTCCTTGTGCAGTAACTATGCTCCTACTTCTCCACGATAACCCTAATACTCTCCTGTGCCTGATCATGTCACTTGCCTTCCTTGAGTGTATTAGTTTCCTATGGCTGCTGTACTGGATTAAATAATGTCTCTCCAAAATTTATGTCCACCCAGAACCTCAAATGTGAACTTATTTGGAAAAAGGATCATTGCAAGTGTAGTTAGTTAAGATGATGTTATACTGGATAATGGCAGGCCCTAAATCCAATATGACTGTTTTCCTTATAAGAGGGAAATTTGGACATAGACATGAAGAAACAAAGGGGGAAGATGGCCTTGTGAAGACAGAGGCAGAAATTGGAGGTATGTTGTCAAAAACCAAGGAATGTCTGGGGCCACCAGAATCTGGAAAAGTCAAGGAAGGATCTTCCATAGAGCCTTTTGGAGGGAGCATGGCCCTGTTGACACTTTACTTTCAGACTTCTTACCTCCACAAGTATGAGAGAATAATTTTTTTGTTTGTTTTAAGCTACCCAATTTGTGGCAATCTGTTACAGCAGCCCTAGGAAAACAATACAGATTTTAAAATATTTTTTTAAATTCAGTTTTATTGAGATATAGTCACATATCATCCAATCACCCATGGTGTACAATCAACTGTTCACACAACCATCATATAGTTGTGCATTCATCACTCCAGTCTATTTTTGAACATTTTCCTTACCCAGAAAGAATAAAAATAGGAATAAAAAATAAAAGTAAAAAAGAACACCTAAATCATCCCCACCATCCCACCTTATTTTTCATTTAATTTTTGTCCCCATTTATCTACTCATCCATGCATACACTGGATAAAGGGAGTACGATCCACAAGGTTTCACAATCACACTGTCACCCCATGTAAGCTACTTAGTTATACAGTTGTCTTCAAGAATCAAGGCTACTGGGTTGCAGTTTGATAGTTTCAGGTATTTACTTCTAGCTATTCCAATACACTAAAATCTAAAAAGGGATATCTATATAGTGCATAAGAATGTCCACGAAAGTGATCTCTCAACTCCATTTGAAATCTCTCAGCCACTGAAACTTTATTTTGTTTCATTTCACATCCCCCTTTTGGTCAAGAAGATATTCTCAATCCCATGATGCCAGGTCCAGATTCATCCCCGGGAGTCATATCCTGTGTTGCCAGGGAGATTTACACCCCTGGGAGTCAGGTCCCTTGTAGAGGGGTGGGCAGTAAGTTCACCTGCCAAGTTGGCTTAGCTAGAGAGAGAGGGCCACATCTGAGCAACAAAGAGGTAGTCAGGGGGAGATTCTTAGGCACAACCACAAGTAGGCTTAGCCTCTCCCTTGCAGCAACAAGCTTCATAAGGGCAAGCCCCAAGATAAAGGGCTCAGTGTACCAAACCGTCAGTCTTCAATGTTTGTGAGATCAGCAACAAGCTAGGTGAGGAGGCCCAACACTTCCGCATTTTCCCCCAGCTCCTCAGGGGGGCCCTGCATATATATTTTTATTCTCTGCCCAAATTATTTTGGGATGTGTCACTATTTCACACTAACCTGTACAAACCTACCAGATCTCATTTCCTGTTCAAAGTTTCATGTAATTATGGTGTTTGAACAAACTGTACAAGATAAATTGTTTAGAAAATACAGATCCTGTGCCAAATAAACATTTCTTCCCTTGGTCTCACATGGAAGTTGAGGTTTTAAAACACAATCAGTATCTTCCTTTACCCTTTGCCCCTATTTGCCCTATGCCTAACCAGATCTGCTTCCTTCATGTCTCTAAGTGAAGTCTGGACTCTTTTTCATCTTTTTTAACAGTTGCTGTATGTGCTAATACTGACATTCATATCTGCCAAGCTCTAGCTCTGAGTTTCAGGTGTCACACAGATACCCAAAGTTCCAGAGGCCAACCAGGTTATACACAAAGGGGTCGGCATCTCAGAATCTGGAGACAGCCATTACAATTCAGGAATACATGTGACTGCTGTAAGAGCTTACAATCTAGGGACCATTACAATAAATGTTCCCCTGATAAGCTGTGCTCTAGATTCAATTCTGAGTTTACACATTGTAGTTAGTCCATATTGGAGAGGCATTATAATGTTTGTCTTTGTTTCTGGCATACTTTACTCGAAATGCTGTCTACAGCAGTATCCATTTACCTTGTTGCGTGTTTCACAGCTTCACTCCTTCTCGTAGTTGCTCAATATTCCATTGCATGCATACATCACAGTTCACCATTCTGTTCCTCAGTCGATGTACCTTTAGGCCACCTCCACCCATTGCAAGTCATGAATACTGCCTCCATAAATACTAGTGTGCAAATGTCCATACATGTCCTTGCTCTCGGATCTTCCATGTATATACTCCATTATGATGTTGCAGGACGTTATGGTACCCACATACTTAGCTTCTTGTAGAACCACCACACTGTCCTCCAGATAGGCTACACCATTCTGCCTCCTCACCAACAGTAAATAGGTACATCCCTCTCTCCATGTTTTCTCCAGGACTTTATCCCTATTTATATTTTTTCCTACAATTTTATACAGATATATTCACATACCTTACAATTATCCACAGTGTACAATCAGTTGTTCATGGTATCATCATATAGTTGTGCATTTATTCATCACAGTAAGCACTTGAACATATTGACTACTATGAAAAAAAAGTCTTTTTAAAAGACTAATAAAAAAAGATAGAAGAAAGGTAAAATATCATACGATACAATACAATAGTAAGGTCAGACAACACCACCACTACCAAGAATCCCATATCCCTCCCTTATATCCCCCTCTCATGCACATTTAGCATTGGTATATTGCCTTTGTTACATTTAATGGAAGCATATTACAATGTTACTGATGACTATAGACTCCAGTTTGCTTTGATTATACTTTTTCCCCAATACCATCCCTTTTTCAATACTTTGCATGGTTGACATGCATTTGTTCTCCCACATGTAAAAACATTTTTATATTTGTACATTTAGTCACAGTCATTGACCACTCCAGCTTTGCTAAGTTATACAGTCTCAGTCTTCGTCATCTATCTCTATCTCTGGTGTCATACATGCCCCTAGCCCTCCTCTTTCAGCTTTACTCACTGACATCTTTGTTCAGTGTACTTACAATATTGTGCTACCATTGCACAGTATTATGCTATCTATTTCTGGATCTATGCAATCAATCCTGCTGAACATTCTGTAGTCCTTCAGCATCAAATGCCCGATCTGTACCCTCTTTCTATCTCCTGATAGCCTGTGTTATCAGCTTTTAACTCTCAAAGTTTGCTCATTAATGCTAGTTCATATGAGTAAGACCATATAGTATTTGTCCTTTTGTTTCTGGCTAACTTCAGTCAACATGACATCCTCAGGATTCATCCATGTTATTATATGTTCTGTAATTTTGTTCTTACAGGTGCATAATATTCCATTGTGGATATATACCAGTTTGATTATCCACTTGTCTATTGATGGACATTTGGGCTGTTTTCATCTCTTGGCAATCGTGGACAATGCCGCTATAAACATTGGTTTGCAAATGTCCATCGTGTCTTAACTTTCAGTTCCTCTGAGTATATACCTAGTAATGGAATAGCTGGGTCATATGGCAAATCTATACTTAGCTTTCTGAGGAACTGTCACGCTGCCTTCCAGAGTGGTTGCAGCATTCTACATTCCCACCAACAGTGAATAAGTGTGCCTCTTTCTCCACATCCTCTCCAGCACTTTTTAAATTTTCTGTTTTTTTTGGATAATGGCATTCTGGTAGGTGTGAGATGATATCTCATTGTGGTTTTGATTTGCATTTCCCTAATAGCCAGTGAAGTTGAGCATTTTTTCATATATTTTTGAGCCATTTGTATTTCCTCTTCAGAAAAGTATCTGTGCATGTCTTTTGCCCATTTTTTAATAGGGTTGTTTGTCTTCCTTTTGTTGAGTTGTAGGATTGCTTTATATATTCAGGATATTAAACCCTTATCTGATATGTGGTTTCCAAACATTGTCTCCCATTACTTAGGCTGCCTTTTTACTTTTCTGACAAAGTCCTTTGATGTACAAAAGTGTTTAATTTTGAAGAGATCCCATTTGTCTATTTTGTCTTTGGTTGCTCGTGCTTTGGATGTAAGGTCTAGGAAACCACCTCCTACCACTAGATCCTTAAGGTATCTCCCTACATTTTCTTCTAAGAGTCTTATGGTCTTAGTGCTAATGTTTAGGTCTTTGATCCATTTCAAGTTAATATTTGAATAAGGTATGAGATAGGAGTCCTCTTTCATTCTTTTGGGAAAGGATATCCAGTTCCCCAAACACCCATTTATTGAAGAGGCTGCTCTGTCCTAGTTGCTTTGGCTCGACTGCCTTATCAAAGATCAATTGTCCATAGATGCAAGGGTCTATTTCTGAACACTCAGTTCAGTTCCATTGATTGGTATATCTGTCCTTATGCCACCACACTGTTTTGACCACTGTAGCTTTGTAATGTGTTTCAAAGTCAGATAGTGTGATACCTCCCACGTTATTCCTCTTTCTCAAGGTATTTTTGTCTATTCGGGGCACCTTGCTCTTCCAAATAAATTTTCTTATTGGTTTTTCTATTTCTGCAAAGTAAGTTGTTGGGATTTTAATTGGTATTGCATTGAACTATAAATCAGTTTAGGTAGAATTGACTTTTTAACTATATTTAGGTTTCCAGTCCATGACATGGTAAGTTCTTCCACATTTAAGGTCCTTTTTGAAAGGTACCCCTGATCGCCAGAGAGGAGAGACAACTGAGGAGTTCAGGCAAAGGTTTTTATTCTGAGAGTGGAAAGGAGCCCACCTGGGCAGCGCACAAAGTGGCATCTGCACCGACCGTGGCAGGGAGAATGTGGGAACCTGTGGAGGGAGGAGGAGAAGGAAGAAAAGTTTGTAGCAAAAAGTTTTTTAGTTGACGTCAGTCCTGGATGGGGGGGGGGGGCAGTTAATCTCTTATTGCCGCGGGCGGTTTCCGTCAAGGCCTCGGAGGCTGCTGTTATCTTTTTGCTGTGGGCTGGTTTTCTTCAAGGCCTCAGAGGCTGCTGCTGCTCTCTGCATTTCTTGAGGATGCCGAACCTATCACTGTTCAATTTCTTTTAGCAGTTTCTTGTAGTTTTCTCTGTATAGGTCTTTTGTGCTCTTGAGTAAGTTTATTCCTAAATACTTCATTCTTTTGGTTGCTATTGTAAATGGAATTTTTTTCTTAATTTCCTCCTCTGGTTGCACATTTCTTATGTATAGGAACACTACATATTTTTGCGTGTTGATCTTGTAGCCTGCCACTTTGCTGTATTCATTGACTAGTTCTAGTAGCTTTGCTGTAGATTTTTCTGGATTTTCTACATGTAGAATCATGTCATCTGCAAACAGTGAAAGTTTTTCTTCTCCAATTTGTATGCTTTTTATTGCTTTTTCTTGCCTAATTGCTCTAGCTAGAACTTCCGGCACAATATTGAATAACAGTGGTGACAGTGGGCATCCCTGTCCTGTTCCTGACCTTAGAGGGAAAGCTTTCAGTCCTTCGCCATTGAGTATGATGTTAGCTGTGGGCTTTTCATATATTTCCTTTATCATATTGAGATAGGTGCCTTCTATTCCTATCCTTTGAAGTGTTTTCATCAAGAAAGGATGTTGAATTTTGTCAAATCCCTTTTCTGCATTGATTGAGATGATCATGTGGTTTGCTGTTCTTTCTCTAGTTCCTCAAGGTGAGCAGTTAATTCCTCGATTCTCTCTTCTCTTTTAATATAGGCATTTAGGGCAATAAATTTCCCTCTCAGCACTGCCTCTGCTTCATCCCATATGTTTTGATATGTTGTGTTTTCATTGTCATTTCCTTGAGGTATTTAATAATTTCTCTTGTAATTTCTTCCTTTACCCACTGGTTTTCTAAGAAGGTGTTGTTTAGCTTCTATATATTTTTGAATCTTACCACCACCTGCCTGTTATTTATTTCCAACTTCATTCCATTATGATCCAAGGAAGTGTTTTGTATAATATCAATATTTTTAAATTTCTTGAGACTTGCTTTATGACCCAACTTGTGGTATCCTAGAGAATGTTCCATGAGTACTTGAGAAAAATGTGTATTCTGCTCTTGTAGGGTGTAGTGTTCTATAAATGTCTGTCAAGTCTAGTTCATTTATTGTACATTTCAACATCTCCTGTTTCCTCATTGATCCTCTGTCTAGATGTTCTGTCCATTGATGAGAGCGTTGTGTTGAAGTCTCCAACCATTACTTTAGAGGTATCTACTTCTCCTTTCAGTATTCTCAGTGTTTCCCTCATGTATTTTGGGGGCATCTGGCTTGGTGTATAAATATTTATGATAGTTATGTTTTCTTGATGAATTGAACCTTTTATAAACATATAGAGTCTTTCTTTGTATCTTTTAATTGTTTTACTTTTGAAGTCTAATTTGTCTGATATTAATATAGCTACTCCCGTTTTTTCTGGTTGTTGTTCTCGTGAAATATCTTTTTCCAACCTTTCACTTTCAGCCTATTTTTGTCCTTGTATCTAAAGTGAGTTTCTTGTAGACAGTATATACATGGGTCCTGTTTTTTATTCCATTCTGCCTGTGTGTTTTTATTGGGGAGTTTAATCCATTAACATTTAGTGTTATTACTGTAGGGGCAGGACTTTCTTCTACCATTTTGTCTTTTGGATTTTATATGTCATATCTTATTTTTCTCTCCCTCTCCTTTTACTCTTCCTGATAGTCTTCATTTCTACACTCTTCTCCAAAACTCTCTCTCCTGTCCTTTCCTATAGCCTGTCTCACTCCCTTTAGTATTTCTTGTAGTGCCGGTCTCTTATTCACAAGCTCTCTTAGTGTCTTTTTGTCTGAGAACATTTTAATCTCTCCCTCATTTTTGAAGGACATTTTTGTTGGACACAGAATTTGTGGTTGGCAGTTTTTCTCTTTCAGTATCTTAAATATATCATACCACTGCCTTCTTGCCTACATGGTTTCTGTGGAGAAATCTGTACATAGTCTTATTGAGCTTCCCTTGTATGCAATGGATTGCTTTTCTCTTGCTGCTTTCAGATTTCTCTCTTTGTCTTTGAGATTGGACAATCTGATCAGTGAGTGTCTTAGAGTAGGTCTATTGGGATCTATTCTGTTTGGGTTATGCTGTACTTCTTGAATCTGTAATTTTCTGTCTTTCATAATAGTTGGGAAATTTTCAGTGAATAGTTCTTCCATTATTATTTCTGCCCCCTTTCCCTTCTCTTCTCCTTCTCTGATACCATGACACATATATTCATGTGATTCATGTTGTCATTCAGCTCCCTTCAACCCTGCTCATATTTTTCCATTCTTTTCCCTATCAGGTCTTTTATGTGTATGAATTCAAATATCTTGTCTTCCAGTTCAGTGATCCTTTTTCTGCCTGTTCACATCTATTGTTGTATCCCTCCATTGTGCTTTTCATCTCTTCTATTGTGCCTTTCATTCCCATAAGTTCTGCCATTTGCTTTTTCAAGCTAACAAATTCTTCTTTATCATCATCCAGTGTCTTCTTTATATCCTTCATCTCTTTTGCCAGATCTTCCCTCAGTTCATTGAATTGATTTTTGAATTGATTTAGGAGATTTGTTTGACCATCTTTAATTAGTTGTCTCAACTCCTGTATCTCAGTGGAACTGTTAGTTTGTGCCTTTGACTGGTCCATATTTTCATGTTTGCTAGTATGGCTCATTATCTTAAGCTGTCTAGGCATCTGAGTTTCTTGATTAGTTCATTCTGGATCTTGTTTTCACTCTTTTACCTAGGGTTTTCTTGTTGGTTGGTTTTGTTCTCTAACCTTTGTTGTTCAGTTCAACTTATTCTAAGCCTCTAACTTAGGTTCTATTTAGTTGATCAGAATTTTTCACTTCTTGTTTTTCTGTTTCTTGCCCTGCCCCATGTAGCCTTTTTGGGAGAGGGTCTCCTCAGATATGGTCGACGCTGCTCAAGTTTACTAATGCTGCCATTTTGCAAAACACCGGAAATGGATTCGGCTTTTATAAAGGGGGTTTATTTGGTTACAAAGTTACAGTCTTAAGGCCATAAAGTGTCCAAGGTAAGGCATCAACAATAGGGTCCCTTCACTGGAGAAAGGCCATTGGCATCTGGAAAACCTCTGTTAGCTGGAAGGCACATGGTTGGCATCTGCTTGTTCCCAGGTTGTGTTTCAAAATGGCATTCTCTGAAATGTCAGTGTCAGCTTTCAATGGCCCTCTTCAAAATGTCTCTCAGCTGCAGCTAACATCAGGGGTCCATGACTCCAAGCATGTCTAAGCATCAGCGTCAACAAACAAGTGTCTCGGCCTGTGTGGCTCTCTTTTAAAGTACTCCAGTAAAACTAATCAAGACCCATGCTGAATGGGTGAGGCCCCACCCCCTTGGAAAGTTGGGTGGTCACATCTCCATGGAAACAACCCAATCCAAAGATTCCAACCTAATCAACACTAATATGTCTGTGCCCACAAGATTACATCAAAGAACATGGTGTTTTGGGGGACATAATGCATCCAAACCAGCACATGCCACTCCCTGGACCCCAAAATGATATGATCTTTCCATATACAAAAAAACATTCATCCATCACAATATTACAAAAACTTAAATCATTTCACTAAGAATAGGTAACTACAAGATCTCATCAAGATCAGTTACAGGTGTGGTCTGTCCTATGGCAAAATTCCTCTCTAGCTGTGGACCTGTGAAACTCAGAACAAGTTATCTGCTTCCAGTATACATAGGAGGGACATTCATAGGATAAACATTCCCACTTCCATAAGGAGAAACAGTAAGGAAAACAGGGTTTAAGGGACCAAAACAGTTCCTAAAACCACAGAGCAAACTCCATTAGATTTCAAAGTCTGAGAGTCATTTTTACAATGATGTTTTATCCTTGGGGCTTGAGAGAGCAGGAGTCCAACCCTTTCCAAGGATCTTTGTGGCAGCTCTTTTCTTTCCAAATGCTGGGGTGAGTGCTCCAACATATCCACACACTGGGGAGACCACCCTCTTCTTGGCCCCACCCTCCTTAAGTATTTGGTGCCACCTGGACTCTGCCTTTCCAGAGCAAAGGCTCTCCCCACTCTGAACAGTGGGGTGGTGGCCAGCCTCTCCCCAATCCTCAGGAAATGTGCTCCATACTCTCTGAGGCCTAGGGTGGGAGCACTCTTCCTCAACATTGAGGCAGAAGACCCGCACTCTGCCTCCAGGACAAACTCATCCTTTCCACGTGCATGGGCTGCTTCACTCTCCCTGCCCAAGACCACTTGACTCCAGACCTCAATTTCCATGGCTCTGTCTTTGAAGAAATTTTTCCTTCAATTTGTCTTTTCTCCATTCCCTCCAGTCCAGACTGGCAGTGACTCTGTTTATCCAGATCTCACAAAAAATTTGTTGGCTTCGCATGCAGTTTACAGGGGTCAAAACCATCAGATAATAGAACTTTCCACAAATCCTTTCTGGATAACTCAATCTCCAATCCTGGCTTGTACTGAAATGGTGGTCAGGTTCCATGTTTAGTTAAATCCTCACATGGGGCTGTAGCTTCTGGGGTCTCACTTTTTGGAAGCCCGGAATTTTCCAAACTGTCAGTTTCTGGTTTCTTTGTACCCAAGAGTTAATTTCTCAACTTATCTCTGTCCTGTCGCATTTTACTATAAGTTGCAAGGAGAAGCCAGGCTACCATTCTCCACACATAGTCTGGAGATCTCCTCAGCTAAGTATCCCAGCTCATTTCTTTCAAATTCTGCCTTCCATCCAACACCAGGACTCAATTTTGCCAAATTCTCTGCCACTTTAAAACAAGGATTGCCTTTCTTCCAATTGGCAATGACACATTCATCATTTCTGCTCAAGGCCTCAGCAGAAGTATCTTTAGAGTCCATATTTCCACAAACAGTCTCTTCAAAGCAGTTTAGGCCTTTTCTATCAGGCTCCTCACAGTTCTTCCAGAATCTTCCCCTTATCCATTTAAAAACCTGTTCCAACATGATTGGTATTTGCAAACTCAGCAGCACCCCACTTCTTTGGTACCAAAATCTGTTCCGGTTTGCTAATGCTGCTGTTTTGCAAAGCACCAGAAATAGATTGGCTTTTATAAAGGGGGTTTATTTGGTTACAGAGTTACAGTCTTAAGGCCATAAAGAGTCCAAGGTAAGACATCAACAATAGGGTGCCTTCACTGGAGAAAGGCCAATGGCATCTGGAAAACCTCTGTTAGCTGGGAAGGCACATGGCTAGCATCTGCTTGTTCCCAGGTTGCATTTCAAAATGGTGTTCTCCAAAATGTCAACATCAGCTTTCAGTGGCCCTCTTCAAAATGTCTCTCAGCTGCAGCTAACATTAGGGGCCCGCAACTCCAAGCATGTCTAAGCATCAGTGTCAGCAAGCAAGCATCTGGGCCTGTGTGGCTCTCTTTTAAAGTACTCCAGTAAACCTAATCAAGACCCATGCTGAATGGATGGGGCCACACCTCCATGGAAATAGTCTAATCAAAGTTATTACCCACAGTTGGGTGGGTCGCATCTCCATGGAAACAACCCAATCCAAAGATTCCAACCTAATCAACACTAATATGTCTGCCCCCACAAAATTGCATCAAGGATCATGGCATTTTGGGAGGCATAATATATCCAAACCAACACAGACCCCAGTCAGGTTTTCCCATTCCAAATAGGCCCAGGTCTCAGGAGGAGGACATGGAATTTCCCTGAGAATGAGACCCTCCTGTGAGGCTTCTAGACTCAGTGCTTTTCCTATCCTATCCAGCAGGTGGCGCTTGTCAGCCTGCAGCTCCCCATCAGTGTAAAGAGGTGTTGTGATTTTAATTCTCTTCAGAATCTTTCCCTGTCGGGGGCATGCCTTACTGAAGCTTGTTTCTGTTTTCCAGCCCCTGGGGTCTGAGTTCCTTGGAGGAGGGCTGCCACTCAAGCTGGGCCATGCCCCCCTTTTCTAGGGGAAGTCATGCCCTTTAGGGGATTGTCTCCCCCTCTAGGTTCATTGCTTTGTCTGTCAGACCTGACCCAGCTCTTCATTGCCTGGGTCCAGAGGCCAGTTGCAAATAGCTGAGGCTTTCTGTAAAGAGCTACTTAGAATAGTTATTTTAAAAAGGAAAAAAAAAGAAAAGAAAAGGAAAAGAAAAAAAGAAATCCCTTTTTAATGCCTTTCCCCAGCCTCCAAGTTTTGTCAGTCTCAGTATAGAGTATTCAAAGATAT
Source organism: Choloepus didactylus (assembly GCF_015220235.1). Taxonomy (NCBI): domain Eukaryota; kingdom Metazoa; phylum Chordata; class Mammalia; order Pilosa; family Megalonychidae; genus Choloepus; species Choloepus didactylus. The sequence continues at coordinate 142,390,114 of NC_051334.1, forward strand.
GTGCGCTAGGCCATTATCTGTTTCACCTGGATAGTTACTCTCCAACAGCTTTAATTCCACCCTTGCCAGGGGCCTATATTGAAGTGTAAAAAGATAAGGAGTCAGAGAGCAAAAAAATAAAATGGACAATATGTAGAAAAAAACCAAGCCTTTTTGGAGCCACTGAATGGGTGCCTGCTTCTATGTGCCCCCCCCCTTCCTGGAGCTTAGCCCTTCTCCAGCACCCCAAACACCCCCAACTCCAAAAGTTGATTAATTTGTTAATTAATTCTGCAGTTGAGACTGGGTTGAGCCCCCCTTCTTGCTCCCAGCAGATTGTTTTTTTCCCTCAGGGAGCCAGCTATAAGACAGTCTGCTGGGTTTGGGCGGGGAGGGTTCCCAGACCCCTGACCTGGGAAACTTACAGATTTTGCTACAATCTCAGCTGTTCCACCTGTTCCAGACTGGTGTTTGATGCATGACTGATCACTGGAGACCCCGAAAATGCTGTTTCATATAGTTCCTGGCTAATTACCAGCTGCCCTAGAGGAAAGACTAAATTCTACTCCTCGCCACTTTGCCGTCTTGCCCCCCCCCCCCAATACGGATTTTGGTAAAGGAAATGGGTGCTGCTCTAACAAATACCTAAAAATGTGGAAGTGGCTTTGGAATTGGGTAATCGGTAGAGGCTGGAAGAATGTTGAGGCATATTATAGAAAAAAACTTAGATTGCCTTGAACAGGTCATTGGTGGAAATATGGAGGTTAAAGGTACTTCTGGTGAGGTCTCAGATGGAAATGAAGAGCATGTTGTTGGACAGTGGAGGAAAGGTGATCCTTGTTATAAAGTGGCAGAGAACTTGGCTGAATTATATTCTACTGTTGGGTGGAAAATAGAACTTGTAAGCAATTAACTTGGAAGTTTAGCTGAGATTTCCAAGCAAATTGTGGAAGATGAAGTCTGGTTTCTCTTTGCTGCTTATAATAAAATATGAGAGGAAAGATAAATTGAGGAATGAACTGTTAAGCACAAAGGAACCAGCACTTGATGATTTGTAAAACTCTCAGCCTATCCAAATAACATGGTCTGGTAGCAGGGCAAAGGTGTGACTGGACCACTGTTTGCTAAAGAAATTAGGCATGTGACTTAGGAATCCAATCCACATCTCAGCAGAAGCCAATAGAGACGTGGTTATCCAGAAAGGCTCTGTAGAAATCTCATATCTAATGGCAGGATCCTCTTGACATTCACAGAAAACTGACAAAATTTTTGAGAATGTTATATTAGCAGAAACCCTTCCAGGCTACACTGAAAAGGACAGAGATAGGATGAAATGAAGAAGAATGACTCAGAGGGTAGAGCTGAGGATACAGGGGCCAGAAAGGGCAGCACCACCCTGAAGAGCTGAGAAGGCAGGGATGCTACCCTGAAGGGCCACAGCACAGAGCATCAAGCCAGAAGGAATTGCAGTCAGGCCTTGAAATTGAATGGTATTTGCCCTGCTGGGTTTCAGAATTGCTTAGGACCTATGACCCTTTTTTCCCTTCCAAAGTCTCCCTTTTGAAGTGATAATGTCTATCCTATGTCTGTCCCAACATTGTATTTTTAGAAGCAGATAACTTGGTTTCTAAGTTTCACAGGTCTGTAGACAGACAGGAATTTTGCCCCAGGATGAACCATACCCAGAGTCTCACCCATACATGATTTAGATGATGAGATTTGGGACTTTTTCAGTTTATATTTAGATGATATTTGGGACTTAATATTGATGCTGGAACGGGTTAAGCTTTTTGGAGTTGTTGGAATGGGGTGAATGAATTTTGCACGTGGAACAGACTGAATTTTGGAAGGCCAGAGGATGGACTATACTGGGTTATATGATGTCCCCCCCCCCCCAAATTCATAACTACCTGGAATCTGTGAACATAACCCTATTTGGAAACGGGATCTTTGCAGATATATTTAGCTAAGCTAAGATGATGTCATACTGGATTAGGGTGGGCCCTAAGTCTAATCAGTGTTACTGATGTCTTTATTAAGAAGAGGGAAATTTGGATAAAGGGACACAGGCATAGTGGGAAGACAGCCATGTCAAGACGGAAGGAGAGATTAGGGTTCTGCTGCCATAAGCCAAGAAACACCTGGGGCCACAACAAACTAGGAAGAGGCCAGGAAAGAGGCTCTCCTAGGGGCTTCAGATGGAGCATGACCTTGCCAACACCTTGATTTTGGACATCTACCCTCCAGAACTGTGAGAGAATAAATTCCTATTGTTTTAAGCCACCTAGTTTGTGGTAGTTTGTTATGGTAGCTCTAGAAAATTAATACAGCACAAACTTGGTGGCTTAAAACAACACAAATTTATTATGACAGCTCAGGCAATCAAAAGTCCAAAATCAATTATTTTTCAGTTTTTAGAAGCCACCTGCATTCCTTGGCTCATGGCCCCTTCCTCCACCTTTAAAGTCAGCAGCATAACATCTTTAAATCTCTCTCTGACTCCCCACTCTCTGCTTCCATTGTCACATTCCCTTCTCTGATTCTTACCTCCTGCCTCCCTCTTATAAGAACTCCATAGTTAGGCTAGGCCCACCCAGATAATTCAGTGTAATCTCTGTCCAAAGATCCTTAATGTAATCACACCTTCAAAGTCCCTTTTACCATGTACAGTAACATATTCGCAGGTCCCAGGGATTAGGATGTGGACATCTTTGAGGCACCATTATTCAGCCTACCATAATCTTCTCTAGTGGCCTTTTGTTTTCCCTGTTGTAGACCAGTGCTACAAAGAGTGTGCTATGCACTGATACAAAGGGAGGAAAATAATTTAAAATATTATTTTCTTCCTTCATCCTGTCTGGCAACACTAAAGTTTGGTTGTTTTGACTCCTCAAAATATGATGATTCTGTGAGTATAGTGGTATAGGAGTATTTTCCAGGAAAGACAAATCCATAGCTAACTCACTATCCTATCAGTGTTAGCTGACCCACTGTAATACAGTTGCTGTTTCAGGGCTGATTTATACAGCTTTTATTCTAAAAAACAAAAAACCAAAAACTGGGGATTTGATATATTGACAAAGCAAAGCTTCTCATTGCCCTAGACAGGCTGGCACACGAGAGCCTGAGTCATTCCTAGGAGAAGCAGTAGCAGAAACCAATGCAAAATTGGTCCTCCATTTCTAGTCCGGACAAGATGGCATAGACTCATTTCTCCCTGCTGCTCCAAACTAAGTACATCCATAAACCCTAGAAATAATGCAAGAGGCAACCAAATGAGAATTCTGAAAGATTTAAGGAGGAAGGCAGAATGGGTAGGGACCACAGGACTAGAGGAACACCATAGCAGCTGGATTCTATACCTAACAGAAGAAGAAAACGCAGGACTAACACTTCCCAACCCCCAACCTAGCAATGTAAGGTGGCCCAGGTAAGCACCTTTCTCTCCTGGATTGAGTGGTAATCCTTCTAACACTAGGTGATCTTGGAAGCTCTGGAAGCTCCTGCAAAGGGGATCAACCAGGAAGCCCCACGGATGGGTAATTGCCAGGAGAAGTGCTCTCCTTTCTCATCAGGTCAGAGATTCCCTCTCCCTATTCAGAGATACTGTATAGCTGGGACATCAGCAAGGGGAAATCTGACCACAACTAGGGGCCTGGCCTAGGGGGCTTCCTTGTCCCTTTAGGTCAGGGGCCCCTCCCCCACTGAGATACCAGAGAGCAGGTGGCACATGCAGGGGGGATACCACCAAAACTAGCATGGTCGGGAAGACTCTTCACTCCCATGGACCAGAAATTCACTTCTGCCATCTCAAGGTACCAGGCAGTCCAACAGGGATGAATGAGAGCCCATTGGCACCAGGTAAACAAAACAGACCATAATAGCACCACAAAGACCCTGAAAATTAAATTGTTATTGGAATCACAGACTACAAAGTAGGCCTGGACCTCTGTGCTAAACCTAGAAAGGGTGAATACTTGCTAAAATAAAAGTTATAAACAGGACTCAAAGTCTCCTAACATAATAGCCAGAATGTCCAGGATACAAATGAAAATCACTCATCATTCCAAGAACCAGGAAAATCATTACTTGAATAAGACAATCAACTGACACCTACACCATGATGAATCAAATGTTAGAATTATCTGGTAAGAATTTTAATGCAGCTATCTCAAAAATGCTTTAACAAACAATTACAAAGTCTCTTGAAACAAATGAGAAAATAGATAATCTCAGCAAAGAAACAGAAGTTATATAAAAGAAGCAAATGGAAATTATAGAACTGAAAAATATAGCAGAAATTTTAAAAAACCTCACTGGATGGGCTCAATAGCAGAGTGGACATGATAGAAGATAGAGTCAGTGAACTTGAGTACAGATCAATAAAATTTACCCAATTTGAACAACCTAAAGAAAATAGACTGAAAATAAAACCAACAGAGTCCCAGGGACCAGTGGGAAGTAACAAAAATCTAGCATTCATATCATCTGACTCTCAGAAGGATACCAAGACCAGACAATGGAAGTCAAAGAGAGGAATCTACAGACCAGTATCTCTCATGAATGTAGACACAAAAATCTTCAGCAAAATGTTAATAAAACTAATCCAATAATGTATATGAGAATTATACACCATAACTAATTGGATTTATTCCAGTTATGCAAGACTGGTACAGTATTTGAAAATCAATCAATGTAATCAACCATTTCAACAGTAGACTAAAGAAGAAAAATCATATAATCATGTCAGTTATTACAGGAAAAGCCTTTGACAAAATTCAACATTTATTTATGATAAAAGCTGTCACTACAATAGGAATAGAGGTAAACTTCCTCAACATCATAAAGAACTACAGAAACCCTACAACCAACATTATTCTTAATGGTGAAAGACTGAATGCTCTCCCCCCTAAGATCAGGAACAAGGTAAGGATGTCTGCTGTCACCACTTTTATTCAACATAGTTCTGGAGTTCTAGCCAGCAAAACAAGGCAAGAAAAAGAAATACAAGGGAGACATACAGAGTAGAAAGGAACAAGTAAAACCATCTCTATTTGCAGGTGACTTGATTGTTAAAGGAAATCCCAAGGAAACCCTCCTGGAACTATTAGGTGAGTTCAGCAAGGTCATAAGAAGGATATAAGATCAAAACACAAAAATCAATCACATGTCTATATACTAACAAAGAACATGTGGAAATTGAAATAAAAAGCACAGCACCATTTAAAATTGCTCCAAAGATCTATATGCTAAAAGTTATAAAACACTGATGAAATAAATGAAAGAGGATCTTAATAATTGAAGAAACTTACTATGTTCATGGATAGGAAGACACCAAAGTAAAGATATCAGTTCTCCCCAAATTCATTTATAGGTTAATGAAATCCCTATCAAAATCCCAGCAAGTTTTTTTGTAGAAAAAGACAAGCTGATTCTAAAATGTATATGGAAAGGCAAAGGACTTTAGAGTGCTTTGCTTGCTTAGAGTAGTTAAAACAACTTTGATATAGAAGAAGAAAGTGGGAGGAATAACCCTTCCCAATGTTAAGGCTTACTGTATAGCTACAGTAATCAAGAATCTGGTAATGATGAAGGGATAGACATATAGGTCAATAGAACTGAATAGAGAACCCCAAAATAGACCCACACAAATTCACTCAACAGATTTTTGACAAAGGTGCAAAAGCAAATCAATGGAAGAAGGATAGCCTTAAAAAAAAATAGTGTGGGAACAATTGGAAATGCATAAGCAAAAAAAGTGAACTTTGACTTAAACATCATATCATATACAAATATTAACTTAAAATGGATCATGGACTTATAAGGAAAATATGCAATAGAAAATCTTCAGAATCTAGGACTCACCAAAGGGTTCTTAGGCTGGCAACTTACACACAATCCATAAAAGGAAAAACCCATAATTGGACTTTATAAAACTTAAAAATTTTGGTCTACAAAAGACCCTGTTAAGAGAATGAAAAAACAAGCTATTGACTGGGAGAAAATATTTTTAAACCACATATCCAACAAAGGACTTATATATAGAATATGTAAAGAACTCAAAACTCGACAATAATTATAAATAATGTAACTTTAAAATGGGCAAAAAATGTAAACAGACATTTTACTGAAGAGGATGTACAGATGGCAAATAACATATGAAAAGATGTTTGACATCATTAGCCATCAAGGAAATGCAGAACAGAACCACAATGAGATATCACGAAACACCTATAAGAATGGCTAAGATAAAAAAAATAGTGACAATAACAAATGCTGGCAAGGATGCAGAGAAACTGGATAACTCACACATTTCTTTTTTGTTTTTTGAGCAATTTCATTACACCAAAAAAAAAAATAAAAGTAAAAAAGAACACCTAAAACATCCCATATCCCCCATACCTCCTATTACTCATTTACTTTTTCTCTCAATTTTTCTGCTCATCTGTCCCTACACTGGATAAAGGGAGTATGAGCCACAAGGTTTTCACAATCACATGTATAAGCTATATAGTTATATAGTAATCTTCAAGAATCAAGGCTATTGGTTGCAATTCAACAGTTTCAGGTATTTCCTTCTAGCTATTCTAATACATTAAAAACTAAAAAGGGCTATCTGTGTAATGCATAAGAATAACCTCCAGAATGACCTCTCAACTCTATTTGAAGTCTCTCAGCCACTGAAACTTAGTTTTGTTTCATTTCTCTTCCCCCTTTTGGTCAAGAAGGCTTTCTCAATCCCATGGTACCAGGTCCAGGCACATCCCCGGGAGTCATGTCCCACGTTGCCAGGGAGATTTACACCCTTTGGAGTCATGTCCCACGTAGTGGGGAGGGCAGCATGTCCACCTGCCAAGTTGGCTTAGAGAGGCCACATCTGAGCATCAGAAGAGTTCTCTGGGGGTGACTCTTAGGCATAATTATAAGTTGGCTTAGCCTCTCCTTTGCAGTAACAAGCTTCATAAGGGCAAGCACCAAGATCAAGGACTTGGCCTTCTAAATTGGTAGTCTCCAGTGCTTGCGAGGATATCAGGAATTCCCCAGGTGGGGAAGTTTAATATTTCCACATTTCCCCCCAGTCTGTCAAGGGGGCTTTGCGAATAGTTTTTTATTCTCTGCCCAAATTGCTCTGGGATGTATCGGGGCTTCACACTAATCTGTACAAACCAACCATATCTCTCTCCCTATTCAAGGTTCCATGTAATTATGGTGTTTGAATAAACTGACCATACAAGTTAAAGTATATAGTGTGCTACATAAAATGTAGATTTTCCACCAAATAAACATCTCTTCCTTTGGTCTCACACAGAAGTTGAAGTTTTAAAACACAGTCAGTATCATCCTTTACCCCTTAGTCTGATTTACCTTAGTCCTAACCAAGTCCATTTCGTTCATATCTCTAATTGAAGTCTGATCTCTCTGCTTCTTTAACAGTTGCTGTATGGGGTAATGCTGACATTCATAGCTGCCAAACTCTGGCTCTGATTCTCTGGTGCCACACAGATACCCAAAGTTCCAGGGATGGACCAGCACTTACACATTTCTGGTGGGAATGTAAACTAGTGGGAATGTAAACTCTGGAAAATAGTTTGGCAGTTTCTTTTAAAACCAAAAATGGATTGGCCATACAATCCAGCAATTGCATTTTTGGGCATTTATCCCAGAGAAATGGAAACATGTGTTTATACAGAAACTTGTACATAAATATTCATAACAACTTTATTTGTAATAACCAAAAGGAAACTGCCCTGTATCCTTCAGTGACTGAATGGTTAAACAAACCATGGTATGTCCATACCTTAGAATAAGTACTACACAGCAATTAAAAGGAATGAACTATTGATACATGCAACAAGTTGAATGAATCTCCAGAGAATTTTGCTCAGTGAATAAAGACAACCCCAAAAGATTACCATGCTCTATGATTCTATTTGTATAACATAATTGAAATGACAAAAATATAGAGAAAGAGAACAGATTAGTGGAAGGCATCAGTTAGGGAAGGGGATGGAGAGGAGGTGGGTGTAACTACAAAGGAGAGCTGAAAGGATCCTTGTGGTGATAGTACAGTTCTGTGTCTTGATTATGGTGGTGGATACTTGAACCTACACATGTGATAAAATTTCGTAGAACTAAATACCCCCCCCCACACACAAATGATTACAAGTAAAATGGGAAACCTGAATGACATAGATCAATTGTATCAATCTCAATATCCTGTTTGTAATATTCTATAGTTTTGCAAGATTACATCATTGAGGGAAACTGAGTAAAGAGTACATGGTTTTTCACTGTATTATTTCTTACAATTGCATGTAAATCTACAATTATCTCAAATTTACAAGTTTAATAATAGTAATAATAGTAATAAATAGACCTCAAACATTTTGCCAGAAATTGGTCACACATTGTGGATGTGTGAAACTAATTGGCCATCTAGCTACCAGACTAGATAGTTTTAAAGAACAGCGGCTCCCCAAAGCTGGATTTGCAGCACCTTAGGGGGCCACTGGTAATCCACAGAGGCATTGCTCACCTTTTAGAAATTCTCAGCAAACAAATTTAATTTAAAATCACTTTCAGGAAAAAATAAGCATTTTCTATATAGATCTTCAGACCAGAGGGCAGCACAAAGAAATCAAAATAGAGTGTTCTAACCTGTCCCCACCCCACCCCCAAATAAGAATCACTGGCTTGATCATTGTTCGTGAGGCCAAGATATGAGACCACATTGGGCCTGCTAAATCTACATAATGAAAAGTTGCCACCTCTAACCCAACCCAGTCAGCTAGCTGGCTCTGGCCACAAGAGGAACTAGGAGAGGTACAGAGAGATTGTGGGTGACTGGCTACAAACCCCACTCTATTGTTAGTCCAAGGCCTCCAAACATATGCTCTACTTTCTTCTTAGACTTGACACATTCCTTAGGAGGAGCTCAGAGGGTTTTCATGATCTTTTAATAAAAGTTTTTTTTCATGCCTGGGTCCATTTTTCCATCAGTCAGAAAGGATGTTGAAGTTCAGGAGAGTAACTACCATGTCTTCCAGTGCTTTGGCAAAACCTCAGATGCAAGGTATTTGGGCCTAGCATCTGTGAATTCAAAGAATTTTCTGTGTCCCTGGGGATTGCAGCTCTTTGTTAAGTTTGCTGTAGCTGAATCAAGAAAGAAGGCATACACAGATTTCTACAGAAATTACAATTCCACTAATGATTTTTAGAAGATGAGGACAGCTGCTATCTTTCAGAGTGCAGAGTGATTTTGCAACATAAAGAATTTCTTTGGATTGAGTTCTGTGGATGTTTGTCACTGACCTATCGATGTTCCCGAACTATGAAACTTGAATACGTAGGCTAAGGAATAATTTCTCTTGATAAACAAATAATTAACAAATGCAAAAGCAAAAGCTCTTTTCATGCCTATTATTCAGACTTGGAGCATCTTGAACTTATCACTTCATTTTTTAGAGGGCAAACTTGATTTTTCAGAGGACTAATAAACGGGAAGAACACATATTTTGTTATACTTTATTTTTGGTATACAGTTCTGTGAATTTTAACACATATAAAGAATTGTGTAATCACCACCACAATCAGGATATGGAACAGTTCCTTCATCCCTCAAATTCCTTCATGCTGCCCCTTTGTAGTTACAGTCTCCCCCATCCCAAAACTCCAGCAGCCACTGATATATTCTCCATTACCATAGTTTTGGTTTTTTGAGAATTTCATATCATTTTAATCATATGGTAGGTAGCTTTATGAGACTATTTTCATTCAGTGTAATTCTTTTGGGATTCATCCATGTTGCTGCACTTATCAATTGTTTGCTAAAGCACATTTTTTATGCAGTTTTATTGAGGTAATCATCCAAAGTGTACAATCAGTGGTTTGTCATATCATCATGTAGTTGTGCATTCATCAGAATCAATTTTTGAACATTTTCATTACTCCCCCCAAAACAAAAACAAAATAAAAACAAAAATAAAAAAGAGTACCCAAAACATCCTATACCCCTTACCCACCCCCCCAATTATTTGTTTAATTTGTCTTTATTTTCTTACTCTTCTGTCCATACACTGGATAAAGGGAGTGTTAGTTGCAAGGTTTTCACGATTACACAGTCATACTGTAAAAGCTATATAGTTATACAATCATCTCTCAAGAGTCAAGGCTACTGGATTACCACTCAACAGTTTCAGTTATTTCCTTCTAGCTATTCTAATATGCTAAAAACTAAAAAGGATAAGTATATCATGCATAAGACTAACCTCCAGAATGACCCCTCAACTCTATTTGAAATCTCTCAGCCACTGAAATTTTATTTTGTTTCATTTCTCTTCCCCCTTGTCCTAGTTTGCTAATGCTGGAGAATGCAAAACACCAGAGATGGATAGGCTTTTATAAAACAGGGGTTTATTTCGCTACACAGTTACAGTCTTAAGGCCACAAAGCGTCCAAGGTAACACCTCAGCAATCGGGTACCTTCACCGGAGGATGGCCAATGGCGTCCGGAAAACCTCTGCTAGCTAGGAAGGCAGCTGGCGTCTGCTCCAAAGCTCCGGCCTCAAAACGGCTTTCTCCCAGGACGTTCCTCTCTAGCAAGCTTGCTCCTCTTCAAAACATCACTCCCAGCTGCACTCACTGAGTTTTCTCTCTCTCAGTCAGTTCATTTATATAGCTCCACCGATCAAGGCCCACCCCGAATGGGCGGGGCCACGCCTCCATGGGAACATCTCATCAAAATTATCTCCCACAGCTCGGTGGGGCACATTCCAAGCAAATCCAACCATCAAGAAAACGTCTGCCCCACAAAACTACAAAGATAATGGCATTTGGGGGACACAATACACTCAAACCGGCACACCCCTTTTGGTCCAAGAAGACTTTCTCAATCCCACGATGCCAGAGCCAGGCTTATCCCTGGGAGTCATGTCCCACATAGGGGGGAGGGTAGCAAGTCACCTGCCAAGTTAGCTTAAAGAGAGAGGCCACATCTGAGCAACAGAAGAGGTTCTCTGGGGATGACCCTTAGGCATAAGTAGGCTTAGCTTCTCCTTTGCAGGAATAAGTTTTATAAGGGCAAGCCCCAAGATCGAGGACTTGGCCTTCTAAATTGGTAGTCCCCAATGCTTGTGAGAATATCAGTAATTCCCCAGGTGGGGAAGTTTAATATTTCCACATTTCCCCCCAGTCCGTCAAGGGGGCTTTGCAAATAGTTTTTTATTCTCTGCCCAAATTGCTCTGGGATGTATCAGGGCTTCACACTAACTTGTACAAACCAACAACTCTCACTCCCTATTCAAGGTAATTATGGTGTTCAAATAAACTGACCATACAAGTTAAATTAGATGGTATAAAGCAAATTTTTGATTTAAGAATTGTCCCCAACTTTTTTATCATTTGAAAGTTTAATTAATTAAATTTCTTTTACATTTATTTAGTTTGGGAATTTTGAATATTTTAAAAAACATTTTACAAACATTCCCCCTTCTATCTTCTCCCCACTCCCCCAGTAACCTCTAATCTGCTTTCTATCTATGCAAATTTGTTGTCTCTCATTATCTCTTTTAAGTGATATACAAATTTTGTCCTTATGTGCCTTGTTTATTTCAGTGAGTATAATGTTTTAAAGGTTCTTCCATGTTGCAGCATGTCTCATAACTTCATTCTTTCTGATAGCTGAATAATCCATTGTGTGTATGTACTATATTTTGTTTATCCATTCATTTGTTGATGGACACTTAGGTTGTTTCCATCTTTTGAATATTGTGAATAATGCTGCTGTAAACATTGGTGTACAAGTACCTGTTTGTGATCCTGTTTTTACTCTCTTTGGGTATATACCTAGAAGTGGGACTACTAGGTAATATAGTAATTCTATATTTAACTTTTTGAGGAACTGCCATATTGCTTTCCACAGTGGCAGCAACATTTTACATTCCCACCAACAGTGCACTAAATTTACATTTTCTCCACATCCTCTCCAATATGTTATTTTCTGGTTTTTCTTTTAAATAATAGCCCCAACTTTTTTCATATTATTTCTCTAAGGAGGATTTGTGATAGTATAGCAATGGTGTAATTTATGTGCAGTTAAATCAATGTGGTCAAATGACTGACATTTATATATTTCTCTTATTCAGTTCTTTTATCTGTTTCATCTGGTGAAAGAAACTAGGGGGGGCAGGAAGGAGATGGTAATTTGCAAACAGGCATTATAGAGTTATAAAACCAGAAAGCAGCACCTCTGACTGCCTGAACTATTCTTGGATCACTTCTCTCACCAAATGGGGCACCTACCAGGACAGTTATACATACATACAGTTTTTACCAAGGAGCCTCCATGTGATTCTAGAGCCAGTCCCATGTAAAGGAACAGGCACAACTGCCTCAAAAGTTAATGTTTTATGGAGTTCTTAAACTGCCCTCCTGAGCACCCCTAAATGTCTCTTACTAAGGTTTGATCATGTCTGAAATTTCCACCATTAGAATTACCCATTTGGACTAAGGAATTCCAGAAGACTTCTCTAAAAATGCAAATGTGTAACTTACAAAGCTATCCCATTATGAAGTTGGGCTCTGAGATGTGTGAGTGGTTTGGAGTGGTGCCAAGTGCTAGGGAACCCCAGCTTAAATTGGAGGTTGGACAGGAACTGACCCTGCACAGCTGGGTGGCAACAGGAGGTACTGGGACCCAGGAAGTTAGGCTAGAAGAGGAGGAATGTGCCAAAGGAGGAGTTTGGGGCATGCTGAGAGGAAATTTTGCATATTTCATAAATGCCTGGATCATATCCTGGTGGACCCCATTATTGAGGTGGATAGCTAAATGCCTTGTTTGCTTCTGTCTTATCTACCTACCAAATAAACACTAAGTGAAAGTTTTGAAACCCAATTAAATAATAAAAGGGTTTATGTATCCAGTGTACTTGGCATCTTCTGATTGCAAGTTAAGGGGAATGGAGCCAGAACCAAACAAATGGTAGGGAAAGCTAGACCCAAACTAAACATTCACCTCAAATGATCAGATCTGGAGCTGATTCTCACATTCATTGTTAAATGTTGGCATTCTCCTAAGTTCTGTCCTTGGACCTTCTTTTTTCTATTAAGGGTAACTCTAGGCTCATGGTTGGTCTGTTGAATAAATATAAGATTAACTCTCAACTTAAAAACTGTAATTCCAGGTCTTTCTGTCTATCTCAGAGGATAGTGTATCTCTCTGTTTTAGTATGCTAAAGCTGATGAAATGCAATATACCAGAAATGGGTTGGCTTTTACAATGGAGATTTATTAACTTACAAGTTTCCAATTCTGAGGCCATGAATATGTCCAAATCAAGGCATCAACGGGTAGATACCTGGGCTCTGAAGGCAGGCTGCTGGCATCCTCAGATCCTCTGTCACATGGGAAGGCACATGGCGTGTCTGCTGGTTTCTCCCTTCTCTCCTGGGTTTTGTTGCTTCCAGCTTCTGGCTTCAGCAGCTTCCTCTCTGAGCTTCTGCATGTTTCTCTTTTTTTTTAATCATATTTTTTTATTGTAGAATATAACATATATACATAGAAGTGATAACTTTCCAAGTGCAATTTGTCAAGTGGTTAGAGAGCAAATTTCAAAGAATATTATAGGTTACGGTTCTACAGTTTCAGTTATTTCCTTATTATAAAATATAATGTATATACAAAAAGGTGATATCTTTCAAAGTATGATTTAACAAGTAGATATATAGGAAATTTCCAAAGTTGCTGTGAGTTATAGCACCCATGGTTTCAGTTATTTCCTTATTGTGAAATATATATATATATAAAGGTATAGCTTTCAAATTACAATTTAACAAGTATAGAACAAATTTCAAAGGATGCTGTGTGTTACAGTTCCACCATTTCAATTCTTTCCTTATAGTTATTCTAATACCCTAGCAACTAAAAAAAAGAAAATTATATAAAGATTCAGTATTCATAATCCTTTGTTAAATTCCATCTTGTCTGTTGCTACCCCTTCCTCTAGTTTAATCACTTTCCCGATCTTCAGGGATGTCTAGGCAGTAACCACCCTAACATGTTCATGTTCATGTTGAAAAGGGGTGTCAACTTTATGAACAAAGGGGACACATGTAGTTGATGTTCTTGAAGAGGCTATAGCCTCTACATTTTGGACTTAGCTGGCATAGGAGCTCCCTGAAGGATTTGTTTCTGACGAATAAACTTAGTGAGTGAAACTCCTATAGAGTCTCAGATAGGGATCGGTTTTCAGGGCTACTGTTGATTTGGACTTATCACATTGTAGTCATTTGGCATATCTAGGTGAAGCTTGCATAGGAGTAATCTCCAGGACAGCCTCTTGACTCTATTTGAATTCTCTTACTCACTAAAACCTTATTTTTTTTTTTGCCTGTTTCCCCTTTTTGGTCAAAAAGGCATTCTCAATCCTTCAATGCCAGGGTCAGGCTCATTCCCGGGATCGATGTCCTACGTCACCAGGAAGGGTCATTCATCTTGGGAGTCCTGTCCCATGTCGGGGGGAGGGTGATGAATTTATTTGCAGACTTAGGCTTAGAGAGAGAAAGTCCACATTTGAGCAACAAAAGAGGTTCTCTGGAGGTGACTCTTAGGTATAATTATAAGTGGGCTTAGCCCTGCCCTTTACAGCTATAAGTTTCACTCGAGCAAGCCTCAATATCGAGGGCTTGACTTACATATAGTAGGGGATTCCTAAGTTCACATAGCATATGTTAGGTCCACGATACTCCATCCATATCTCACATTATCTTCTCTGAGTTGTACAGTCCTCATCGCTCTCCATTTTAAACAATTTTCATGACCCAAAACATCTCGTAGCTCTTTTCAGCCCTTAATTATTTGTGATGGCAGTTCTGTTTGCATTGCCAACATGTGTAGGTTGTCTTTTTTGATCTGTGGCAACACAGCTTTCTTGCAATTCTTCCAATTGAAAATTCAGTCTACCCAAAGCTTTCTTCAGACAACCTCATTTCTTGTATCTGGGCTTCATAAAAACTGGTTATATGGAGCTATAATTTAATCAGCCCTTAGAGCATTAAAAAAAAATTTCTGGAATCTTTACTTGTACGCTGAGCTCTTGCTTCACATATATATCCTCGGGTGATTAATGTTCCTGCTAAGCATCTAGATTCACCATTTCACATGGAGGCTTTGGAAGTAGCTCACAGACAAAGCCATGTGTGAGAGTAATGGGAGGCTTTGGGTCTGAGTCCTGTTTCTGCCTCCATGGTAGCTGTGGGCAAGCACCAAACCTGTAAAAACCGGCTTCCTCATTCCTTGTATGATGGCACTGATACTTCCCTGCCAGTCCTCAAGCCATCAGAGAATCAAATGAAGCTGAATATGTATTAATAAATATTATTATTTTATTCAGGAACTTTGCATTTTTAAAAAAAAAACATATTTTTTTTTCTGATTAAAGCAAGAAAAACCCACTCAATCCCACCAGCCAAAAAGGAAAAAAGCTATTTTAGTTTCCTATCAGTTGTTTTCTATTTCATTTATTCATGAAATAATAAATGATTCATGATTGAGATCACTATAATTCATTTATTAAGATTATACTAGTTATGCAATTTTATATACTTAAAAAAATACAATAAGGAATTTTTGCAAGACATTAAAAAGCCTGTGGTCAGCATCATGTTGATGACCTTCCATGGTTTGTCAGGTGGATATATCATGATTTACTTAAAACTTTTCTCTGTTGTTGGTCTTCTTGTTAGAATTGGCCCTTCCACTTCACTGCTCTTCTCCAGCACTGGGTGTGACCATTTTTTTGCCATCCTCTTCTTAGGGTGGCTGTAAATGTACCTCTCTGATTTGTTTTCATCCTCTAACACCATCAGTTGTAGTATTGGAAAGCATGATGCTTCAGGGGCAAAATTAAATATTTTCTTTCATTTCTGAATAAAGTTGTTGATTTCATACATAAATTTGATAATGCGATATTTTAAAGAACTTTAATGATCATTTTGGTTCCCAGAGGTTTTGAGCTTCTATGCAAAATATTCCAGAGTCATCTTCCAGACTTCTTGCATGTGTTTTTGAATAACACATTGGACCTTTTTGTTTTCTTGAGCATAGCTGCATAAAATGAATTCTTATTGACATTGTTTTGCATTCTGTTTTTATTCACTGAACAATTAGGAAATGGTTCAGATAGGCCATTAGTCAATGTCCAAGGCTAACTGTGTGTCATTAAAGAACAACTTTGTCTTAGTGTACTTGTTAGGGCAGTTCATATGTTTTGTGGTCACCAGAATTCATGTCTGAAACTTGTTGGTAAGGTTGGAGAATTTTGATAATGTTAGAGGTATCTGATTCTTTGTACTGTGTATGATGCTCATTTAA
This sequence comes from Choloepus didactylus, assembly GCF_015220235.1. Lineage (NCBI taxonomy): Eukaryota > Metazoa > Chordata > Mammalia > Pilosa > Megalonychidae > Choloepus > Choloepus didactylus. Next base: position 142,406,461 of record NC_051334.1, read on the forward strand.
ATGTTTGCCAGTCCTTGGGGCTTTGATGACTAAAACTTAATTTGTGATGCTGGAAGTATTCAATTGTGGTTAATTCACAGGTTGGACTTTTGCCAGTGAGTTGCCAAGAGAGTAGTTTAAATAATCTGCTTTCTTCTTAAAAGTGACTGTGATAGCTTCTGTCTCTCTTAGCTTCTGTGTGTCCTTCTCTCTAAGCTTCTCTGGCTTTTCTCTCGCAGCTTCTCTGGCTTTTTTTCTGTTCTCTCGCTGTCTTTTATCCTTTTATAAAGGACTCCAGTAAGATGATTAAGACCCACCTGGGATGAGGTGGGTCACATCTCAATTGAAGTAACCTAATCAGAAGATCCCACCCATAATAGGTCTGTACCCACAGGAATGAATTAAAAGAACGTGGCCTTTTTTGGGGTACATACAGCTTCAAACTATCATGCTGTCTTCCAGTTCAAAGCCAACCTTTTCAGATGGCTATCTCTTCCAATTCCTTGTCCTTCCCTTTTATTCTCTGCCATATTTGTAACATCAACAAATGCTGTACTTTGTCTTAATAAAAACTTATTACCTGGTGTCCCCTCAGCTATTGTCCTTTCCCTTACATTCCTCTGTCAGCCAAGCCTCTTGAAAGAATAGTCTATATTTGATACCCTGCTTCCTGATTTTTCTACTGAACCCAATGTAAAACCAAATGGACACCTTGAAGTCTTTGTTTTAAGTGTTCTTACCCTGCACCATTTAACACCATTCACTCAATCACTGCTTGAAACCCTTCTCTGGCATTTATTAAACCATTCTTTCCAGATTCTTCTATGCCTCTTACTATTCCTCTTGGATCTAATTTGATAGTAGGTATTTTGGGGGTAACTACCCAGCTTAAATCTCCTTTTTTGTAATCTTTCACAACCATTATCCACTCATGAAGGTGTGGTACTCCTCCAGGACACAGCCAATTGGACTAGGGATGGGCATCTTATCAGAGGTGGATGCCTGACCTGGAGGAGTTCATTCTCTCTCCCAGGAATATAGCAAGACAGGAAGTTGGCTGTAGAGAACAGGCTGAGAGGTCACATGGGCTCCTAGGCTAAAGCTACCATTTTGGCCATGTGAGAGTGGATGAGTGACTAGAAGACACTGCTCTGCATAGAGGGGATGGGGTGGGAATAAAGCCAGAGAGAAAGATGGATTAGCAGGAGAAGGAGGGAAAGAGGAAAAGAGATGTGAGAAGAAATGAGAGGGAAAGATGGGAGTGATGAGAGAGAGCACAGAATAGGGAACACTGACAATTTTCTGGTTTCTATGAGGTGCTGCTATGCTTACTACATTACACTTCTGTGTGATTCTCCTGTATCCTTGTAATAACCTTCTCTTTTTATTACTTAACTCATTTTTAGTGGGCTGTTGTTTCTTGCACCCTTTGTCTGATGGCACCTCTTCTTCCACCAACTCCTCAACTCTCCCTGAGTGATCACATTCACTTAAAAATAATTTAAAAATCTTTTTATTTCTATCCAAGTAATACATAGACATAGTTAAAAATAAAAAAACAATGCCAAGCAATTACAATGACAACCAGAAATCCCTTTGCCCTCCCCTTTCCTGCTTCCCAGAGGCAATTACTCTTCGAGAAGATTCCTGCGGTGTTTACCTTGGTCAGTTAAGAGAATATGCTCATCTTGCTGTTTCTTGATAAATACTTTAAAATATCACCTGTTGACTTTGTATTATGGTAGCTGAGAATTCATCCACTCTTAAAGTATTACCTAACCCCTGTATGGTAATGACACCCTATCTATATTTCCAGCCCTAACCTTTCCCCTGAGCTTCAGACTTGTATTATTCAAATGCTTGTTGGACATCTCCATGTAGATGTTAAGGTCAGCATATCCAAAACATAATTAAAATGCTTGCCCCTGCCCCAACCCCCAAACTTCCTATTCCTGTGGTTATTATACTGTCCCCTACCTCATTGAATGTGGTCACTGTTTACCCAGTCACCCAACCAAAAAACCTGGCAGTTATCACAAACTACTCCTTGGACCTTACCATCTAATTGATTGCCAAGACTTCCTGATTTTCCTAAATATTTCTTCACTTCATTCTTTTTTTACTCACTGACACTGCCCTAATTCAGATCTTCATCATATGTTGATTAAAGCACTTGCAGCAGCTTCTTAAATTGTCTTCTTACTTCCATCTTTGTCCTCTTTTAATCCTGCTGTAAATTGTTCTGAGCTAATTTAGCCTTTCATAATCCTCAGGTACTATTCGATGAATATCAGTAGCCTCCAATGATTAGGGGTAATTTGGGTTGTACTCCTCTGCTCCACAATTTCCCTACCAGGTGGCATGTTCTAATGATAACAAGACTTAAACCCAATTCTGCCAACCATACATTTATTATCAGTTAATCACAGTCTTGCAATCTATCCTCATAAGCTCCATTAAACCCCAGGCATGAAAGTTTCAACTTGAAGCACATGCAGAAATTCTCCAGTAATAGCATTTTAGCTAAACTTATGTCAGATCAAGCAAAAGAATCTTCCATAACGTGTCAGGATGGGGGACCCACCAGATTCCCAGACCTAGAATACCACTCTGGGATCACAAGTTTTTTGGGCTTCATTCATTCAAGGGCAGACAGAAGTGTCAATCCATAGATCTTGAACACCAGATTTAGGTAGATTGGTCAAAGCTTTCCAGTAGTCACCTCTGGAGTATGGACTCATAATTAGGATCTTTCAGATGCAAACAAAGTACCTCTGGAATGTGTTCCTCATTGAGGTACTTCAGATAGTAACTAACTGCCCCTTGAGTATATGTATAAATATGTATGTTTTGTATGTGTATAGATGTGTGTGTATTTCACACTGTGCTGAAGTGTTTTTTAGGTAAATTGCAGACTATTTAGCAAATCTACCATGTCATATGTAGTAGTTCACATTGTTTGTCTGCATAAAACCCTTCCATGGCTCCTTGTTGCCTACAAAATAAAGTCCACACTCCTTCAAGTGACATACAAGGCCTTTCCAGATCTGCCCCCTTCCTCTTTCTTCTTTGCAGTTTACACTCTAGTCTAGAATTACCAAGCTGTTTGTAGTTAGCTCTCACTGACAATGCTGCTATATACTCTGTTTTGGGCTCATGCTCTTCCCTCTGCCTGGAGCACCTTTCTTCACCTGGCTAACTTTTTTTTTTTTTTTTTTTTTTTTACTATTTGTATTCCTACTCTTTGTTATTATTAAATTCAGTTTTATTGAGAAATATTCACATACCATACAATCATCTGTGGTGTACAATCAGCTGTTCACAGTACCATCATATAGTTGTGCATTCATCATTCCAATCAATTTTTTGAACATTTTCCTTACATCAGAAAGAATCAGAATAAAAATAAAAAATAAAAGTAAAAAAGAACACCCAAATCATTCCCCTCACCCTATTTTTCATTTAGTTTTTGTCCCCATTTTTCTACTCATCCATCCATACACTGGATAAAGGGAGTGTGATCCACAAGGTTTTCACAATCACACTGTCACCCCTTGTAAGCTGCATTGTTATACAATCATCTTCAAGAGTCAAGGCTACTGGGTTGCAGTTTGATAGTTTCAGGTATTTACTTCTAGTTATTCCAATACATTAAAACCTAAAAAGGGTTATCTATATAGTGCGTAGGAATGTGCACCAGAGTGACCTCTTGACTCCATTTGAAATCTTCAGCCACTGAAGCTTTATTTTGTTTCATTTCACATCCCACTTTTGGTCAAGAAGATGTTCTCCATCCCACGATGCCGGGTCCAGATTCATCCCCGGGAGTCATAGCCTGCGTTGCCAGGGAGATTTATACCCCGGGGAGTCAGGTCTCATGTAGGGGGAAGGGCAGTGAGTTCACCTGCCGAGTTGGCTTAGCTAGAGAGAGAGGGCCACATCTGAGCAACAAAGAGATACTCAGGGAGAGAGTCTTAGGCACGATTATAAGCAGGTTTAGCCTCTCCTTTGCAGCAATGAGCTTCATAAGGGCAGGCCCCAAGATAGAGGGCTCGGCATACCAAACCATCAGTCCTCAGTGTTTCTGAGAACATCAGCAACAATCCAGGTGAGGAAGTCCAACACTTCTGCATTTTCCCCCAGCTCCTCATGGGGGCCCTGCATATATATGCATTTTTTCTTTTAATTCAATTTTACTGAGATATATTCATATTCCATGCAGTCATACAAAGCGTACATTCAGTTGTTCACAGTACCATTATATAGTTGTGCGCTCATCACCAAAATTAATTTTTGAACATTTTCATTACCACACACCCAAAAATAATAAGAATAAAAATTAAAGTGAAAAAGAACAATTAGCGTAAAAAAGAACACTGGGTGCCTTTTTTTTTTCTTCTTCCCCCATTTTTCTACTCATCCATCCATAAACTAGACAAAGGGGAGTGTGGTCCATGTGGCTTTCCCAATCACATTGTACCCCTCATAAGCTACATTTTTATACAATCGTCTTCAAGATTCAAGGGTTCTGGGTTGTGGTTTGATAGTTTCAGGTATTTACTGCTAGCTATTCCAACTCATTAGAACCTAAAAAGTGTTGTCTATATTGTGCGTAAGATTGCCCTCCAGAGTGACCTCTCAGCTCCTTTTGGAATCTCTCTGCCATTAAAGCTTATTTTATTTCCTTTCACATTCCCCTTTTGGTCAAGAAGATGTTCTCCATCCCGCGATGCTGGGTCTAGATTCCTCCCCGGGACTCATATTCCACGTTGCCAGGGAGATTTACTCCCCTCGGTGTCAGATCCCACGTAGTGGGGTGGGCAGTGTGATCACACGCCAAGGTGGCTTAGTTAGAGAGAGAGGGCCACATCTGAGCAACAAAGAGGCACTCAGGGGGAGACTCTTAGGCACAATTATAAGCAGGGTTAGCCTCTCTTTGCAGCAAAAAGCTTCATAGGGGCCAGCCCCAAGACAGAGGGCTCAGCACATCTAGCTGTCAGTCCCCAATGTTTGTGAGAACATCAGCAACAATCCAGGTGAGGAAGTCCAACACCTCTGCATCCTCCCCCAGCTCTTCAGGGGGCCCCCGAATATATATTTTTATTCTCTACCCAAATTACTTTAGGAGGTGTTGCTATTTCATTCTAATCTATACAGACCTATCATAGCTCACTTCCTATTCAAAGTTCCATGTAATTGTAGTGTTTGAACAAACTGACTGTAGAAGTTATATTGTTTAGAAAATAAAGGTCCTACACCAAATAAACATCTCTTCCCTTGGCCTCATATGGAAGTTGAAGTTTTAACACACAGTAAGTTTCAACCTTTACCCTTTGGCCTGATTTGCTCTAGTCTTAACCAGATCTGCATTATTCATATCTCTAATTGAAGTCTGGGTTCTATTTCAGCTTTTTTTTTTTAACAGTTGCTGTATGCATTAGTACTGACATTCATATCTGTTGAGCTCTAGCTCTGAGTTTCAGGTGTCACACAGATACCCAATGTTCCAGAGACCAATCAGGTTATACACTAAGGAATCAGTGTATAAAGTTTGGAGATAGCCATTACAATTCAGGAATAGATTTGACTGCTGTAAGAGCTTACAATCTAGGGACCATTACAATAATCATTTCCCTGTTAGGCTGTGCTCTAAAATTCAATTCTGAGTTTACACATTGTAGTTAGGCCATATTGGTGAGTCATTATAGTGTTTGCCCTGGTTTCTGGTGTACATCACTCAACATGCTGCCTATAGGATCCATTCACCTCCTTGCATGTCTCACAGCTTCACTCCTTCTCGTAGTTGCTCAGTATTCCATTGTATGCATACACCACAGTTCACCATTCTGTTCCTCAGTCGATATACTTTTAGGACCTGGCTAACTCTTATTCATCCTCTATGACTCAACTCAGACATCAGGACTTTCAAGAAGCCTTTCCTGTAATTCCATTCAGAGTTAAGCTTATTATTTTATTTAACACATGTATCACGCTATGTGCCAGGAGCTATTCTAAGTACTTTTAATCCTCACAACTCTGTGAATTAGGTTCTATTATATCCCATTTTTCCAGTGAGGAAATTGAGGCACATAGAGCTTTAACTTGCCCACATTCACAAAGTTGGTAAGTGGCAAAGCCAGACTTCAAACACAGGCAGCCTGGCTCTACTGCCTGGGCTCTTTTTTCTTTTATGCTGATCCCATGCTGTTGTTACCACTGTAGCTTTGAAATAAGTTTTTTTTTTTTAAATTTGAGTCTTTTATTTGTAATTGAATAATGAAAAAACAATGGTGACAGAAATGGGATTCTTGGTGATAAAAATTTCAGTCCTAGTAACTTCTTCCCCCTCTTTCCCAACTCTGATTAATTTCCAGTCTTTGGAAATTTTCTCATGTGAAGTTCATTTTTTTTTTTTAAGCAGTTTTGGTAATAAGTTTTTTTTTTTTTTTGTGGATTTTATTTTTATTTTTTTTAATTTTTTTTTAATTCAGTTTTATTGAAATATATTCATAAACCATACAGTCATCCATGGTATACAATCAACTGTTCACAGTATGATCATATAGTTATGCGTTCATCACCACAATCTATTTCTGAACATTTTCCTTACATCAGAAAGAATCAGAATAAGAATAAAAAATAAAAGTGAAAAGAGAATACCCAAACCATCCCCCCATCCCACCCTATTTGTCATTTAGTTTTTACTCCCATTTTTCTACTGATTTTTTTTCAATTTTTTAACTTTGTTTATCAAAAAATTAAAAACAAACAGGCAAACAACAACCAAAAAAAACCCACAACATTTCAAACAAAGCAATGGATTAAGGAAAACAAATAACCTAAAATAACTACTTTGCTTCCAATATGTTCCTACCATACCCCAAGAAAATTAATAAACCATGTCCAAACAGAGGAGTAAGAAAAACAAATAATCTAAAATAACTACATTGCTTCCAACATGTTCCTACCATACCCCAAGAAAATTAACAACCCCTAAGAAAACAAAGGAATAAGAGAAAAAAAAAACCTAAAATAACTCTATTGCTTCCAACATGATCTTACTATATCCAAGAAAGTTTACAAACCATAATCATTCCTGAGCATTCCCATAACATTGAGATTACCCTCCATAGTTTATCTGTTCTTATTAGATTATCATTCCCCTTCCACTAATTGGTATCTCTAGGTCCCCTACATTCTACAGTATAAAACATTGTACATTTTTCACAGAATTCACATTAGTGGTAACATACAATATCTCTCTTTTTGTGCCTGGCTTATTTTGCTCAGCATTATGTCTTTTTTTTTTTTTTTTTTTTAATCTTCATTTTATTGAGATATATTCATGTACCACGCAGTCATACAAAACAAATCGTACTTTCGATTGTTCACAGTACCATTACATAGCTGTACATTCACCACCCAAATCAATCCCTGACACCTTCATTAGCACACACACAAGAATAACAAGAATAATAATTAGAGTGAAAAAGAGCAATTGAAGTAAAAAAGAACACTGGGTACCTTTGTCTGTTTGTTTCCTTCCCCTATTTTTCTACTCATCCATCCATAAACTAGACGAAGTGGAGTGTGGTCCTTATGGCTTTCCCAATCCCCTTGTCACCCCTCATAAGCTACATTTTTATACAACTGTCTTCGAGATTCATGGGTTCTGGGTTGTAGTTTGATAGTTTCAGGTATCCACCACCAGCTACCCCAATTCTTTAGAACCTAAAAAGGGTTGTCTAAAGTGTGCGTAAGAGTGCCCACCAGAGTGACCTCTCGGCTCCTTTTGGATTCTCTCTGCCACTGAAGCTTATTTCATTTCCTTTCACATCCCCCTTTTGGTCAAGAAGATGTTCTCCGTCCCACGATGCCATGTCTACATTCCTCCCCGGGAGTCATATTCCACGTTGCCAGGGAGATTCACTCCCCTGGGTGTCTGATCCCACGTAGGGGGGAGGGCAGTGATTTCACCTTTCAAGTTGGCTTAGCTAGAGAGACAGGGCCACATCTGAGCAACAAAGAGGCATTCGGGAGGAGGCTCTTAGGGACAACCATAGGGAGGCCTAGCCTCTCCTTTGCAGCAACCGTCTTCCCAAGGGTAAAACCTGTGGTAGAGGGCCCAACCCATCAAACCACCAGTCCCCTATGTCTGTGGTCATGTTAGCAACCATGGAGGTGGGGTAGGCGAATACCCCTGCATTCTCCACAGGCTCCTCAAGGGGGCACTACATCTTTTTTTTTTCCTTGTTTTTTTTTTTTTTTTAACTTTCCCTTCTTTTTTAAATCAACTGTATGAAAAAAAAGTTAAAAAGAAAACAAACATACAATAAAAGAACATTTCAAAGAGACCATAACAAGGGAGTAAGAAAAAGACAACTAACCTAAGATATCTGCTTAACTTCCAACATGTTCCTACTTTACCCCAAGAAAGTTACCTAATATAGCAACATTTCTGTGAACTTGCTCCTACTATATCCATCAGAAATTAACAGACCATAGTCATTCCTGGGCATCCCCAGAACGTTAAATAGCTTATCTGTTCTTCTTGGATTATTGTTCCCCCTTCCTTAATTGCTCTCTATTGCTAGTTCCCCTACATTCTACATTATAAGCCATTTGTTTTACATTTTTCAAAGTTCACATTAGTGGTAGCATATAATATTTCTCTTTTTGTGCCTGGCTTATTTCGCTTAGCATTATGTCCTCAAGGTTCATCCATGTTGTCATATGTTTCACGAGATCGTTCCTTCTTACTGCCGCGTAGTATTCCATCGTGTGTATATACCACATTTTATTTATCCACTCATCTGTTGAAGGACATTTGGGTTGTTTCCATCTCTTGGCAATTGTGAATAATGCTGCTATGAACATTGGCGTGCAGATATCTGTTCGTGTCACTGCTTTCCGATCTTCCGGGTATATACCGAGAAGTGCAATCGCTGGATCGAATGGTAACTCTATATCTAGTTTTCTAAGGAACTGCCAGACTGACTTCCAGAGTGGCTGAACCATTATACAGTCCCACCAACAATGAATAAGAGTTCCAATTTCTCCACATCCCCTCCAGCATTTGTAGTTTCCTGTTTGTTTAATGGCAGCCATTCTAACCGGTGTTAGATGGTATCTTATTGTGGTCTTAATTTGCATCTCTCTAATAGCTAGTGAAGCTGAACATTTTTTCATGTGTTTCTTGGCCATTTGTATTTCCTCTTCAGAGAACTGTCTTTTCATATCTTTTGCCCATTTTATAATTGGGCCGACTGTACTATTGTCATTGAGTTGTAGGATTTCTTTATATATGCAAGATATCAGTCTTTTGTCAGATACATGGTTTCCAAAAATTTTTTCCCATTGAGTTGGGTGCCTCTTTACCTTTTTGAGAAATTCCTTTGAGGTGCAGAAACTTCTAAGCTTGAGGAGTTCCCATTTATCTATTTTCTCTTTTGTTGCTTGTGCTTTGGGTGTAAAGTCTAGGAAGTGGCCGCCTAATACAAGGTCTTGAAGATGTTTTCCTACATTATCTTCTAGGAGTTTTATGGTACTTTCTTTTATATTGAGATCTTTGGTCCATTTTGAGTTAATTTTTGTGTAGGGGGTGAGGTAGGGGTCCTCTTTCATTCTTTTGGATATGGATATCCAACTCTCCCAGCCCCATTTGTTGAAAAGACCATTATGACTCAGTTCAGTGACTTTGGGGGCCTTATCAAAGATCAGTCGGCCATAGATCTGAGGGTCTGTCTCCGAATTCTCAATTCAATTCCATTGATCTATATGTCTATCTTTGTGCCAGTACCATGCTGTTTTGGCAACTGTGGCTTTATAATAAGCTTCAAAGTCAGGGAGTGTAAGTCCTCCCACTTCGTTTTTCTTTTTTAGAGTGTCTTTAGCAATTCGAGGCATCTTCCCTTTCCAAATAAATTTGATAACTAGCTTTTCCAAGTCTGCAAAGTAGGTTGTTGGAATTTTGATTGGGATTGCATTGAATCTGTAGATGAGTTTGGGTAGAATTGACATCTTAATGACATTTAGTCTTCCTATCCATGAACATGGAATATTTTTCCATCTTTTAAGGTCCCCTTCTATTTCTTTTAGTGGAGTTATGTAGTTTTCTTTGTATAGGTCTTTTACATCTTTGGTTAAGTTTATTCCTAGGTACTTGATTTTTTTAGTTGCTATTGAAAATGGTATCTTTTTCTTGAGTGCCTCTTCAGTTTGTTCATTTCTAGCATATAGAAACATGACTGACTTATGTGCATTAACCTTGTATCCCGCTACTTTGCTAAATTTGTTTATTAACTTTAGTAGCTGTATCGTCGATTTCTCAGGGTTTTCTAGATATAAGATCATATCATCTGCAAACAATGACAGTTTTACTTCTTCTTTTCCAATTTGGATGCCTTTTATTTCTTTGTCTTGCCGGATTGCCCTGGCTAGCACTTCCAGCACAATGTTGAATAACAGTGGTGACAGCGGGCATCCTTGTCTTGTTCCTGATCTTAGAGGGAAGGCTTTCAGTCTCTCACCATTGAGTACTATGCTGGCTGTGGGTTTTTCATATATGCTCTTTATCATGTTGAGGAAGTTTCCTTCAATTCCTACCTTTTGAAGTGTTTTTATCAAAAAGGGATGTTGGATTTTGTCAAATGCTTTTTCAGCATGTATTGAGATGATCAATTGATTTTTCCCTTTTGACTTGTTAATGTGTTGTAATACATTGATTGATTTTCTTATGTTGAACCATCCTTGCATGCCTGGAATAAACCCCACTTGGTCATGGTGTATGATTTTTTTAATGTGTCTTTGGATTCGATTTGCAAGTATTTTGTTGAGGATTTTTGCATCTATATTCATTAGGGAGATTGGCCGGTAGTTTTCCTTTTTTGTAACATCTTTGCCTGGTTTTGGTATTAGATTGATGTTAGCTTCATAAAATGAGTTAGGTAGTGTTCCATTTTCTTCAATGTTTTGAAAGAGTTTGAGTAAGATTGGTGTCAGTTCTTTTTGGAAAGTTTGGTAGAATTCCCCTGTGAAGCCATCTGGCCCTGGGCGTTTATTTGTGGGAAGATTTTTGATGACTGATTGGATCTCTTTGCTTGTGATGGGTTGGTTGAGGTCTTCTATTTCTTCTCTGGTCAGTCTAGGTTGTTCATATGTTTCCAGGAAATTGTCCATTTCCTCTACATTATCCAGTTTGTTGCCATACAGTTGTTCATAGTATCCTCTTATAATTTTTTTAATTTCTTCAGGATCTGCAGTTATGTCACCTTTTTTATTCATTATTTTGTTTATATGGGTCTTCTCTCTTTTTGATTTTGTCAGTCTAGCTAGGGGCTTGTCAATCTTGTTGATCTTCTCAAGGAACCAACTTTTGGTGATATTTATCCTCTCTATTGTTTTTTTTCTTCTCTATGTCATTTATTTCTGCTTTAATCCTTGTTATTTCTTTTCTTGTACTTGGTTTAGGATTGGTTTGCTGTTCATTTTCTAGCTTCTTCAGTTGATCCATTAGTTCTTTGATTTTGGCTCTTTCTTCCTTTTTAATATATGCATTTAGTGCTATAAATTTCCCCCTTAGCACTGCTTTTGCTGCATCCCATAGGTTTTGGTATGTTGTGTTCTCATTTTCATTCGTCTCTATATATTTAGCAATTTCTCTTGCTATTTCTTCTTTAACCCACTGATTGTTTAGGAGTGTGTTGTTTAACCTCCAGGTATTTGTGAATTTTCTAAGTCTCTGATGGTTATTGACTTCTAATTGTATTCCATTGTGGTCAGAGAATGTGCTTTGAATAATTTCAATCTTTTTAAATTTATTGAGGCTTGTTTTATGTCCCAGCATATGATCTATTCTGGAGAAAGTTCCGTGAGCACTAGAAAAGTATGTGTATCCTGGTGATTTGGGATGTAATGTCCTGTATATGTCTGTTAAATCTAATTCATTTATCAGATTGTTTAGGTTTTCAATTTCCTTATTGGTCTTCTGTCTGGTTGATCTATCTATAGGAGAGAGTGATGTGTTGAAGTCTCCCACAATTATTGTGGAAACATCAATTGCTTCCTTTAGTTTTGCCAGTGTTTCTCTCATGTATTTTGTGGCACCTTGGTTGGGTGCATAGACATTTACGATTGTTATTTCTTCTTGCTGAATTGCCCCTTTTATTAGTACGTAGTGGCCTTCTTTGTCTCTCAAAACATCCCTGCATTTGAAGTCTATTTTATCTGAGATTAATATTGCTACACCTGCTTTCTTTTGGCTGTAGCTTGCATGAAATATTTTTTTCCATCCTTTCACTTTCAGTTTCTTTGTGTCCTTGTGTCTAAGATGAGTCTTTTGTATGCAACATATTGATGGTTCATTTTTTTTGATCCATTCTGCGAGTCTATATCTTTTAATTGGGGAGTTTAATCCATTTACATTCAACGTTATAACCGTGAAGGCATTTCTTGAATCAGCCATCTTATCCTTTGGTTTATGTTTGTCATATTTTTCCCCTCTGTCTATTAATATCCTTTATTGTACCCATACCGAATCTCTTTAGTACTGAACCTTTCTCCAAGTCTCTCTGTCCTTTCTTTGTTTCTCTGTCTGTAGGGCTCCCTTGAGTATCTCCAGTAGGGCAGGTCTCTTGTTAGCAAATTCTCTCAGCATTTCTTTGTCTGTGAAAAATTTAAGCTCTCCCTCAAATTTGAAGGAGAGCTTTGCTGTTTAAAGTATTCTTGGCTGGAAATTTTTCTCACTCAGAATTTTAAATATATCGTGCCACTGCCTTCTCACCTCCATGGTGGCTGCTGAGTAGTCACTACTTAGTCTTATGCTGTTTCCTTTGTATGTGGTGAATTGCTTTTCTCTTGCTGCTTTCAGAACTTGCTCCTTCTCTTCTGTGTTTGACAGTGTGATCAGTATATGTCTCGGAGTGGGTTTATTTGGATTTATTCTATTTGGAGTTCGCTGAGCATTTATGATTTGTGTATTTATGTTGTTTAGAAGATTTGGTAAGTTTTCCCCAACAATTTCTTTGAATACTCTTCCTAGACCTTTACCCTTTTCTTCCCCTTCTGGGACACCAATGAGTCTTATATTTGGACGTTTCATGTAATCTATCATATCCCTGAGGTCCATTTTGATTTTTTCAATTTTTTCCCCATTCTTTCTTTTATGCTTTCATTTTCCATTCTGTCATCTTCGAGGTCACTGATTCGTTGTTCAACTTCCTCTAGTCTTGTACTATGAGTGTCCAGAATCTTTTTAATTTGGTCAACAGTTTCTTTAATTTCCATAAGATCATCCATTTTTTTATTTAGTCTTGCAATGTCTTCTTTATGCTCTTCTAGGGTCTTCTTGATTTCCTTTATCTCCCGTACTATGGTCTCATTGTTCATCTTTAGTTCTTTGAGTAGTTGCTCTAGGTGCTGTGTCTCTTCTGGTCTTTTGATTTGGGTGCTTGGGCTTGGGTTATCCATATCGTCTGGTTTTTTCATATGCTTTATAATTTTCTGTTGTTTTTGGCCTCGTGGCATTTGCTGAACTTGATAGGGTTCTTTTAGGATTTGTAGACCAATTGAAGTCCTTATCTCTAATTTATCAGATCTACAGCTTTGTGGAGTACACTTTCTCTAACTAACCAGCAGGTGGCGTCCACGAGCCACCTGTTCTCCACAAGCCAGTTCTCCCCTGCTTAGCCTTTTTGGTGAGTGGGGGAGTGAGTCTTGTGGGGTCCAATTGGTGTACCAAGCTTGCGTGTGTAGTTGGTGTTGCCTGCCCTGTATATGGGGTGTGTTTCTGGGCAGTCAGGCGGGGGGGTGGCTCTAACAATCAAATCTCCCTGGTGATCCTAGAGTTTTAAAGCTGCTGCAATAGTCTAATCCTTCAGTTCAGTCCTGCCACAGTTTGTCTCTGCCACTGACCCACAAGTCCTTGGTATTGGCGTATGGCTCCTGAGACTTGCAAGTGGGCCCCTCTTCCAGGCCGTGCACCCTGGGTCCTCTGTTGAGGGATGACTGTGCTATGTCACAGGTGAGTGCTGTCCCCCCAGGGCAGTTCTGGGCTGCTGGGTTGTGTAGGGAGGCTCCCAGTCTGTTCAAATGATGGCTGAATGGGGCTTTGTTAATTCACACTGCTCCGCCTTCCCAACTCTGGGACAATCAGCTGAGGTTGCAGGGAAGGCTAATGTCCACGCCCAGTTTTGTGGTGTGTGCCTGTTATTTGAAGCACTTCCGTCACACTGGGTTGTCTGGGGCAGTTCTCGGCTATGGGGCTGGCGATGGGCAGGAGTGTTTCCTGTCCACCAGGATGATGGCTGTGAGCGGACACCCCCCTTTTCTTGGGAAGTTGTGGTGTTTAGTGAATTTTCTCAGCCACTGGATTATTGCATTTTGTCTCAGAGCTCTCCTAGTTCTGCTCTTGACTTGACCTGCCCAAATAGCAAGTCTTTGAAGCTTTCTGTATTGGGCTTCTTAGAGTAATTGTTTTAGAAAAAGAAAAAAGGATTAAAAAAAAAAACAAAAACAAACAAACAAACAAACAAAAAAAAAAACGGGCCCTCCTCAGAGATCTAATGGGTTATTGAAATGCTAAGAGACAAAGCAACCAGGGCCATTAAGGAAAGGTCCACAGGGCAGAGAGATCAGCTTTTCTTCAGGATTTGCATATGCGCCTCAGGGCCCTTCCCCTTTCTATGTTCACCAGAACTCCAAAAATCCTCCGCTTTTATTTTGGAGTTTTTCGTGTTGTTTTTTTTCTATGCCTGTCTCCTCTCTGCTGGGCTGGCTGCTCTCAGATTCTCTGGTGTCTGGTTTCAGTCTATCTATGGTTGGAGTTTGAATCAGTAGAATGAGTTTCCGATAAGGGCTGCCACTGCAGTTCTCCCTTCTCCTTCCCGGAGCTGACAGCCCCTCCTCCCCCGGGACTGAGCCTGGCAGGGAGGGGCGCGGGTCCCCTGGCCGCAAAAACTTACAGATTTCGCTGATCTCAGCAGTTCGACATTTTCATGAGTGTTGTATGAAGTATGCCCAAAGTCAGATTGCTCTGTGGTGTCCAGTCCACGTAGTTCCTGGCTTTCTACCTACTTTCCTGGAGGAGTAACTAAAACATACAGCTCACCAGTGTGCCATCTTGCCCCGCCTCTCGGTAATAAGTTTTAAAGTCAGGAAGTGAGAGTCCTCCAACTTCATTTTTCTTTTTCAAGGTGTTTTTGGGTATTCAGGGCTCCTTACCCTTCCAAATAAATTTAGTAATTGGCTTTTCCAATTCTGCAAAGTCGGCTGTTGTAATTTTGACTGGGATTGCATTGAATCTGTAAATCAATTTGGGTAGAATTTACATCTTAATGATATTTAGTCTTCTAATTCATGAACCCAGAATATCCTTCCATTATTTAGGTCTTCTTTAATTTCTCTGGCAATGCTTTTTAGATTTCTGAATACAGATTCTTAACATCCTTGGTTAAATTTATTCTGAGATATTTTATTCTTTTAGATGCTATTGTAAATGGAATTGTTTTCCTGATTTCTTCCTCAGATTGTTCATTGCTAGTGTATAGAAACAATACTGATATTTGCATGTTACTCTTGTGTCCTACTCTGCTGAATTCGTTTATTAGGAAACGTCTAGTAGCTTTTTTGTAGGGTTTTTTTTTTTATTTTTTTGGACTTTCTAGGTATAGGATCATATCATCTACAAATAGCGAATGTTTTACTTCTTCCTTCCCAATTTGGATGCCTTTTATTTCTTTTTCTTGCCTAATTGCTCTGGTTAGAACTTCTAGTATAATGTTGAATAACAGTGGTGACAGTGGGCATCCTTGTCTTTTCCCAATCTCAACAGGAAAGCTTTCAGTCTTTCACCATTGAGTATGATATTAGCTGTGGGTTTTTCATATATGCCCTTTATTGTGTTGAGAAAGTTCCCTTCTATTCCTATCTTTCAAAGTATTTTCATCAAGAAGGGATACTGGATTTTGTCAGATGCCTTTTCTGCATCAATCAAAATGATCATGTGGTTCTTCTCCTTTGATTTGTTAATGTGGTGAATTATATTGATTTTCTTGTGCTAAACCACCCTTGTATACCTGGTATAAAACCCACTTGATCATAGTGTATAAATCCTTTCATATGCAATTGAATTCGTTTTGCAAGTATTTTGTTGAGGATTTTTCCATCTATATTCATTAGAGAGATTAGCATATAATTTTCCTTTTAGTCTCTTTATCTGGCTTTGGTATGAGGGTGATGTTGGTTCCATAGAATGAGTTAGGTAACATTCTTTCCTCTTCAGTTTTTTGGGAGAGTTTGAGCAGGATTGGTATTAATTCTTGTTGGAATGATGGGTAGAATTCACCTGTGAAGCCTTCTGGTCCTGAGCTTTCTTTTTTTGGGAGGTTTTTGATTAGTGTTTCAATCTTTTGTGATTGGTTTGTTGAGATCTTCTATTTCTTCTGAAGTCAGCATAGGTTGTTCATGTGAGCCTGTGCTCTTAACACATATACTGTGCTTCTTTCCTAGGTCCTTTCTCTGTGTTCTGACAATACCGTAGGCATGCCTCTATCTTAGCATTTGGCATAATAATTTGAAACTTTCACTTCGTGTATTCACTCTACTGTGAATCCCTTAAAGCTTATTAGTCTCTGGGGTGGTATGGTATAGTGGTTAAGATCATGGGGTTTGGAATAGGGTGACCTGGGTTTAGGTTCTGGCTAGTTGCATGTTCTAGATGTGTAGCCTTGGGAACATCATTATCCTTTCTATGCCTCATTTTCTTTGTATAGTGGGGCCAATAATACCTCACAAGGTAACAAAGAGAATGAAATGAGATGATCTATCTAAAGCACTGACAGAGGGAGGGTCTTACATAATAAAAAGCTCTCGGTCAGTCTTGACTATTAGAATTAGTTGTTATTATCTTTGCATCTCAAGTAACTAGCACGGGGTCTGGAAAATAGATATTTGAGGACTATTTGTTGAACTGAACTATTATGGAACACTTTAGGCTGGTATGGATATCTGAAGTATACCTTAGGATATGTGACTTCAGAACTGATCCCCTATGTTAAGCAGGATGTGCTACCTCACTTTGCTAGGGCATGCATAAGAGTTTTACCTCTAAAGGGAAGATAGCCTTGTAGCTCTCCAGTCATACATCTAGTATGCCTATCATTCTAGTCCCTGCAACCATCAATTTTAATGCAGCCAAAGCTCAGATGGGATAGCTCATCACTTTGAAGTGAGTCTTGTTAAACTAAATCATCTAATCATCCTTCAAAATAAAAAAGAACCCTGGTTCATTTCCCTTTCTTAGAACAAGGGCCTCACTACTCCCCAGAGCTGTCTATTCTCATTGGATCACTGACCTTTTCAGTTCTGAAATTCCTATGCAAATTTCAATCCCAGAGTCCCAGGGCTTTGATCTTTTCCACTATAAATTTCACTTGTCAAATGGATGAAGGATATAATTATCAGACATGCCCAGGTCACCTTTGGATAGTGTTTGATAGAAAATGCCCCAGGTATAAATTAAATGCTTACATAAATGCATTTATTTGGATGGGCACCCAGGAGAAGCAGGAGATACCACTTGAAGAGCTGGAACAGACATATATGTCACATTCGGAGAATGACACCAACACTGTATGTCTCTGCTAGCAGTGGTAGAGACTATGGGCATAAGCACTGTTCTAGTTTGCTAATGCTGCTGGAATGCGAAACACCAGAGATGGATTGGCTTTTATAAAAAGGGGGTTTATTTGGCTACACAGTTACAGTCTTAAGGCCATAAAGTGTCCAAGGTAACACATCAGTAATCGGGTACCTTCACTGGAGGATGGCCAATGGCATCCAGAAAACCTCTGTTAGCTGGGAAGGCACGTGGCTGGCGTCTGCTCCAAAGTTCTGGTTTCAAAATGGCTTTCTCCCAGGACGTTCCTCTCCAGGCTGCAGTTCCTCAAAAATGTCACTTTTAGTTGCACTTGGGATATTTGTCCTCTCTCAGCTTCTCTGGAGCAAGAGTCTGCTTTCAACGGCCATCTTCAAACTGTCTCTCATCTGCAGCTCCTGTGCTTTCTTCAAAGTGTCCCTCTTGGCTGTAGCTCCTCTTCAAAACATCACTCACAGCAATTATTAGGCCAGTGTTTGCTTGACCAGACAGCTGGGTCACCTGGCCAAGTTGACACATGAACCTAACCATCACAGTCCACCCCTTGTCAACTTGGCAGTTATACACATCACCTAAAACCATAAAATCTGTTCTAGTTTGCTAATGCTGTGGAATGCAAAATACCGGAGATGGATTGGCTTTTATAAAAAGGGGGTTTATTTGGCTACACAAGTTACAGTCTTAAGGCCATAACGTGTCCAAGGTAACACATCAGTAATTGGGTACCTTCACTGGAGGATGGCCAATGGCGTCCAGAAAACCTCTGTTAGCTGGGAAGGCACGTGGCTGGCATCTGTTCCAAAGTTCTGGTTTCAAAATGGCTTTCTCCCAGGACATTCCTCTCTAGCAAGCTTGCTCCTCTTCACAATGTCACTCACAGCTGCACTGAGTTCCTTCTCTTTGAGTCAGCTCATTTATATGGCTCCACTGATCAAGTCCCACCCTGAATAGGTGGGGCCATGCCTCCATGGGAATATCTCATCAGAGTCATCACCCACAGCTGGGTGGGGCACGGTCCAAGCAAATCTAATCAGCACCAAAACGTCTGCCCCACAAGACTACATCAAAGATAATGGCGTTTGGGGGACACATTACATTCAAACTGGCACAAGCACTCAGTTACAGTACTAGTTATCTAGTTAACTTAGGGCTAAGAAGAAACCTCATTTGGGTTCAGCTGACAAATCTGTCTACAACATCTGAACTTGTCCTTCATTAAGGAAGACAATCTAGTGAGTACTGACCTTGTCTTCATTGAGGATCTTGCAGCATCTCTAGGTCAACACTGTTATTATCATTGGCCACTTTTCAAAATTTTAGATATAGAGAGAAAGTGGAGAAATTGAACTGAATGTATATTAATCCTAGTCATGACCTAAAATTGGGCAGCTTGCTTAAATCTCTGATAGTTTGTTATATTGTTATTTATCTCTTTTTTCCTGAAAAACTGCTATATATATCCCCACCACCACCACTACACACACACTACTACCAAAAAAAACTACTTAGTTGAGAGTTCTGGCTTCTCAGGTGCTAAGGAATTTAATGACTGTGGTGTGGTTTGGTCAGGATAGGCTAACTGGAGAAGGTCTCAAGCCAGACCATGAAGGATTGTTAGGCTTTAGATTGGTAGGGTTGAGGAAAAGAGGCTGGACATGAGCCAAAGCATACAGTGCACATAGTAAAAGAGCAGCAAGGATCATGGTTTTATGCTCAGGGCAAGGCCTGGGGATTCCCCTTTCTTTTTTTTCTGTCCACATTGTCTGGAACAACCTATTGAGGGGTCAAAATACAGAGGGTGAAAATTTTTCAACTCTAGGAAAGTGCATTGGGCTAGGAATGAGGAGATTTGATCTGCAATCCTTGTTCTACCACTGACTTGTCCTATAAGTGGTGGGCACGTCATTTAAACCTCTTGCAGACAATTTCCTTGTCACTAAGATATAGATAGATATATTTTCAGGCTATCCCACAGAGCTGGTGGGTGTATTAAGTGAAAGCTACAAATCTCCCTCAGGTATAAGTTACGGAGATACTGTTATTTTAGTGTAGATACTTTGGGAAGAGAGATCACTTTCAGCCTTGACAGCTGGCATCTTATGGGAGAATAAGTGCCAGATGCTCAAGGACCCTAAGAAATGGGTGTCAGTTGCAGAAAAGTAAAAGGTTTTTTTTTTTAACAAAACAAAACAAAACACAAATGTCAAAAACAACGCTCAGGGAATATAAATCACCCCCATTTATTGAGCAAGGAGTGTTCGAAAGTTAAATATGAACTACATCACTGTTTTGCTTGAAAACTCTGGAAATCTATCAGTATCTCTTTGGAAGTTCCTTTACGAGTGACTATTGGTGAGAATTTCAGGCATAGTGGAAAGCTGGGGGGTAGTGTGTTTTGGAAGTTAGCAGCTGATCTCAGTACAAGTAAGGGATATTTTTTGTGTGTGCCTTAATCCACATTGATCTATGAGTGACTGAGAGCCCCTTAAACTTCCAGTAGGTACTACCTGTTGCTCTTATTACTTCAATTTACACAAAATTCTAATAAAATAATTTTTACGTACTTGGGCACAACCTTGTAAATTTTTATTCCATTGTATGTGAACGGTATGTTATTCCTTCTGAGCCTAATTTGGAGGAGAGAAATGGGAGTTGCTAACATTGAGAAGAGAGGTAAATTTTTAGGCAAACAAGTAGTAACATTTCTGTAAGTCTTGGGAGACAGAAAGCAAGTGAAGGGAAAAGTGAGCTACAGAAAAGAACTGCACTCTGGTGGAATCAGTGAGGAGAGAAGTTCAGGTTTATATGAGAGGGCCTGTCAGCATGTGTAGAGAGACAGGAGAGAGAGAGAAGAGTGAGAAAGACAATTAGCGAGGCTGCTGCTCCCCCACACCTAGTAACTGTGCCACAGCCCTCCTGGTGCTTTTACTTAGCCATCAAAGCCTCTCCAACCCTCTTTCTAGTCTCTTTGTCCTCCCTTTCAGCTACCAGAGAATCTTGACCAGAAGGAAGAGAAAGATAAGCATACAAATTCCTAAGACCTCTTTGCTCCTCTTCCAAGGCATCTCTCCATTTGGGGAGCAGAAGCCTGAAGTCCTGGAAGACCTTCCTGCTACTCCACTAAGACATTAGTACAACTCTTCCCTCATTCTCTTTGGCCTCTTTATCCAACACTCAAGATGATCTGCACGAGAGGCAGCTGGTTACTTTTCTAACAACATATTTGACCACTTTCTTCATGATATTTCAAAATTTAAAGGTGGACTTGGCAGGTGATCTCACTGCCCTGCCCCCTATATGGGACCTGACTCTCAGTGGTGTAAATCTCCCTGGCAACATGGGATTTGACTCCTGGGGATGAATCTGGACCCAGCATCATGGGATTGAGAACATCTTCTTGACCAAAAGGGGGATGCAAAATGAAATGAAATAAAGTTTCAGTGGCTGAGAGATTTCAAATGGAGTCAAGAGGTCACTCTGGTGGACATTCTTATGCACTATATAGCTAGCACCTCTTAGTGTTTAATGTATTGGAATAGCTAGAAGTAAATACCTGAAACTACCAAACTCCAACCCAGTAGCCTTGACTCTTGAAGACTATTGTATAACAATGTAGATTATCAGGCGTGACACTGTGATTGTGGAAACCTTGTGGATCACACTCCCTTTATCCAGTATATGGATGGATAAGTAGAAAAAGGGGGATAAAAACTAAATGAAAAATAGGGTGGGATGGGGGGGATTATTTGGGTGTTCTTTTTTACCTTTATTTTTTATTCTTATTCTGATTCTTTCTGGTATAAGGAAAATGTTCAAAAAGGGATTGGGGTGATGAATGCACAACAATATGATGGTACTGTGAACAGTTTGTACACCATGGATGATTGTATAGTATGTTAATATATCTAAATAAAACTGAATTAAAAAAATTTAAAGGTGGAAAACTTCAACTTTATAACAATCTAACAAGGAAATTAAGTAAACCTTATGACTTTGTTGCAGAGGATCCAGACTTCTTCTCGTAAAAGATAGAAGATTTTATTCCTAAATACTTGATTCTTTTGATTGCTGTTGTAAATGGAATTTTTTTTCTTGATTTCCTCCTCTTGTTGCACATTCCTTGTGTATAGGAACACTACATATTTTTGCATGTTAATCTTGTAGCCTGCCACTTTGCTGTATTCATTGATTAGTTCTAGTAGCTTTGCTATAGATTTTTCTGGATTTTCTATGTATAGAATCATGTCATCTGCAAACAGTTAAAGTTTTATTTTTTCCTCTCCAATTTAGAGGAAAGCAAACAGAAGGAAAGAAAGAACAAAGATTGGAGCAGAAATAAATTAAATTGAGAACAGGAAAACAATAGAGAGAATCAACAAAGCCAGAAGTTGGTTCTTTGAGAAAATCAACAAAATTTCTTTTTCTTGCCTAATTGCTCTAGCTGGAACTTCCAGCACCAATGTTGAATAACAGTGGTGACAGTGGGCATCCCTGTCTTGTTCCTGATCTTAGAGGGAAAGCTTTCAGTCTTTTCCCCATTGAGTATGATGTTAGCTGTGGGTTTTTCATATATTACCTTTATCATATTGAAAAAGTTCCCCTCTATTCCTATCCTTTGAAGTGTTTTCATCAAGAAAGGATGTTGAATTTTGTCAAATCCCTTTTCTGCATCGATCGAGATGATCATGTGGTGTGTTACATTAATTGATTTTCTTGTGTCGAACCAGCCTTGCATACCCGGAATAAATCACACCTGGTCATGGTGTATAATTCTTTTAATGTGCTGCTGGATTCAATTTGTGAATATTTTGTTGAGGATTTTTGCATCTATATTCATTAAAGAGATTGGTCTATAATTCTCTTTTTTTTTTGTAGTATCTTTGTCTGACTTTGGTATTAGGGTGATTTTGGCTTTATAGAGTGAGTTAGATAGCTTTCCCTCCTCTTCAATTTTTTTGAAAAGTTTGAGCAGGATGGGTTCTAATTCTTTCTTGAATGCTTGGTAGAATTCACATGTGAAGCCATCTGGTCCTGGGCCTTTTTTTTTGGCAGGGGGTGGGATCTTTTTGATGACTGACTCAATCTCTTTACTTGTGATTGGTTTGATGAGGTCATCTATTTCTTCTTGAGTCAATGTTGGTTGTTTATGCTTTTCTAGGAAGTTGTCCATCTCATCTAAATTGTCTGGTTTATTACCATATAGTTGCTTGTAGTATCTTCTCATTGTCTCCTTTATTTCTGCAGGGTCAGTAGTTATGTCTCCTTTCCCATTTCTGATGGTATTTATTTGCATCCTCTTTTTTTTTTTTTTTGTTAGCCTAGGTACGGTTCCATCAATTTTGTTGATTTTCTCAAAGAACCAACTTCTGGTTTTGTTGATTCTCTCTATTGTTTTCCTGTTCTCAATTTAATTTATTTCTGCTCCAATCTTTGTTCTCTCTTTCCTTCTGTTTGCTTTGGGGCTAGTTTGCTTTTCTTTCTCTAGTTCCTTGAGGTGAACAGTTAGTTCCTTGATTTTTACTTTCTCTTCTCTTTTAATACAGGCTTTTAAGGCAATAGATTTCCCTTTCAGTACAACCTTTGCTGCCGCCTATAAGTTTTGATATGTTGTGTTTTCATTTCCCTGAGGTATTTACTAATTTCTCTTGTAATTTGTTCCTTTAGCCACTGTTTTTCTAAGACTGTATTGTTTAGCTTCCATATATCTGTGAATTTTATGACCTTCTGCCTGTTATTTATTTCCAACTTCATTCCATTATGATCTGAGAAAGTGTTTTGTATAATATCAATATTTTTAAATTTGTTGAGAATTGCTTTGTGACCCAACATGTGGTCTATCCTAGAGAATGTTCCATGAGCACTTGAGGAAAATGTGTATCCTGCTCTTGTGGTGTATAGTGTTCTATAACTATCTGTCAAGTCTAGTTAATTTATTGTGCAATTCAACATCTGTGTTTTCTTATTGATCCTCTGTCTAGATGTTCTATCCATTGATGAGAGCAGTGTATTGAAGTCTTCAACTATTATTGTAGAGGTATCTACTTCTCCTTTCAGTGTTTTCAGTGTTTGCCTCATGTATTTTGGGGCACTCTGGCTTGGTACATAAATATTTATGATTGTTAAGTTTTCTTGATGAATTGAACTATTTATTAATAAATAATGTCCTTCTTTGTCTCTTTTGTTTTACTTTTGAAGTCTAATTTGTATGATATTAATATAGCTACTCCCACTTTTTTCTGGTTGCTGTTTGCATGAAATATCCTTTTCCAACCTTTCACTTTCAGCCTATTTTTGTCCTTGTGTCTAAAGTGAGTTTCTTATAGACAACATATAGATGGGTCCTGTTTTCTAATCCATTCTGCCAGTCCATGTCTTTTTGTTGGGGAGGTTAATCCATTAACACTTAGTGTTATTACTGTAAGGGCAGTACTTTCTTCTACCATTTTGTCTTTTGGATTTTATATGTCTTATCTTGTTTTTTCTTCTCTTTCCTTTTACCGTTCCTGATAGTCTTCATTTCTACACTCTTGTCCAAACCTCTCTCTCCTGTCTTTTCCTATCAGCATATAAAGCACTCCCTTTAGTATTTCTTGCAGTGCTAGTCTCTTATTCACAAACTCTCTCAGTGTCTGTTTGTCTGAAAATGTTTTAAACTCTCCCTCATTTTTGAAGGACAGTTTTGTCAGATATAGAATTCTTGGTTGGCAGTTTTTCTCTTTCAGTATCTTAAATATATCATACTATTGCCTTCATGCCTCCATTGTTTCTGCAAAGAAATCTGTACATAGTCTTATTGAGCTTCCCTTGTATGTGATGGATTGCTTTTCTCTTGCTGCTTTCAGAATTCTCTCTTTGTCCTTGACATTGGACAGTCTATTGGTCTATTCAGATATATTCTGTTTGGATTATGCTGTACTTCTTGAATCTGTAATTTTCCATCTTTCATAATAGTTGGGAAATTTTCAGTGAATATTTCTTCTGTTATTGTTTCTGCCCCTTTTCCCTTCTCTTCTCCTTCTGGGATACCCATAGCACATATATTTGTATACTTCATGTTGTCATTCAGCTCCCTAAGACCCTGCTCATATTTTTCCATTCTTTTCCCTATCTGTTCTTTTGTGTGTATGAATTCAAATATCTTGTCTTCCAGTTCACTGACCCTTTTTCTGCCTGTTCATATCTACTGTTGTACCTGTCCGTTGTGTTTTTCATCTCTTCTCCTGTGCCTTTCATTCCCATAAGTTCTGCCATTTGTTTTTCCAAGCTTACAGATTCTTCTTTATGGTTATGCAGTGTCTTCTTTATATCCTTCCTCTCTTTTGCCATATTTTCCCTCAGTTCCTTGAATTGATTTTTGAATTGATTTAGAAATTTTGTTTGAACATCTTTAATTAGGTGTCTCAACTCCTGTATCTTGGTTGAACTATTAGTTTGTTCCTTTGAGTGGTCCATATTTTCATGTTTCCTAGTATGGCTCATTATCTTAAGCTGCCTAGGCATCTGACTTTCTTGATTAATTTATTCTGGAGCTCATTTTCACTCTTTTAACTAGGGTTTTCTTGTTGGTTGGCTTTGTTCTCTAACCTTGGTGTTCAGTTCAACTTATTCTAGACCTCTAACTTAGGTTCTATTGAGTTGATCAGAGTTTTTCACCTCTTGTTTTTCTGTTTCTTGCCCTGCCTCTATGTAGCCTTTCTGTGAGAGGATCCCCTCAGATATGGTCAACCCCAGTCAGGTTTTCCTTGTCCAGAGAGGCCCAGGTCTCAGGAGGAGGGCATGGAGTTTCCCTGAGAATGAGACCCTCCTGTGATGCCTCTAGACTATGCTTTTCCTATCCTATCCAGCAGGTGGTGTTTGTCAGTCTGCAGCTCCCCACCAGTGTAAAGAGGTGCAGTAACTTTAGTTCTCTGCAGACACTGTCCCTGTTGGGGGCATGCCTGACTGAAGCTTGTTTCTGTTTTCCAGCCCCTGGGGTCTGAGTTCCTTGGAGGAGGGCTGCCACTTGAGCTGGGCCATGCCCCCCTTTTCTTGGGGAAGTCATGCCCCTTAGGGAATTGTCTCCCCATCTAGGTTCATTGCTTTGTCTGTCAGACCTATCTCAGCTCTTCATTGCCTGGGTCCAGAGGCCAGTTGCAAATAGCTGAGGCTTTCTGTAAAGAGCTACTTGGAATGGTTATTTTAAAAAGAAAAAAAAAAAGGAAAAGAAAAAGAAAACAAATTCCCTTTTTAATGCCTTTCTCCAGCCTCCAAGTTTTGTCAGTCTCAGTATAAAGTATTTGAAGATATGTGCTCTAGGCCGTTATCTGTTTCATCTGGATAGTTACTCTCCAACAGCTTTAATTCCACCTTTGCAAGGGGGCTATTGAAGTATAAAAAGATAAGGAGTGATAGAGCAAAAACAAGAAAAGAGACAGTATGTAGAAAAAAAACAATCCTTTTTGGAGTCATGGAATGGGTGCCTGCTTCTATGTGTCCCGCCTTCCTGGAGCCCAGCCCTTCTCCAGCACCCCAAACACCCCAACTCAAAAAGTTAATTAATTAATTTGTTAATTAATTCTGCAGTTGAGGCTGGGTTGAGCCCCCCTTCTTGCTCCCAGCAGATTGTTGTTTTTCCTTCAGGGAGCCAGCTATAAGACAGTCTGCAGGGTCTGGGCGGGGAGGAGAACCAGACCCCTGGCCCGGGGAACTTACAGGTTTCGCTGCAATCTACCCTACTCCACCTGTTTTAGTAGTGTATGATGCAAGACCGGTCACTGGAGACCCTGAAAACACTGTTTTATACAGTTCCTGGGTGATTACCTGCTGCCCTAGAGGAGTGACTGAATTCTACATGTCACCACTCTGCCATCTTGCCTATCTTGTGCCTAGAAGATTTTACATTAACTGTTCTCTTTAACCCATAAAAATCCTCCTTTCTGCATCTCCTAAAATCTAGCTCTCATATCTGAGAGAATTTTGAATATAGTATTGTGTAAGATTGATGTTTAGAGCCAGCAAAACCCATCCTTTATACATTTCCTGAGGAATTGGTGGAAGTTGAAATATGGGTGTTAACACATGACTTTAATTAGAGAGTGTGATGGTGGCCCATTTTAAATAAATTTGCTTCTGGATCATTTAAAATGCAAAATATTTTTGTTCTGGTGAAGGGAATCACATGCTAGAATTCTTCCCCATCTTTCCCCCGTCCCTGCCCCATGACTGTGTGTTTTACATAATATCACAGAGATTTTCTTAACAACGTTTATAGTGTGCTATTGTAACATAACTGTGATATTATACCAGCTGCATTATCTATGTTAAGTACTCTCCAATTTAGAATGCATGAATAAATTCTCTGAAACTCTTAAGTCTGGCCATTTTTCTAAGCTAAATAATATATAAGTTCAAAAGTTAAAAGGGATATTTCTTCTTATGTAAAAGGTGACATATATTTGGGAGTAGAGTTTTGACTGGCATTTGTGAGGTCCCAGCTGATGGATTTAAAAACCTCCTTGGTGATCTCATGGCTATTCTGAGTGGCTACTCTCATGGCTACCCGCTTCCACCTAGTGTTTGCAGAATTGTGTATCCATTAAGGTAACCTTGTTCTGCCGTTTTCAAAATATGACATCCAAGGTCACCCTGGATGCTAACAACTAGCCAACAGAAGGTAGAACAGAAAGAGCAGAAAAGGCATGTAAGCTTCTTAAATTGGCCTGAACATCACATACACTCCTTCTATCAACATTCCATTGGTGAGAACTTGCCACAAGGTCCCACCTAGATGCAAGGGGCACTGAGAAATGGTAGTGCCTGTCTTCAGAGCCACTTCCCACCCACAACTTAGCACAATGAAAGGGCAGTTTGGATATTTGGACAATAGCTAAGTGTCTTTGCCAAAGTTGTACTGAGCCAGTTATTAAGTTATTGTCTCAGGTATAGACCCACTCTTCTATACCCTGCTTTGTGATGGTGGTGCTAGGACACTGCAAACCACAGTTATGGTTTGTCTGCTGGCTCTATGTTAGGTTCTGCCAATACTGGCTGTAGAGGAAGATTGCAAAGTTGGAGAAGGTAGAGGTTTGCTGCTGTTTGTCTGCTGTGGGCTTCCTGTCTGACTGTGGTTCCCGTGAGCATCATCCCAGCCTTATTTCTTCACCCTGGAAACAGCAGTTCCTTCCCATAGCACCAACTGAATCCAGTTTGCAGTTTTTCCATCTTCACTTATAAAACCAGCCTCATCATGCCTCCCTCAGAGACACTACCACCAATGGTTTGTGTCACTTCCTCAGAAGTCTGGACCCTCCTCCAAGTTCAGATATCCCAGCATCAGCTGGCCAGTGAGCACTCTTCAGAAATTTGAGCTTTAGCTCCATGGAGTCCCTCCTCCAAGCTTTAATAATTACAACCTCTTCCCTTTGTTCCTCAGCCTAGGGGAGATAGCTGCTTCCTTCAGTTTTTACCTTTGTGATACCTGACAGCAGCACTGTCCAATAGAAATATAATATGAGACATATACATAATTTAAAATTTTCTAGTATCCACATTAAAAAGGCAAAAATAAACAGGTGAAATTATTTTTAATAATATATTTTTTATTAGTCACATAATATATTTATTATTTTATAAATATATTTGTTATTCACATAATCATATGTGAACTATCATTTCAACATATCACTGTAAAAATAATGAGATATTTTTACATTACTGTTTCTATGAAGTCTTTGAAATCAGGTGCTTATTTTATACTTGTAGCACATCTCAATTTGGATGATAAATTTTCACAAGAAATACTTCATCTGTATTTAGATTTCATAAAATGTACAGTTGAAATGTAGATTCACATGCTCAACTTGGTCCAAATATACGTAAAAGTTTTCCAATAACTGAATTGAGTATCATCTTTTAAAAATGTCATTTTGAAGTAATTATGTAGTCATAAGTTAAAAAAATAGTACAGAGATGTTCCATGTACCCATCATCCAGTTTCTCCCATTGGAGACATCTTCCATATCTATAGTGCATTGTCAAAACCAGCAAAATGATTGACATAATACAATTAACTAGACTACAGGTTTTAATCAGATTTCACAGTTTTTTACAGGCACTCATCATTTTTTTGCGTCTTCATGATTATATAACATTTCATTGCTATAAGATTTATATATATATAAATATAAGATTTATATCACCACCACCACCAAAATCAAATGTAGAACTTTTCCATCCTTACAAAACAAGTTCCTCATGTAGCTCCCTTATTGTCACATCCTTCTTCCCTTATGCCTAACTCCTGGCAACCATTTATCTGTTCTGTATCTCTGTAATTTTGTCATTTTAAGAATGTACATTTTTAAATGGCATAACTTTAAATATGTACATTTATGTAACATGGAATGATATAGTATGTAACATTTGGAATTGGCTTTTCTCAGTCAGCATAATTCCCTTAAGATCCATCTAAGTTGTTGGGTTTATTAGTGACTTGCTCCCTTTTATAGCTGACTAGTATTCCATTGCATGGATGTATCACAATTTGTTTAACCATTCACTTGTTGAAGGACATTTGATTTGTTTTCAACTTTTGGCTATTATGAACAAAACTGATATGAACATTCGAGTACAGGTTTTTGTGTGGACATAAGTTTGATTTCTCTGGGATAATTGCCCAGGAATGTGATTGTTGGGTCATATGGAAAATCTATGTATAACTTTTTAAGAAATTGCCAGAATTATTTCTGGGGTGGCTGTAACATTTTACATTCCTACCAAAAATGTATGAGAGATCCAATTTCTTATCATCTTTATCAGCACTTGGTATTATCAGTATTTTTTTTAAATTAGAGAAGTTGTAGGTTTACAGAACTATCATAAAATTCAGGATTCCCATTTTATTAACACCTTGCACTGGTGTGGTACATTTGTCACAATTTTTATAATTGTACTATTAACTATAGTCCATGCTTTAACTTCAGGTTTACTGTTTGCTGTATAGTTCCATGGATTTTTTTAAAGAATTTTATTCTAGTACCATATATACAACCTAAAATTTCCCCTTTAAACCACGTTCAAATATATATAATACAACACTGTTAATTACATTCACATTGTTGTCCTACCAATACCACTAACCATTACCAACACTTTTCCATCGTCCCAAATAGAAACTCTGTATATTTTAAGCCAAAACTCTGTTTCCTACCCCCACCCCATCCCCTTGTAGCATATATTCCAGATTCTGACTCTATGAGTTTGCTTATAGAGTCATAAAATATTTGTCCTTAGGTGTCTGGCTTATTTCACTCAACATGATGTCTTCAAGGTTAATCCATGTCAAATGTATCATTCCTTTTTATGGCTGAATAATATTCCACTGTATGTGTATACCACATTTTGTTTATCCTTTCATTGGCTGAAGGACACTTCGATTCCTTCCATCTTTTGGCAATTGTGGATAATGTCACTATGAACATCGGTACACAAATATTGTTCGAGTCCCTGCTCTCAATTCTTTTGGGTATATACCTAGAAGAGGGATTGCTGGGTCAAAGAGTAGTTCTATACTTAACTGTCTGAGTAACTCCCAAACTGTCTTCCACAGTGGATGCACCATTTTACATTGCTGCCAGCAATGAATGAGTGTTCCTATTTCTCCACAACCTCTCCAACACTTTTAATTTTCTGCTTTTTTTTAATAGCAACCCTTCCTTTAGATGTGAAATGATATCTCATTGTGGTTTTGACTTCCATTTCCCTAATGGCTAATGTTGTTGAGCAACTTCTCACATTATTTATTGGCCATGTGTATGTCTTCTTTAGAGCAATGTCTATTCAAGTCTTGTCTATTATTAAATTTGGGTTGTTCATCCTTTTGATGTTGAATTGAAGGATTTCTTTATATATTCTGGATTTCTTTATATATTCTGGATATGAAGCCCTTATCAGATATGTGGTTTCCAAATATTTTCTCCCATTGTGTAGATTGTCATTTTACTTTTATGATAAAGTCTTTCAAGGTGCAAAAGTTTTTAATTTTGATGAGGTCCCATTTATATATTTTTTCTATTGTTGCTTGAGCTAGGGATATAAAGTCTAAGAGACCATTTCCTAACACAAGTCCCTGAGGATGCTTCCCTGCATTTTCGTCTAGGAGTTTTATAGTTCTGGCTCTTATATTTAGGTCTTTGATTCATTTTGAATTGAGTTTTGTATATGGTATAAGGTAGGGGTCCTTCATCATTCTTTTCCATATGGACATCCAATTTTCCCAGCACCATTTCTTAAAGAGACTTTTCTTTCCCAGTTGAGTGGTTTTTGCCCCCTTGTCAAAAACCAGTTGGTCATAAACATGAGGGCTGGTTTCTGAACTCTGAAGTTAATTACATTGGTCTATTTGTCTGTTCTTGTGCCAGTACCATGCTGTTTTGATTATTGTGGCTTTGTAATTAGCTTTAAGATTGGGAAGTATAAGTCCTCCAACTTTGTTATTTTTCAAAATGTCTTTGGCTATTTGGGGCCCTTTGACCTTTCATATAAATTTGATGATTGACTTTTCCATTTCTGCAAAAAAGACTGTGGGAATTTTGATTGGATTTGTTGAATCTGTAAATTGCTTTGGGCAAAATTGATATCTTAACCATATTTAGTCTTTCAGTCCATGAACACAGAATGTCCTTCTGTTTAAGTAAATGAATCTTCTTTGGTTTCTTTTAGCAATATTTTGTAGTTTTCTGTGTACAAGGCTTTTACATCCTTGGTTAGATTTATTTCTAGATATGATTCTTTAAGTGCTATTGTAAATGGAAGTTTTTTTTCTGATTGTTCATTACTAGAGTATAGAAACAATACTGATTTTGGGGTGTTGATCTTGTGCCCTGTCACTTTGTTTAATTCATTTATTAGCTCTATGAGCTTTGTTGTGGATTTTCCAGGACTTTCTGTATAGGATCATATCATCTGCAGATAGGGGAAGTTTTGCTTCTTCCTTTCCAATTTGGATGGCTTTTTTCTCTTTATCATGTCTAATTGCTCTGGCTAGATCTTCCAGTACAATGTTGAGTAACAGTGATGACAGTGGGCATCTTTCTCTTGTTCCTTATTTTAGGGGAAAAGCTTTAAGTCTTTCATCATTGAGGATGATGTTAGTGATGCATTTTCCATGTATGCCCTTTATCATATTGAAAAGGTTTCCTTCTAATCCTAGTTTTCTAAGTATTTTAATCAAGAAGAGGTACCAGATTTTGTCCAATGCCTTTTCTCCATCAATTGAGATGATCATGTGGTTTTTCCCCCATTACTCTGTTAATATGGTGTATTACATTAATTAGTTTTCTTATGTCGAACCACCCTTGCATATCTTGGATAAAGCCCTCCTTGATCATGGTGTATAATTCTAATAATGTGCTGTTGGAATCAGTTTGCTAGTATTTTGTAGAGGATGATTGCATCTATATTCATGTGAGATATTGGTCTGCAGTTCCTTTTCTCCTGGTATCTTTATCTGGCTTTGGTATGAGTGTGGTGTTGGCCTCAAAATGAATTAGGGAGTATCACTCTTCTTCAGTTTTTTAGAAGAGTTTGAGCAGGGTTGGTGTTAATTTTTTTTTTTTTTTTTTTTGGAATGTTTGGAAAAATTCACTTGTGAAGCCATCTGGTCCTTTGCTTTTCTTTGCTGGGAGGTTTTTGATTACTGATCAATCTCTTTATTAGTTACTTGTCTGTTGAGATTTTCTATATTTTCTTGAGTCAGTATAAGTAGTTTGTGTATTTCTAGGAATTTGCTCATTTCATCTAGGTTATATAATTTGTTGGTGTATAATTGTTCATAATACCCTCTTATATTTCTTTTCATTTCAGTTGGGTCAGAGAAGATACACTGTATGGTTTCAGAATTTTTTAATTTATTGAGATGTGTTTTGTGACCCAACATATCGTCTATCCTGGAGAATGACCCATGTGCACTTGAAAAGAATGTGTATTCTGTTTTTGTTGGGTGAAGTGTTCTATATATGTTTGTTAGGTCTAGTTGATTTAGAGTATCACTCAAGTCTTATATTTCCTTATTGATCTTGTGAGTAGATGTTCTATCCATTATTGAAAGTGTTTGTGAAAGTCTCCTACTATTAATTTAGATCTGTCTAAATTAGTACATGTAGATACTATTCATAGATGTAGATAATATTAATGTAGAATCTCCCTTCAAATCAATATTTGCTTCATATATTTTGGGGCTCTGCTGTTAGGTATATGTGTGTGTGTGTGTGTGTGTGTGTGTGTATTATTGTTACTTCTTGTTGAATTGACCCCTTTATCAGTATATAAGGACCATCTTTCTCCCTTATAACTGATTTTGACTTCAAGTCTATTTTATCTGATATTAGTATAGCTACTCCAGCTATCTTCTGGTTACTACTTGCATGGTATACTTTCTTCCATCCTTTCACTTACAACCTACTTAAGTCTTTGAATTTAAGGTGAATCTCTTGTAGACAACATATAGTTGGGTCATGCTTTTTAATCCATTCTGCCAATCTCTGCTTCTTGACTGGAGAGTTTAATCCATTTACATTTAAAGTCATTATTGATAATGCAGGACTTTCTTCTGCCATTTTGCTGTTTTGTCTTTGTAAGTGTTATACTTTTTTTACCCCTCAATTCTTCCATTAATGCCTGCTGACATGTTTATGTGATTTTTTTGTAGTGTACCATATTGAGTGCTTTCTTTTTTCTGTCTGGATATATTTTTCATATATTTTCCTTGTGGTTACCATGGGCTTAAAATTTAACATTCTCAATATATAACAGTCATATGTGATTCGATACCAACTTGACTTCAATAGCATATACGTACAATGTTCCTATACCCTTCTCTCCCCACACAGTTTTTTATGGTTGTTACAAATTGTATCTGTATATTGTATGTCCAAAACCATAGATTTATCACTAATTTTTATACATTTTCATTTTAGCACCTGAAGGAAGTAAGAATTGTAGTTACATACCAAAAAATACAATACAATAGTACTGCATTTATAATTACCCCAATCATTATCTTTATCATAGGTCTTTATTTCTTTATGCTCCTTTGAACCACTATCTAGTGGACACTGTCTAGTGTCCTTTCTTTTCAGTCTGAAGAAGTCCCTTTAGCATTTCTTGAAGATCATGTCTTATAGTGATGAACTCCCTCAAGCTTTTGTTTATCTGGGAATGTCTTCATCTCCCCCCCCCCCTTTTATTTCTGTATAGCTATACAATCATTGTCAAAGATCAGGGCTACTGGATTAAAGCTCAACAATTTCAGGTATTTCCTTCTAAATATTCTAATACACTAGAAGCTAAAAGGAAATATCTATATAATGAGTCAGTAGTCATAATCATTTGTTAAATCATAATTTCTCAGTTACACCTCCTGCTCATTTGATCATTCTCTGAATCTTCAGGGATATCTGGACAATGACCATTTTAACTTCTTCGTGCTGGAAAACAGTTTTGATTTTATGGGGTTGAGGAATGAAACTGGTTGATGCTCTTGGAGAGACTGGTACCTCTGGATTTCAGGGCTTATCTGGCAAAGGAACAATCTGGAGGCCTTAAGTTTCTGAAAAAATAAACCTACTAGGTAAAACATTTATTGAATCTTAGATAGAGCCCAGGGTATTCTTCAGGGTTTTCAGGAATACTGTTGGGGCCTGGCATACTATGGCAATTTGCAATATCTGGCTAAAGCTTGCATAAGAGTAACCTCCAGAATGAACTCTTGACTTTATGTGAATCTCTTAGCCACTGAAATTTTATTTTGTTCCATTTCTTTTCCCCCTTTTGGTCAAGACAGTATTCTCAATCCTACGATACCAATGCCATCCCTGGGAATCATTTCCTGCATTGCCAGGGAGACTTACACCCCTGGGAGTCATGGCCCACAAAGCGGGGGAGGGTAGTGAGTTTATTTGCAGAGTTGGTTTAGAGAGAGAGGCCACATCTGAGCAAGAAAAGAGGTTCTCTAGGGGTGACTCTTAGGCATAGTTATACATAGGCTTAGCTTTGCTGTTGCAGAGATAAACTTCATAAGGGTAAACCTCAAGATTGATGGCTTAGCTTATGAATTTGTCTCCCTCATTTTTGAAAGAGAGTCTCACCAGATATAAGATTCTTGATAGACAATTGTTTTCTTTCAGCACTTTAACTATTTCAACCTACTGCCTTCTTGCCTACATGGTTTCTGATGAAAAATCAGAACTTAATCTAATTGTCCCTCCCTTTTGTACATAGATAACATGTTGCTTTTCTCTTGCAGCTTTCAGAACTCTCTCCTTGTCCTTTTTACTCAACAGCTTGATCAGTATGTGACAAGTCATATTTTTCTTCAAGTTTATCCTCTTTTGCTAAGTTTGGGGAGTTTTTGGTCATTATTTCTTTGAATATTCCTTCTGTCATTTTCTCTCTTTATTCTCCTTCTGGAACTCCCATAATGGGTATATTGGCATGCTTGGTGGTATCCCAGAAATTTCTTGGGCTATTTTTGTTTTTTATAATTCTTTTTTCTTTCTGCTCCTCAGTCTGACTCCTTTCAATTGGCTTCTCTTGGAGTTTGTTGATTATTTCTTCTGCCAGCTCCAATCTGCTATTGAAACACTCCTGGAAATTTTTCATTCCAGTTATTGTGGCCTTCAACTCCAGTAGTTTTGTTTGGTTCCTTTTTAAAATTTCCATTTCTTTGTTGAGATTCCCATATCGTTCATTCATTGATTTCTTACATCCTCACCTTCTCTGTATTTTCCTTCATCAGCTTGAGCATACTGAAGATCATTTCTATCATTTCTTAATGTCTTTTTCCGGTATGTCTACAGTCTGGTCTTCTTTATTGTGGTTTCTGGACTTTTATCCTCTTCCTTTTGATGGGCCATCATTTCCTGTTTCTTTGTTTGTCTTACAATATTTTGTTGCACACTGTACATTAAAAATTTTTCTTAATGTTAACTCTGGGATATATTCCCTGAAATGTCTGTTTCTTGAGCTTATAACCAGCTGGCAATATAACAGAGATTTTGTTGAATGTCAACCCTTCCATCAGGAAGGTTAGTCCAAGACGAATGCACTGTTCAGGATCCTCCCTGTCTTTTCTGGGCCTATGTCTTGCCCTGAGCTCATGTTTGCTAGTGGCCTAGGAGTTCCCATTTACAGGAGTATGAATGCCCCCTCTACTTCCTAGGAGACAGATCTTCTCCCTCTCCCACGTGTACCACTGTGGGACTTAAAGCAGATAAGCCTTTGTCCCAGACATTCTGCCTCAATCATTTCTTACACTGCTTTAGTGTAAGAAAGCAAGCTAATTTTCCTGGAGCACAAATTCTGTGATGGGGCATGCTGGAGAGGAGTTTCTCAAGTCAGTCTTTCCCAGCCAGAACAAGGCCAGGAACCCACAAAGGGAGCACTGGCTGACTCCTAACTACCCTGGAGAGGGGATGAGGGAGGATCCAAGAAGGGCACAGGAGATTCTTCCACAGCTCCCCAAAGCTATGCTTTCTTGATCTGCCCAAAAAATGCAGCCCTTCACCTGTCCTCTGCAGCTCTGAGGAAGCATACTGTCTTTAAGTCTCCTCTGCCACTTTTGTCCAGGGTGGTTTGGAATAATGGCCACACTCAAAGCTGCTCAGGCCCCAATGATCCAAAGCAGCTAATCAAAACTGTGATCAGTGATTGGCCCATGTCTACCGCAGATCTTGGGGAAGTGGATTTTTATGTCCTTTTCTGGCACCAGAAATTTATACCAAGGGCCAGACCCCACTGCTGCCTGCCATGATAGTGGTGGATGGGCCCTGGTAACCGCCAAGCAGAGAGAGCAATTTACTAATATTTACAGTCATTTACCAATCTCTTTACCCCACTCTTCTCTGGATGCTATATAGCGTTCTCATGGACTCTGGATTTTTGAAATAGTTGATTCAGACAGTTTTTGCCTATATAATAGTTGTTCTGATGGAGGGACTGATTCTTGGAGTTTCCTACTCCACCATCTTCCTGATATTATCAGTATTTTAAATTTTAGTCACTTAAATAGGCATATGGTACCATTCCACTGTTGTTTTATTTTGCATTTCCCTAGTGGCTCTCAGTATTGGAAGTCTTTTCATGTGTTCATTTGTCATCGATATATTGTCTTTGGTGAAGTGTCCATTCAAGTATTTTGCCCATTTTAGCATTGGATTGTTGGTTTCTTATAGTTGAGTTTTTGAGAGTTCTTTATATATTCTGAATACAAATCCTTTGTTAGTTATGTAATTTGCAAATACATTCTTTCAGTCTGTAGCATGTCTTTGCCATCCTCTTGAGAGGGTCTTTCACAGAATTTTATGATTTATATTTAAATTCATGACCCATTTTGAGTTAATTTTTGTATAAGGTGTGAGGTTTAGGCCAGGGTTTACTTTTTTTGCCTATTGATGTCCAATTGTTCCAGCACTATTTGTTGAAAAAACTATCTTTCCTCCATGTTTCTGATGTCCCATGACCACCCCCCCCCCCACCCCCCGGTATGATGATTCACTCAGATGGACTCAAAAGACTCAATATCAGGATTTACTCATGGCTACAATTTATTACAGCAAAGAATACAGAGCAAAAGCAACAAGAAAAATCTTTGCATCAATGTTTTTGTTTGCTAAAGCTACCAGAATGCAATATACCAGAAATGGATTGGCTTTTTCAATGGGGGATTTATTTGGTTGCAAATTTACAGTTCTAAGGCCAGGACAATGTCCAAATTAAGGCATCAAAATGTAGATACCTTCTCTGAGAAAAGGCTGATGGTATCTGAGGTTCCTCTGTCACATGGGAAGGCACATGGCTGACTCTTCTGAGCCTTCTCTCCCGGGTTTAGCTTCTGGTTTCAGTGGTTTTCTCTAAAATGTGTCTGGGCTCTGTCTCAGCTCCTGTGGATCCTTGCTTGCTTCTCCTGGGGCATTTCTGTCTCTCTTAAAGGACTCCAGTAAAGGATTAAGACCCACCTTAAACTGAGTGGGTCCCATCTCCATGGAAACAACCTAATCAAAGGTCCCACCCACAATAGGTCTGCCCCCACAAGATTGGATTAAAAGAACATGGTCTTTTCTGGGGTACATTATAGATTCAAACCAGCACAATCAGGTATAGCCCAGAGCAGTCAGGCACAGGCTTCACAGTTCTTCCCCATCTCCTGCCACACAGGATGTTTGCTTTTGTTTTAGCAGTGACTACAGGGACATGTGGAATATCTCTGCCCAGGGAAGTCTGTTCAAGTCTCAAGGTCAAAGGCTTTTATGTGTAGGGGAATACTTCTGTCATGGCAACCTGGTGACAAAGGCTTGAACTACAGTTTTTCAGAACAAAGAGGATGGGAAGCCTGTGAAGAACTTCTTCAAGGCAATCTCCCATTCTCCTCTTTATTTCCTCTGGAAGGCCATCATGACACAGTTTCTCATGGACTCCTGGATTCTGATGAGGTATGAGGCTTCCAGCTGCACCCCACTTGGAATAGAGCTGCAGATTATAAAACTGCTTCACTGCAGTCTGGAAATTGGCTCCTCAGCAATGGGGTGTCCCACAATTCACATTGCATTATTATCTGGCCCCTTTTATTTTGGTGTCATACTTTTTGGTGTTTGGGACAAGGCCCACGGGGAGCAGGCACCTTTGGCTATTCTTCTGTCACTATGTAAATAATAATCTATCTAAATCTACAAAGGGCTCAGTGTGTCTTTTGTTTTTTTTTTTTTGTTTTTTTTTTGAGAAAGCAGGTAGAAAGCTTATTAAGAACACACATGTAAGGAACATTCAGGCACTCTTGCAAAGAAAGAGATTAGAGGCTAGAGGTCCTGACACCATAGGGCAATCTGATTTTATAGATTTTTGTTCCTTTTATAATTGTTATTAACTATTTTACTACCCTCCCCTTTTTTCTCCTTAGTTGATGCCTGATAGACCATTCACTCAGGTGGGGTCGGCTGGCTCCACCCTTCTACCTCTTTTGTGATACTTTAGCATAGATAACTCAATCAGGTGAGATCGTTTGGCCCCCAGGTGCTGATCATTGCTGTTCTTCTCAGAGATATCTTTCTCCTTGCTGCCTGACCATTTCTTGGAATTTGTCCTTTGCTCATCAGCCAGCCACCACCCTAATTCTAACCCTGCCTCAATTTCCCCCTCAGAGATTCCTAACTCCCTTAATCTTAAGGAAATTTGGGCTGATGGTCCATCTGTAGCTGCTTCAAGCTGTCGATGGGTTGCAGGGCCTACTTGTGGGAGCATAGAAGTTTCTGGCTATGTTATTGAGGGTGCCTGGTTGAGCATGGGAAACAGGAGTGCAACCTCTGGCAAAGAGGAGTTTGTCGTGAAAGGCTTCTAATCTGAAAGAAACAAACTGGGTGAGAAATTGTATACATGGTCTGAACAGAAGCAGGAGCAAGATGGAGTTCAGGATTTTTAGGAACACTGTTGGTTGGGGCTTGGCATACTGTAGCAGTTTCTAGTATCTGGCTGAAATTTGCATAAGAATAATTTTTAGAATGACTTCTTGACTCTATTTGAAATTTCTTAGCCAATGAAATTTTATTTCCCTTTATTGGTCAACACATATTTGGTGAAGCTCATATTTGAGAGTCATGTCTCATGTTGCTAGGGATACTTATACCCCTGGAAGTCATGTCCCAAATAGTGGCAATGGTAGTGAGTTTATTTGCAGGGTTGGGCTTAGAGAGAGAGGGACTACATCTGAGCAACAAAAGAGGTTTTCTGGGGGTGACTCTTAGGCAATAATTATAAGTAGGCTTAGCCTCTCCTTTGCAGTAACAAGCTTCATAAGGGCAAGCCTCAAGACTGAGGGCTTGACTTAATAAAATGGGAGCCCCTATTGCTTAAGAGAATAGCAAGAATTCCCCAGGTGAGAAAGTTTAATAATTCTATGTTTTTCTCTAGTCTCCTGAGGGCCTCTGCAAATATTTTCATTTTCAGATTAAGATTTTATCCTTTATTCTAGGTTCTATGTCAAATTTTTGAAGCTTTAGAGCAAAGTAGTATAACTGACAAGTAAATTTGGTTGTTTTTATGATCTGTAATTTTTTTCTAAGAATATAACATCATACAGGTCAGTATCAGGATATAACATGTACAGTGAGAACATTGTCAAATTTTTATACAGTTTCTAAAAAAAGAATAACATTTTCACTTATACCAATTTAGCTTAGCAGAAGGATAGAAAATCTTTTTAAATTATTATAATGTTTAATATGTTAAACTATTTTAGCACTTTACTTTTACAGGGTGAAAGAACAAATTCTCCATATATAAGCTTATCAGATTTTAGTCAGCATTCCCAGAGAGCCTCTTTGTTGCTCAGATGTGGCCCCCCCTCTCTCTCTAAGCCCACTGAGCAGGTGAACTCACTACCCTCCCCTTATGTGGGACGTGACTCCCAGAGGTGTGAATCCCCCTGGCAACGTGAGAAATGACTCCTGGAGATGAGCCTGGACCCAGCACTGTGGGATTGAGAGGATCTTCTTGACCAAAAGGGGGAAGAGAGATGAAACAAAATAAGGTTCCAGTGGCTGAGAGATTTCAAATGGAGTCGAGAAGTTACTCTGGAGGGTATTCTTATGCGCTATATAGATATCACCTTTTAGTCTTTAGTGTGTTAGAATGGCTAGAGGGAAATTCGTGAAGCTGTCAAACTGCAACCCAGTGACCTTGATTCTTGAAGACGATTGTATAACTTTGTAGATTGCATAATGTGACTATGTGACTGTGAAAACCTTGTGGCTCACACTCCCTTTATCCAGTGTATGGACAGATAAGTGGAAAAATGGGGACAAAAATTAGATGAAGAATAGCGTGGGATAGAGCAGATAGAAAGATTTGGGTATTCTTTTTTGCTTTTATTTTTATTTTGGAGTAAGGAAAAGGTTCAAAAATTGATTCTGGTGATAAATGCACAAGTGTATGATGGTGCTGTGAATAATTGTACACTGTGGATGACTGTAGGGTGTGTGAACATATCTCAATTAAACTATATTAAAATTTTTAGTCAGCATTGATTACCATAAACAATTCACTTCCACAAACTTTCTATAACTTTCTATATCCATTCGGGGCTAGTAATTAGCAATGCCTATGACAAACAAAATTTACTTTCATACTAGGAAAATGTTAGTTCCCAAAATTAACATATTGTGAGGCTGTATTCTGAGGCATTTGGAGGTCAGTAAGGTCTGCTGCTAAGGCATTCTTAAAGATATGGGGACTATTATGAAACCCTCGGGACAGCACTGTTAAAGTGAGCTGGATGAGAATCTTATTATTAAGTCCCTGCCATTCAAAAGCAAATAGGTACTGAGAGTCAGGATGAAGAGGGATACAAAAAAATACTTCTTTAAGATCTAGTACTGAGAACCTGAATGCAAACAGGGGCTACTCAGTGGGCTCACCCCAGGATGCCTTCATCCTATACTGATGGTATATTTGCTTAAGATTCTCCTTTGCGATGCTGAGGGGACTTGATCTAGTAGGGGCCTCAGGGCAAACAAGGGGGTAAACACTAGCTGGGCTTACTAGTCTTAAGGTGGCCCCCAGAAAGTGAAGAAGACCCCTCCTTAGAAGGGGGGTAGAGCTTTCAGGGAGAATGAGAAATTGATGGGACACTAGAATGTCTTCAAGATTACAAAGGAGAAGGGTAGTGAAAGTCTTAGTTTTGGCTTTACCGTCAACTCCCATAACTAAGTAAGTCTGAGTGGAGGTAGGTCCAGAGTGGCAATTCAGGACAGAGTAAGTGGCTCCAGTGTCAATTAAGAAATTAATAATCTTACCTGCCATGTCAGGTGACACCCAAGCCTCCTCTAGGTTGATGGTCAGATGTGAATTCAGCAGAGCCATATGTGGCCTCAGGCACCCTCAGTTTTCTTCACTTGCTGTGAGCAGGGCTTGAGGGGCTGTCCTGCCCTCCCCTTTGGGAGATGGTGCAGTTCCTAGCCCATTGCCCAAGTTGGTGGCACTTGGGAAAGGCCCCAGTGGGTCCTGAGGTCAAGGGTTCTGTTGAGGTTTCTGGAACTCTCTCTGCCAGTGGCCTGTTGACCCACAATTGAAGCAAGGCCCTTGAGGCTTGGAGTCACAACTCAAGGGGGGCAGGGCACTTTTAACAGTGACTGCAATAAGCTGAGCCTGTTCTCTGGTCTTTTGCTTACCTCTCATTGCCTTCTCCTCCTTGGCCTTGTCCCCATTTTTAAAGACAGAAAAGACAGTTTCTAACAGGTTATTAATGGGAGTTTGCAGGCCCATGGAGAGCTTTTGCAACTTTCTCCAAATGTCAGGGGCAGACTAGCTAATGAAATGGGTGCCCAGCAAAATCTGACCTTCCTGGGAGTCTGGGCTGACATTGGTATACTTGTTTTTCTACCAGCCACCTATGGAACAGGGCCAGGTTTTTCTTTCTCCTGAGTAACTTTTCATAGCTTATTATAATTAACTGGCTTGGTGGTACGTATTTTTTATGCCTTCTAGCAAACAGGTGACCATATGGTTCTATTCGTGAGGTTGGCTTGCCCTCTCTGATAAATTGATACATGGGGGGACCTGATTTGGCTTCCACTGGACTCCTGCTTGACACAGAGAGAAAGCCCCAGTCAGGTCTCAAGGGCATTATCACATGCCACTCTGAGTCTCCTTGGATCTGCACAGCATGGAGACAGGCTCCTGCCATCTCTGAGAATGGAGCTGTAGAACTCAGAGTAGACCGAGATTATGTCCTGGGGGAGACAGATCAGAGTCCCCAGATTCCTAGACACCGAAGCCAAGCGAGAAGAAAAGTGAAAGCATGTGGCCAAACCTCCCAGTACTCACCAGTCCAGATGGTCGGAGAGAAGTGTCTCCTGACTGGCTTGCCAAAATATGTTGCTGGATTTGGGTTCCTAGGTTCTTGGCCATGCCACAAGAAAGAATTCAAGGGCACAGCACAGGTTGAGAAAGCAGGTAGAAAGTTTATTAAGATCACAAGTGAGAGGAACATGCAGGCACTCTCGCAAAGAAAGAGGTGAGTGGCAAGAGGCCTCAGTGGGTCTTTATTGGCTGAATCTTTCAGATCTAAGCCCTTCCTAACACACTGCTGAATTGCTGTTGCATCTTTGTCAAACATCTGCTGGGCATATTTGTGTGGGTCAGTTTTTTTAAGAAAAGCTTTTTTGAAATGTAATTGACATTCAATAAATTGCACATATTTAAATTGTACAACTTTGTAAGTTTTGACAAATATATACACCCATGAAACCATCATCACATTCAAGATAATAAACATACCCAAAAGTTTCCATGTGCCCTTGGTAACCGCTCCTTCCCACTTCTCCCCACTGTGTCTCCAGGCAATCACTGGTCTGCTTTATGCCACTTTAGTTTGCATTTTTTGAATTTATCTATTTTGAATCATACGTAATATATTCTTTTTTTCTGGCTCCCTCCATTGAGCATAATTATTTTGGGATTCATCCATGTCATTGCGAGTATCAATAATTCATTCCTTTTTTTGGTGAGTAGTATTTCACCATATGGATATAACACAGTTTGTTGATACATTCACCTGTTGGGACATTTGGATTGCTTTCAGGCTTTAGCTATTGCAAATAAAGATTCTGTGAGCATTCATGTACAAGGCTTTCTATGGATATATGTTTCTGTTCTCTTGGGTAAGTAACTAGGAGAGGAATGGCTGAATCATTTCATAAATGTATGTTTAAGTTTTTAAGAAACTACCAAACTGTTTTATGTAATCCCCAGCAGAGAAAGAGAATTCCATTTCATTAGCATCCTTGGAAACACTTGATATTGGTCATTCTTTTTCATCTTAGCCATTCTAATTTGTGTTTAGTATTATTTCATTGTGTTTTTAATTTGCATTTCCCTAAGGACCAATGGTGTTGAGCCTCTTTTTTATATGAGGTTGTTTATTTTCTTATTGAGTTTTTAAGTGTTCTTTATATATTCTGGATGCTAATCCTTTATCAGACACATGCTTTGCAAATATTTTCTGCCAGTCAATAAATTGTCATTTCAGTTGTCCTAACAGTGTCTTTCAAAGAGCAAAAGTTTTCTTTAATTTTCATGAAGTCCAATTTATCCAATTTGTTTTTTAACGGATTGTGCTTTTGGTTTCATATGTAAAAAATTATTGCCTAACCAAAGGTCATGAAGGTTTTCTCCTATATTTTCTTCTAGGACTTTTATCGGTTTTGTTTTTTTTTTTTTTTTTTTTTTTTTTTTTTTTTTTTTAAATCATCATTTTATTGAGATATATTCACACACCACGCAGTCATACAAAACAAATTGTACTTTGGATTGTTTACAGTACCATTACATAGTTGTACATTCATCACCTAAATCAATCCCTGACACCTTCATTAGCACACACACAAAAATAACA
This sequence comes from Choloepus didactylus, assembly GCF_015220235.1. NCBI lineage: Eukaryota > Metazoa > Chordata > Mammalia > Pilosa > Megalonychidae > Choloepus > Choloepus didactylus. Next base: position 142,450,512 of record NC_051334.1, read on the forward strand.
AGAATAATAATTAGAGTGAAAAAGAGCAATTGAAGTAAAAAAGAACACTGGGTACCTTTGTCTGTCTGTTTCCCTCCCCTACTTTTCTACACATCCATCCATAAACTAGACAAAGTGGTGTTTGGTCCTTATGGCTTTCCCAATCCCATTGTCACCCCTCATAAGCTACATTTTTATACAACTGTCTTCGAGATTCATGGGTTCTGGGCTGTAGCCTGACAGTTCCAGGCATCCACCACCAGCTACCCCAATTCTTTAGAACCTAAAAAGGGTTGTCTAAAGTGTGCATAAGAGTGCCCACCAGAGTGACCTCTCGGCTCCTTTTGGAATCTCTCTGCCACTGAAGCTTATTTCATTTCCTTTCACATCCCCCTTTTGGTCAAGAAGATGTTCTCCGTCCCACGGTGCCAGGTCTACATTCCTCCCTGGGAGTCATATTCCACGTTGCCAGGGAGATTCACTTCCCTGGGTGTCTGATCCCACGTAGGGGGGAGGGCAGTGATTTCACCTTTCAAGTTGGCTTAGCCAGAGAGAGAGGGCCACATCTGAGCAACAAAGAGGCATTCAGGAGGAGACTCTTAGGCACAAATACAGGGAGGCCTAGCCTCTCCTTTGCAGCAACCGTCTTCCCAAGGGTAAAACTTATGGTAGAGGGCTCAACCCATCAAACCACCAGTCCCCTATGTCTGTGGTCATGTTAGCAACCATGGAGGTGGGGTAGGCGAATACCCCTGCATTCTCCACAGGCTCCTCAAGGGGGCACTACATCTTTTTTTTTTTTTTTTTCCCCTTGTTTGTCTTTTTTCTTTCTTCTTTTTTTTTTTTTTAACTTTCCCTTCTTTTTTCAAATCACCTGTATGAAAAAAAAGTTAAAAAGAAAACAAACATACAATAAAAGAGCATTTCAAAGAGACCATAGCAAGGGAGTAAGAAAAAGACAACTAACCTAAGATAACTGCTTAACTTCCAACATGTTCCTACTTTACCCCAAGAAAGTTACATAATATAGCAACATTTCAGTGAACTTGTTCCTACTACAACCATCAGAAATTAACAGACCATAGTCATTTCTGGGCATCCCCAGAACGTTAAATAGCTTATCTGTTCTTCTTGGATTATTGTTCCCCCCTTCCTTAATTGCTCTCTACTGCTAGTTCCCCTACATTCTACATTATAAACCATTTGTTTTACATTTTTCAAAGTTCACATTAGTGGTAGCATATAATATTTCTCTTTTTGTGCCTGGCTTATTTCGCTCAGCATTATGTCTTCAAGGTTCATCCATGTTGTCATATGTTTCACCAGATCGTTCCTTCTTACTGCCGCGTAGTATTCCATCGTGTGTATATACCACATTTTATTTATCCACTCATCTGTTGAAGGACATTTGGGTTGTTTCCATCTCTTGGCAATTGTGAATAATGCTGCTATGAACATTGGCGTGCAGATATCTGTTCGTGTCACTGCTTTCCGATCTTCCGGGTATATACCGAGGAGTGCAATCGCTGGATCGAATGGTAGCTCTATATCTAGTTTTCTAAGGAACTGCCAGACTGACTTCCAGAGTGGCTGAACCATTATACAGTCCCACCAACAATGAATAAGAGTTCCAATTTCTCCACATCCCCTCCAGCATTTGTAGTTTCCTGTTTGTTTAATGGCAGCCATTCTAACCGGTGTTAGATGGTATCTCATTGTGGTCTTAATTTGCATCTCTCTAATAGCTAGTGAAGCTGAACATTTTTTCATGTGTTTCTTGGTCATTTGTATTTCCTCTTCAGAGAACTGTCTTTTCATATCTTTTGCCCATTTTATAATTGGGCTGTCTGTACTATTGTCATTGAGTTGTAGGATTTCTTTGTATATGCAAGATATCAGTCTTTTGTCAGATACATGGTTTCCAAAAATTTTTTCCCATTGAGTTGGCTGCCTCTTTACCTTTTTGAGAAATTCCTTTGAGGTGCAGAAACTTCTAAGCTTGAGGAGTTCCCATTTATCTATTTTCTCTTTTGTTGCTTGTGCTTTGGGTTGTAAAGTCTAGGAAGTGGCCTCCTAATACAAGGTCTTGAAGATGTTTTCCTACATTATCTTCTAGGAGTTTTATGGTACTTTCTTTTATATTGAGATCTTTGGTCCATTTTGAGTTAATTTTTGTGTAGGGGGTGAGGTAGGGGTCCTCTTTCATTCTTTTGGATATGGATATCCAACTCTCCCAGCCCCATTTGTTGAAAAGACCATTATGGCTCAGTTCGGTGACTTTGGGGGCCTTATCAAAGATCAGTCGGCCATAGATCTGAGGGTCTATCTCTGAATTCTCAATTCGATTCCATTGATCTATATGTCTATCTTTGTGCCAGTACCATGCTGTCTTGGCAACTGTGGCTTTATAATAAGCTTCAAAGTCAGGGAGTGTAAGTCCTCCCACTTCGTTTTTCTTTTTTAGAGTGTCTTTAGCAATTCGAGGCATCTTCCCTTTCCAAATAAATTTGATAACTAGCTTTTCCAAGTCTGCAAAGTAGGTTGTTGGAATTTTGATTGGGATTGCATTGAATCAGATTGTTTAGGTTTTCAATTTCCTTATTGGTCTTCTGTCTGGTTGATCTATCTATAGGAGAGAGTGATGTGTTGAAGTCTCCCACAATTATTGTGGAAACATCAATTGCTGCCTTTAGTTTTGCCAATGTTTCTCTCATGTATTTTGTGGCACCTTGATTGGGTGCATAGACATTTACGATTGTTATTTCTTCTTGCTGAATTGCCCCTTTTATTAGTATGTAGTGGCCTTCTTTGTCTCTCAAAACATCCCTGCATTTGAAGTCTATTTTATCTGAGATTAATATTGCTACACCTGCTTTCTTTTGGCTGTAGCTTGCATGAAATATTTTTTTCCATCCTTTGACTTTCAATTTCTTTGTGTCCCTGTGTCTAAGATGAGTCTCTTGTATGCAACATATTGATGGTTCATTTTTTTTGATGCATTCTGCGAATCTATATCTTTTAATTGGGGAGTTTAATCCATTTACATTCAACGTTAAAACCGTGAAGGCATTTCTTGAATCGGCCATCTTATCCTTTGGATTATGTTTGCCATATTTTTCCCTCTCTCTATTAATATCCTTTATTGTACCCATACCGAATCTCTTTAGTACTGAACCTTTCTCCAAGTCTCTCTGTCCTGTCTTTGTTTCTCTGTCTGTAGGGCTCCCTTTAGTATCTCCAGTAGGGCAGGTCTCTTGTTAGCAAATTCTCTCAGCATTTCTTTGTCTGTGAAAAATTTAAGCTCTCCCTCAAATTTGAAGGAGAGCTTTGCTGGATAAAGTATTCTTGGCTGGAAATTCCTCTCTCTCAGAATTTTAAATATATCGTGCCATTGCCTTCTCGCCTCCATGGTGGCTGCTGAGTAGTCACTACTTAGTCTTATGTTGTTTCCTTTGTATGTGGTGAATTGCTTTTCTCTTGCTGCTTTCAGAACTTGCTCCTTCTCTTCTATGTTTGACAGTGTGATCAGTATATGTCTCGGAGTGGGTTTTTTTGGATTTATTCTATTTGGAGTTCGCTGAGCATTTATGATTTGTGTATTTATGTTGTTTAGAAGATTTGGGAAGTTTTCCCCAACAATTTCTTTGAATACTCTTCCTAGACCTTTACCCTTTTCTTCCCCTTCTGGGACACCAATGAGTCTTATATTCGGACGCTTCATATTATCTATCATATCCCTGAGGTCCATTTCGAGTTTTTTCAATTTTTTTCCCCATTCTTTCTTTTATGCTTTCATTTTCCATTCTGTCATCTTCCAGGTCACTGATTCGTTGTTCAACTTCCTCTAGTCTTGTACTATGAGTGTCCAGAATCTTTTTAATTTGGTCAACAGTTTCTTTAATTTCCATAAGATCGTCCATTTTTTTATTTAGTCTTGCAATGTCTTCTTTATGCTCTTCTAGGGTCTTCTTGATTTCCTTCATATCCCGTACTAGGGTCTCATTGTTCATCTTTAGTTCTTTGAGTAGCTGCTCTAGGTGTGTCTCTTCTGGTCTTTTGATTTGGGTGCTTGGGCTTGGGTTATCCATATCGTCTGGTTTTTTCATATGCTTTATAATTTTCTGTTGTTTTTGGCCTCGTGGCATTTGCTGTCCTTGATAGGGTTCTTTTAGGGTTTGTAGACCAGTTGAAGTCCTTATCTCTAATTTATCAGATCTACAGCTTCGTGGAGTACACTTTCTCTAACTAACCAGCAGGTGGCGTCCACGAGCCACCTGTTCTCCACAAGCCAGATCTCCCCTGCTTAGCCTTTTTGGTGAGTGGGGGAGTGAGTCTTGTGGGGCCCAATTGGTGTCCCAAGCTTGCGTGTGTAGTTGGTGTTGCCTGCCCTGTATGTGGGGCGTGTTTCTGGGCAGTCGGGGAGGGGGGGTGGCCCTAACAATCAAATCTCCCTGATGATCCTAGAGTTTTAAAGCTACTGCAATAGTCTAATCCTTCAGTTCAGTCCTGCCACAGTTTGTCTCTGCCACTGACCCACAAGACTTTGGTATTGGCGTATGGCTCCTGAGACTTGCAAGTGGGCCCCTCTTCCAGGCTGTGCACCCCGGGTCCTCTGTTGAGGGATGACTGTGCTATGTCACAGGTGAGTGCCGTCCCCCCAGGGCAGTTCTGGGCTGCTGGGCTGTGTTGGGAGGCTCCCAGTCTGCTCAAATGATGGCTGAATGGGGCTCTGTTAATTCACACTGCTCCCCCTTCCCAGCTCTGGGACATTCAGCTGAGGTTGCAGGGAAGGCTAATGTCCACGCCCAGTTTTGTGGTGTGTGCCTGTTATTTGAAGCACTTCCGTCACACTGGGTTGTCTGGGGCAGCTCTGGGCTATGGGGCTGGCGATGGGCAGGAGTGTTTCCTGTCCACCAGGATGGTGGCTGTGAGCGGACACCCCCCTTTTCTTGGGAAGTTGTGTTGTTTAGTGAATTTTCTCAGCCACTGGATTATTGCCTTTTGTCTCAGAGCTCTCTTATTTCTGCTCTTGACTTGACGTGCCCAAATTTCAATTCTTTGAAGCTTTCTGTATTGAGCTTCTTAGAGTAATTGTTTTAGAAAAAGCAAAAAGGATTTAAAAAAAAAAAAAAAAAAAAAAACGGCCCTCCTCAGAGATCTAATGGGTTATTGAAATGCTAATAGACAAAGCAACCAGGGCCATTAAGGAAAGGTGCCCTGGGCAGAGAGATCAGCCTTGCTTAGGGATTTGCATATGCGCCTCAAGGCCTGATCTCCGCCCTTCCCCTTTCTGTGTTCACCAGAACTCCAAAAATCCTCTGCTTTTACTTTGGAGCTTCTCGTGTTGTTTTCCTTCTATGCCCGTCTCCTCTCTGCTGGGCTGGCTGCTCTCAGAGTCTCTGGTGTCTGGCCTCAGTCTATCTATGGTTGGAGTTTGAATCAGTAGAATGAGTTTCCGATGAGAGCAGCCACTGCAATTCTCCCTTCTCCTTCCTGGAGCTGACAGCCCCTCCTCCCCCGGGACTGAGCCTGGCAGGGAGGGGCGCGGGTCCCCTGGCCGCAAAAACTTACAGATTTCGGTGATCTCAGCAGATCCACGTTTTCATGAGTGTTGTATGAAGTATGCCCAAAGACAGATTGCTCTGTGGTGTCCAGTCCACGCAGTTCCTGGCTTTTTACCTACTTTCCTGGAGGAGTAACTAAAACATACAGCTCACCAGTCTGCCATCTTGCCCCGCCTCCGACCTTCCGGTTTTGTTTTTATATTTAGGCCTATGATTCATTTTGAGTTAATTTTTGTATATGGTACAAACCATGAATCCAAGTTCTTTTTTGCACATAGCTTTCCAGTAGCTCCAGCACTATTTATTGAGAAGGTTATTCTTTTTCCAATGAATTCCTTTTTCAAAAACTGTCCATATATGTATGAATTTATTTCTGGACCTTCTATTCTGTTCCATTGATGTATTTGTCTATTTTGCCACAAATACCATGCTGTCTTGATCATTCTATAGCTTAATATTAAGTCTTAAATCAGGAATTATTAGCCCTCCAACTGTGTTCTTTTTTAAAGTTTTTTTTTTTTTTGACTATTCTGCATTGTTTGCATTTCATATGAATTTTAGAATCAACTTGTCAATTTCCACCAAAAATCTTGCTGGGAATTTGAAAGGAATTTTGTCAAATCTATAGATCAATTTGGAGAGAATTGACATCTTAACAATACTGAGTCTTTTGACCCAATATTAAGGTATAAATCTCTATGTAGGACTTCCGCTTCCGGCAACTGAAGCACGAGGATCTCGTTTCCTGCCGAGCGAAAAAAATGCGGCCTCTGACTGAAGAGGAGACCCGTGTAATGTTCGAGAAGATTGCAAAATACATCGGGGACAACCTTCAGCTGCTCGTCGATAGGCCCGACGGCACGTACTGTTTCAGGCTGCACAACGACCGGGTGTATTACGTGAGTGAGAAGATCCTGAAGTTGGCCGCTAACATTTCCGGTGAGAAGCTGTTATCGTTGGGAACCTGCTTCGGGAAATTCACTAAGACCCACAAGTTCCGTTTGCACATCACAGCTCTGGATTATCTTGCGCCCTATGCCAAGTATAAAGTCTGGGTAAAGCCTGGAGCAGAGCAGTCTTTCCTGTATGGGAACCACGTGTTGAAATCTGGTCTGGGTCGAATTACTGAAAATACTTCTCAGTACCAGGGAGTGGTGGTGTACTCCATGGCAGACATCCCTTTGGGTTTTGGGGTGGCAGCAAAGTCTACACAAGACTGCAGGAAAGTAGATCCCATGGCGATTGTGGTATTTCATCAAGCAGACATTGGGGAATATGTGCGACATGAAGAAACGTTGACTTAAAATGGAGTCATCACAAGGACTTATGGCTATATGGAAAGGCCTAGATTTGTTTCCTGTGTCTGTGTAGGTTCAACCATGAGTTTTTTCCACTTTTCAGGGACTTCTTAGTTTCATGTTTTCTCTATCACTGACGAATGCGGGCTGGATTCTTACTATACAGAAATAGCCAAAAGTGGAGTTTGTGTTTATGACTAAGTAGAATGCCGTGTTTCATATTTGAATCAGAGGGCTTCTTGTTCTGAGTAACATGTTCTAAATCTTTGGAACTTAGGATGAGAATAGCTTACTATTGTTATCTGTGATAACACCTTGCTTTCCAAACTTATGATTACATGATGGGTTTTCTTTGTTTTTTTTTTTAATATTGTAAAAAAAAAAAGGATATTGCTGTTTGTGAACACTAGGCCATATCTGGGGTTTTACAGATGAGATTTAGCTAAAATTCAAGAGCAGTTCTGCTCTTTTTTAAAATGGTAAGTGCTTTGTGATGCAGGGGGGGGAAAAAAAACCCTGGATTCAAGCCTCAGTTCTGCCATTTACCAGTTTTATGGCCTGAGATAAAATGGGATGAATCATTCAGATTTTTAAGCTCATTTTCTACTTCTGTGCAAAAACAGCCTTTATTGTTTACCTAAGAATGGTTTTTAGAGTTAGAGTTCCATGATTGTAAAGCATTTAGCACAGTATCGTGATGAATGATGATTGTTCAATAAATGTTAAGAATTATTTTTATATTGCACATTCTTGGGTATTTCTGTTCATAAGAGTAGGGTCTTATCAGTACAATTGGTTATGTTATCTTGGTTTTTATGAGCTGCTTTCTTGATCTTTTTCTTGTATGATCCCAAGTGGAAATGTTTTTTTCATCATCTTGATTTCATAAAACATAATTTCTCTTATGAACTTTTACTTCTCTGGCCAGATTGGACAAAAAGTGCTAGTCAGAAATCCTGAAATAATTATTCAGCTCCTTTTTCCTTTCCCATGCCTCATTTTAAAAATAAGTTTTAGATTAAAATGTATTTTTAAAAGAAGCATTTTATATACCCAAATACCAAAAATTACCTGTATTGTAAAACAGAACAATTTATTTGATAAATATGCTGGTTATTTTTCATTGCAAAGAAAACGCCTCTAAAAACCTTTTTCAAGTACAAAATGGCACTCTACCAACTTCTATTTTTATGTGCAAGCTCTAACTAGATTTTGTCCCATCTTTGATTTTGTCCCATCTTTTTTAACTCTTCTCTTTCCTAAGGTTAACCTTCAAATAATGCTAAACGGTGATCAGCATTTTGATGATAGCATTTAGTGCATACTTTAGAAATAGCCAAACTCAAAACTTGTGCATTGTCTTTATTGCCATTGTGCCTTTGTAGGTGAGGGCAATAGACTAAAACTCGAATATGAGAAATTAATTTTCCAGTAATTTGTAAAGCTAATTTGTTTGTTTCTGCTCCAAAAAAGAGGCAGGGTTTTGTAATCCTCCTAGCTTAACATGTTGGCTTCCTTTTATCTGTAATTGTTGGAGCATTGAAGAGACGCTTCAAGAAATATAGCTGCAGGATCCCAGAAAGAACAATGACAAAGCTCTGGGCTGTTGACCACCAGTTTACATAATTATAGTTTGATTGGAGAAGAAAAAAATCAGCCATTTTCCTCATCCGGGCAAAGTTGTAGTACCGCCACATGTGGAAGATATTGTTCTGTACCTTTCGTGTACTCTCCTGTGAGAGAGAAATGAAATAAAGAAAAGGAGTGCCCTCCCCCCTTTCCCAACATCACCTGGGTACTCTAAAAGACTAACTGAAAGTATCTATAAGTTGATGGTTAATAGTTTTGCTGAATAAGTAAAAATGGTTAGGACTTTAATTTTTTTTTTAATGCTTTTTATAATGAAAAATTACAGTGCTCAAACTAGAGAGCTCTTCCAGAGGATTGCTAGATGTAGACATGTGCTCAGCACATCATTGCCTTACAAGTGCCCCTTTATATGCTCTAAGATGGGCTGGCAAAATTTTAATGAGTATTTTAGGCTTTACACATCATACAATTTCTTGCAACTACTCAGCTCTGCCGTTGTAGTGCAAAAGCAGCCATAGACAGTATGCAAGGGAATCAGCATTGCTGTATTCCAGTGAAACTTGATTTTAAAAAAGGCAGTGGACTTCTGTGCATCAAAGGACAATATCAAGAAAGTGAATAGACAATCCACAGAATAAGAGAAAATACATGTAAATTATATGTAATAAACGTCTAGTATCCAAAAAAAAAAAAAAATCTCTATGTAAATTTTCTTTAATTTCTCTAATCAGTACTTTCTGGTTTTAGATTACAGGCCTTGCATATCTTTTGTCAAATTTATCCCTAGGTACCGAGTATTTTTGTATGCTATTTTAAATAGTTTTTTGAATTTTTAATTTACAATTTTTCATTACCAGTGTATAGAAATAAAAATTTCTTTTTATATATTAATGATGCAGTTTGCAACTTTGCTAAACTCAGTTATTAGTACTAGAAGCTTTTGTGTAGATTCCATCAGATTTTCTATGTATGAGAGGGTCATCTGCAAGTAGAGAATTTTACTTCTTCCTTTCCAATTTGAGTGCCCTTTATTGCTTTTCCTTGTGTAATCAGTCTGATCAGAACCTCCAGTATAATGCTGAATAGAAGGAGTGAGAAAGGATATTCTTGACTTGTTACTGATCTTATATGGAAAGAATTCATTCTTTCACCATTAAGTATGATATCTGTAGGTTTTTCATAGATGCTTGTGCCACTTTGGATGTATTATGTCCCCCAGAAAAGCCATGTTCTTTACTGTAATCTTGTGGGGGCAGATTTATTAGTCTTTTGATTAGGGTGGAAACTTTTGATTGAGTGTTTCCATGGAGATGTGGCTGACCCAACTGTGGGTGATACTTTTGATTAGATTATTTCCATGGAGGTGTGGCCTCACCTATATAAACTATTGATTAGTTCACTTGAGTATTTAAGAGAGAAGCTAAGAGCTGACACAGACCCAGATGCTTGCTGATACTTGGAGATGCTTGGAGATGCAGACAGAAGGACGTTTGGATATGCTAAGCTAAGAGATGAAGCCCAGAGATTGTCCCAGAGGACCCCCAGACACTTAGAAAGATTCACTCTGGGAGAAAGAAGCAAGGACACACAGGAGCTGAGAGAGAGCAGTGAAGACAGATGCCCAGAGACATTTTGGAGAAAGCCATTTTGAAACAACCTCGGAGCAAAGGAACAGCAGATGCCAGCCACATGCCTTCCCAGCTGAGAGGTGTCCTGGATGCCATCAGCCATTCTTCAGTAAAGGTATCATCTTGTTGATGCCTTAGATTGGACACTTTTATGGCCTTAGATCTATAAATTTGTAACTGAATAAACCTCTTTTATAAAAGCCAATCCATTTCTGGTATTTTGCATAATGGCAGCCTTAGAAAACCAGAACAATGCTCTTTTTCATAGATGCAGACCAACAAAGGTTCCTTCCACTCCTAGTTTTCTGAGAGTAATTACAAGTAATGGAGGTTGGATATTGTCAAATAATTTTTATACATCTATTGAGATGTTCCTATCACTTTTCTTTCCTTATATGATTTTTTTCATGCATGTTTTATTTTATTACTCATCTACCCATACACTGGATAAAGAGAATGTTAGTCACAAGGTTTTATAATCACACAGTCACACAATAAAAGCTATATAGTTATACAATCACTATCAAAAATCAATGCTACTGGATTACAGTTCAGCAATTTCATTTATTTCCTTCTGGCTATTCTAATACACTAGAAACTAAAAAGAAATATCTGTATAATGAGTCAGTAGTCATAATTATTTGTTAAATCATAATTTCTCAGTTAACACCTTCTCCCTCTGATCATTCTCTCAATCTTCATGGATATCAGGGCAATGACCATATAACTTCATGCTGGAAAAGGGTGTCAACCTTATGGGGTAGAGGAATGAAACTGGTTTATGTTCTTGGAGAGACTGGTACTCTGGGTTTCAGGGCTTATCTGGCAGAGGAACAATCTGGAGATCTTAAGTTTCTAAAAAATAAACGTAATGAGTAAAACTTTTGTATAGTCTTAGATAGAGCCCAGGGTACTCTTTAGGGTTCTTAGGAATACTGTTGGTTGGGGCTTGGCATACTGTGGCAATTTGCAGTATCTAGCTGAAGCTTGCATAAAAGTAACCTCCAGGATTACCTCTTAACTCTTAGTCACTGAAACTTTATTTTGTTCCATTTCTTTTCCCCCTTTTTTCAAGAAGACATTCTTAATCCCATGACGTCTGGGCCAAGCTCATTCCTAGGAGTTATGTCCTGTGTAGCCAGGGAGACTTACACCCCTAGGAGTCATATCCCATGTGGTGGGGAGGGTAGTGAGTTTATTTGGAGTTATCATAGAGAGAGAGGCCACATGTGAACAACAAATGAGGTTCTCTGGGGGTGACTTTTAGGCATAATTGTAAGTATATTGCAGATGTAAGGTTCACAAGGGCAAGCCTCGAGTTCAAGGGCTTGATTTATTAAATTAGGAGTCCCTAATGCTTGAGAGAATATCAGGAATTCCCCAGGTGGGGATGTTTAATAGTTCCACATTTTTCCCCAGTCCCTTAAGGGGATTTTGCAAATACCTCTTTTTTAATTTTCTGCCCCAAATACTCTAGAATATATCAGGGTATTACATAAACCTGTACAGAATAATAAGATCTCATTCCCTATTCTAGGTTCCATGTAATTATGTTGTTTACATAAACTGACCAGGCAGGTTAAATTAGTGTGCTACAGAAACTAAGTTTTGTATAAAAATAAACATCTCTTCCTTTAGTCTCACACTGAAGTTGAAGTTTTAAAATACAGACAATATTATCCTTACCCTGTATTCTGATTTACCTTATTCCTAATCAGATCTGCTTCATTCTTATCTCTAATTGAAGTCTGATCTCTATTTCAACTTCTTTAGCAGTTACTGTGTGGAGTAATGCTGACTTTCAGAGCTTCAGAACTCTAACTCTTAGAGTTGACTCTTGTCACAGAGATACCTAAAGTTCCAGGGAACTAACCTGGAAGAACCCAGCATCCCAGAATTTAGAAATGACAGTTAAAACTCAGGAATAAATGTGACTTCTGGAAGAGCTTACAATCAAGGAACCTTTACAATAAGTCTTATTGAACATTCTGTACTCCTTAATCATATATCGCCCAATGTCTGCCCACTTTCTATCCACTGATAACCTATGCTCTCAAGTTCAATTCTCAGAGTTTGCTCATTATAGTTAGTTTATATTAGTGAGACCATAAAATATTTGTCCTTTAGTTTTTAGCTTATTTCACTCAACATGATGTCCTCAAGGTTTATTAACTTAGTTGCATACCTCACAGCTTCATTACTTAGTGCAGCTGCTCAATATTCCATCACATATAAATATATATATATATACACACACACACACATATATACACACACCACAGTTTGCCCTTCCGTTCATCAGTTGATGAATAATTGGGCCACCTCCATCCATTCGCATTTGTGAATAATGCTACCATAAACACCAGTGTGCAAATGTCTATTCGTTTACCTGCTTTCAGTTCTTCCAAGGATATACCTAATAACGGGGTTGCAGGATCATATGTCAACTCTATACTTAGCCTCCTGTGGAACCACCACACTGCCCTCCAGAGGGGCTACACAATTTACTTCCCTACCAACAGTGACTAGGTATATCTCTTTCTCCATATCTTCTCCAGCACTTGTATCTTCTATTTATTTATTTTTTTAATCTTCATTTTATTGAGATATATTCACATACCACGCAGTCATACAAAACAAATCGTACTTTCGATTGTTTACAGTACCATTACATAGTGGTACATTCATCACCCAAATCAATCCCTGACACCTTCATTAGCACACACACAAAAATAACAAGAATAATAATTAGAGTGAAAAAGAGCAATTGAAGTAAAAAAGAACACTGGGTACCTTTGTCTGTTTGTTTCCTTCCCCTATTTTTCTACTCATCCATCCATAAACTAGACAAAGTGGAGTGTGGTCCTTATGGCTTTCCCAATCCCATTGTCACCCCTCATAAGCTACATTTTTATACAACTGTCTTCGAGATTCATGGGTTCTGGGTTGTAGTTTGATAGTTTCAGGTATCCACCACCAGCTACCCCAATTCTTTAGAACCTAAAAAGGGTTGTCTAAAGTGTGCGTAAGAGTGCCCACCAGAGTGACCTCTCGGCTCCTTTTGGAATCTCTCTGCCACTGAAGCTTATTTCATTTCCTTTCACATCCCCCTTTTGGTCAAGAAGATGTTCTCCGTCCCACGATGCCAGGTCTACATTCCTCCCCAGGAGTCGTATTCCACGTTGCCAGGGAGATTCACTCCCCTGGGTGTCTGATCCCACGTAGGGGGGAGGGCAGTGATTTCACCTTTCAAGTTGGCTTAGCTAGAGAGAGAGGGCCACATCTGAGCAACAAAGAGGCATTCAGGAGGAGGCTCTTAGGCACAACCATAGGGAGGCCTAGCCTCTCCTTTGCAGCAACCGTCTTCCCAAGGGTAAAACTTATGGTAGAGGGCTCAACCCATCAAACCACCAGTCCCCTATGTCTGTGGTCATGCTAGCAACCATGGAGGTGGGGTAGGTGAATACCCCTGCATTCTCCACAGGCTCCTCAAGGGGGCACTACATCTTTTTTTTTTCCTTGTTTTTCTTTTTTTTTTTTTTTTTAACTTTCCCTTCTTTTTTAAATCAACTGTATGAAAAAAAAAGTTAAAAAGAAAACAAACATACAATAAAAGAACATTTCAAAGAGACCATAACAAGGGAGTAAGAAAAAGACAACTAACCTAAGATAACTGCTTAACTTCCAACATCTTCCTACTTTACCCCAAGAAAGTTACCTAATATAGCAACATTTCTGTGAACTTGTTCCTACTATATCCATCAGAAATTAACAGACCATAGTCATTCCTGGGCATCCCCAGAACGTTAAATAGCTTATCTGTTCTTCTTGGATTATTGTTCCCCCTTCCTTAATTGCTCTCTATTGCTAGTTCCCCTACATTCTACATTATAAACCATTTGTTTTACATTTTTCAAAGTTCACATTAGTGGTAGCATATAATATTTCTCTTTTTGTGCCTGGCTTATTTCGCTCAGCATTATGTCTTCAAGGTTCATCCATGTTGTCATATGTTTCACGAGATCGTTCCTTCTTACTGCCGCGTAGTATTCCATCGTGTGTATATACCACATTTTATTTATCCACTCATCTGTTGAAGGACATTTGGGTTGTTTCCATCTCTTGGCAATTGTGAATAATGCTGCTATGAACGTTGGCGTGCAGATATCTGTTCGTGTCACTGCTTTCCGATCTTCCGGGTATATACCGAGAAGTGCAATCGCTGGATCGAATGGTAACTCTATATCTAGTTTTCTAAGGAACTGCCAGACTGACTTCCAGAGTGGCTGAACCATTATACAGTCCCACCAACAATGAATAAGAGTTCCAATTTCTCCACATCCCCTCCAGCATTTGTAGTTTCCTGTTTGATTAATGGCAGCCATTCTAACCGGTGTTAGATGGTATCTCATTGTGGTCTTAATTTGCATCTCTCTAATAGCTAGTGAAGCTGAACATTTTTTCATGTGTTTCTTGGCCATTTGTATTTCCTCTTCAGAGAACTGTCTTTTCATATCTTTTGCCCATTTTATAATTGGGCTGTCTGTACTATTGTCATTGAGTTGTAGGATTTCTTTGTATATGCAAGATATCAGTCTTTTGTCAGATACATGGTTTCCAAAAATTTTTTCCCATTGAGTTGGCTGCCTCTTTACCTTTTTGAGAAATTCCTTTGAGGTGCAAAAACTTCTAAGCTTGAGGAGTTCCCATTTATCTATTTTCTCTTTTGTTGCTTGTGCTTTGGGTGTAAAGTCTAGGAAGTGGCCGCCTAATACAAGGTCTTGAAGATGTTTTCCTACATTATCTTCTAGGAGTTTTATGGTACTTTCTTTTATATTGAGATCTTTGGTCCATTTTGAGTTAATTTTTGTGTAGGGGGTGAGGTAGGGGTCCTCTTTCATTCTTTTGGATATGGATATCCAACTCTCCCAGCCCCATTTGTTGAAAAGACCATTATGACTCAGTTCAGTGACTTTGGGGGCCTTATCAAAGATGAGTCGGCCATAGATCTGAGGGTCTATCTCTGAATTCTCAATTCGATTCCATTGATCTATATGTCTATCTTTGTGCCAGTACCATGCTGTTTTGACAACTGTGGCTTTATAATAAGCTTCAAAGTCAGGGAGTGTAAGTCCTCCCACTTCGTTTTTCTTTTTTAGAGTGTCTTTAGCAATTCAAGGCATCTTCCCTTTCCAAATAAATTTGATAACTAGCTTTTCCAAGTCTGCAAAGTAGGTTGTTGGAATTTTGATTGGGATTGCATTGAATCTGTAGATGAGTTTGGGTAGAATTGACATCTTAATGACATTTAGTCTTCCTATCCATGAACATGGAATATTTTTCCATCTTTTAAGGTCCCCTTCTATTTCTTTTAGTAGAGTTATGTAGTTTTCTTTGTATAGGTCTTTTACATCTTTGGTTAAGTTTATTCCTAGGTACTTGATTTTTTAGTTGCTATTGAAAATGGTATCTTTTTCTTGAGTGTCTCTTCAGTTTGTTCATTTCTAGCATATAGAAACATTACTGACTTATGTGCATTAACCTTGTATCCCGCTACTTTGCTAAATTTGTTTATTAGCTCTAGTAGCTGTATCGTCGATTTCTCAGGGTTTTCTAGATATAAGATCATATCATCTGCAAACAATGACAGTTTTACTTCTTCTTTTCCAATTTGGATGCCTTTTATTTCTTTGTCTTGCCGGATTGCCCTGGCTAGCACTTCCAGCACAATGTTGAATAACAGTGGTGACAGCGGGCATCCTTGTCTTGTTCCTGATCTTAGAGGGAAGGCTTTCAGTCTCTCACCATTGAGTACTATGCTGGCTGTGGGTTTTTTCATATATGCTCTTTATCATGTTGAGGAAGTTTCCTTCAATTCCTACCTTTTGAAGTGTTTTTATCAAAAAGGGATGTTGGATTTTGTCAAATGCTTTTTCAGCATCTATTGAGATGATCAATTGATTTTTCCCTTTTGACTTGTTAATGTGTTGTAATACATTGATTGATTTTCTTATGTTGAACCATCCTTGCATGCCTGGAATGGACTCCACTTGGTCATGGTGTATGATTTTTTTAATGTGTCTTTGGATTCGATTTGCAAGTATTTTGTTGAGGATTTTTGCATCTATATTCATTAGGGAGATTGGCCGGTAGTTTTCCTTTTTTGTAGCATCTTTGCCTGGTTTTGGTATTAGATTGATGTTAGCTTCATAAAATGAGTGAGGTAGTGTTCCATTTTCTTCAATGTTTTGAAAGAGTTTGAGTAAGATTTGTGTCAGTTCTTTCTGGAAAGTTTGGTAGAATTCTCCTGTGAAGCCATCTGGCCCTGGACATTTATTTGTGGGAAGATTTTTGATGACTGATTGGATCGCTTTGATTGTGATGGGTTGGTTGAGGTCTTCTATTTCTTCTCTGGTCAGCCTAGGTTGTTCATATGTTTCCAGGAATTTGTCCATTTCCTCTACATTATCCAGTTTGTTGCCTTACAGTTGTTCATAGTATCCTCTTATAATTTTTTTGATTTCTTCAGGATCTGCAGTTATGTCACCTTTTTCATTCATTATTTTGTTTATATGGGTCTTCTCTCTTTTTGATTTTGTCAGTCTAGCTAGGGGCTTGTCAATCTTGTTCTTCTCAAAGAACCAACTTTTGGTGATATTTATCCTCTCTATTGTTTTTTTGTTCTCTATGTCATTTATTTCTGCTTTAATCCTTGTTATTTCTTTTCTTGTACTTGGTTTAGGATTGGTTTGCTGTTCATTTTCTAGCTTCTTCAGTTGATCCATTAGTTCTTTGATTTTGGCTCTTTCTTCCTTTTTAATATATGCTTTTAGTGCTATAAATTTCCCCCTTAGCACTGCTTTTGCTGCATCCCATAGGTTTTGGTATGTTGTGTTCTCATTTTCATTCGTCTCTATATATTTAGCAATTTCTCTTGCTATTTCTTCTTTAACCCACTGATTGTTTAGGAGTGTGTTGTTTAACCTCCAGGTATTTGTGAATTTTCTAAGTCTCTGATGGTTATTGACTTCTAATTGTATTCCATTGTGGTCAGAGAATGTGCTTTGAATAATTTCAATCTTTTTAAATTTATTGAGGCTTGTTTTATGCCCCAGCATATGATCTATTCTGGAGAAAGTTCCATGAGCACTAGAAAAGTATGTGTATCCTGGTGATTTGGGATGTAATGTCCTGTAGATGTCTGTTAAATCTAATTCATTTATCAGATTGTTTAGGTTTTCAATTTCCTTATTGGTCTTCTGTCTGGTTGATCTATGTATAGGAGAGAGTGATGTGTTGAAGTCTCCCACAATTATTGTGGAAACATCAATTGCTTCCTTTAGTTTTTCCAGTGTTTCTCTCATGTATTTTGTGGCACCTTGATTGGGTGCATAGACATTTACGATTGTTATTTCTTCTTGCTGAATTGCCCCTTTTATTAGTATGTAGTGGCCTTCTTTGTCTCTCAAAACATCCCTGCATTTGAAGTCTATTTTATCTGAGATTAATATTGCTACACCTGCTTTCTTTTGGCTGTAGCTTGCATGAAGTATTTTTTTCCATCCTTTCACTTTCAGTTTCTTTGTGTCCCTGTGTCTAAGATGAGTCTCTTGTATGCAACATATTGATGGTTCATTTTTTTTGATCCATTCTGCGAATCTATATCTTTTAATTGCGGAGTTTAATCCATTTACATTCAACGTTATAACCGTGAAGGCATTTTTTGAATCAGCCATCTTATCCTTTGGTTTATGTTTGTCATATTTTTCCCTCTCTATATTAATATCCTTTATTGTACCCATACCGAATCTCTTTAGTACTGAACCTTTCTCCAAGTCTCTCTGTCCTTTCTTTGTTTCTCTGTCTGTAGGGCTCCCTTTAGTATCTCCAGTAGGGCAGGTCTCTTGTTAGCAAATTCTCTCAGCATTTGTTTGTCTGTGAAAAATTTAAGCTCTCCCTCAAATTTGAAGGAGAGCTTTGCTGGATAAAGTATTCTTGGCTGGAAATTTTTCTCACTCAGAATTTTAAATATATCGTGCCACTGCCTTCTTGCCTCCATGGTGGCTGCTGAGTAGTCACTACTTAGTCTTATGCTGTTTCCTTTGTATGTGGTGAATTGCTTTTCTCTTGCTGCTTTCAGAACTTGCTCCTTCTCTTCCGTGTTTGACAGTGTGATCAGTATATGTCTCGGAGTGGGTTTATTTGGATTTATTCTATTTGGGGTTCGCTGAGCATTTATGATTTGTGTATTTATGTTGTTTAGAAGATTTGGTAAGTTTTCCCCAACAATTTCTTTGAATACTCTTCCTAGACCTTTACCCTTTTCTTCCCCTTCTGGGACACCAATGAGTCTTATATTTGGACGTTTCATGTAATCTATCATATCCCTGAGGTCCATTTCGATTTTTTCAATTTTTTCCCCATTCTTTCTTTTATGCTTTCATATTCCATTCTGTCATCTTCGACGTCACTGATTCGTTGTTCAACTTCCTCTAGTCTTGTACTATGAGTGTCCAGAGTCTTTTTAATTTGGTCAACAGTTTCTTTAATTTCCATAAGATCATCCATTTTTTTATTTAGTCTTGCAATGTCTTCTTTATGCTCTTCTAGGGTCTTCTTGATTTCCTTTGTCTCCCGTACTATGGTCTCATTGTTCATCTTTAGTTCTTTGAGTAGCTGCTCTAGGTGCTGTGTCTCTTCTGGTCTTTTGATTTGGGTGCTTGGGCTTGGGTTACCATATCGTCTGGTTTTTTCATATGCTTTATAATTTTCTGTTGTTTTTGGCCTCGTGGCATTTGCTGAACTTGATAGGGTTCTTTTAGGATTTGTAGACCAATTGAAGTCCTTATCTCTAATTTATCAGATCTACAGCTTCGTGGAGTACACTTTCTCTAACTAACCAGCAGGTGGCGTCCACGAGCCACCTGTTGTCCACAAGCCAGTTCTCCCCTGCTTAGCCTTTTTGGTGAGTGGGGTGAGTCTTGTGGGGCCCAATTGGTGTACCAAGCTTGCGTGTGTAGTTGGTGTTGCCTGCCCTGTATATGGGGCGTGTTTCTGGGCAGTCAGGGAGGGGAGGGTGGCTCTAACAATCAAATCTCCCTGGTGATCCTAGAGTTTTAAGGCTGCTGCAATAGTCTAATCCTTCAGTTCAGTCCTGCCACAGTTTGTCTCTGCCACTGACCCACAAGTCCTTGGTATTGGCGTATGGCTCCTGAGACTTGCAAGTGGGCCCCTCTTCCAGGCTGTGCACCCCGGGTCCTCTGTTGAGGGATGACTGTGCTATGTCACAGGTGAGTGCCGTCCCCCCAGGGTGGTTCTGGGCTGCTGGGCTGTGTAGGGAGGCTCCCAGTCTGCTGAAATGATGGCTGAATGGGGCTTTGTTAATTCACACTGCTCTACCTTCCCAACTCTGGGACAATCAGCTGAGGTTGCAGGGAAGGCTAATGTCCACGCCCAGTTTTGTGGTGTGTGCCTGTTATTTGAAGCACTTCCGTCACACTGGGTTGTCTGGGGCAGCTCTGGGCTATGGGGCTGGCGATGGGCAGGAGTGTTTCCTGTCCACCAGGATGATGGCTGTGAGCGGACACCCCCCTTTTCTTGGGAAGATGTGGTGTTTAGTGAATTTTCTCAGCCACTGGATTATTGCCTTTTGTCTCAGAGCTCTCCTAGTTCTGCTCTTGAGTTGACCTGCCCAAATTGCAGGTCTTTGAAGCTTTCTGTATTGGGCTTCTTAGAGTAATTGTTTTAGAAAAAGAAAAAAGGATTAAAAAAAAAAAAAAAAAAAAAAAAAAAGGGCCCTCCTCAGAGATCTAATGGGTTATTGAAATGCTAAGAGACAAAGCAACCAGGGCCATTAAGGAAAGGTCCACAGGGCAGAGAGATCAGCTTTTCTTCGGGATTTGCATATGCGCCTCAGGGCCTGAGCTCGGGCCTGAGCTCTGCCCTTCCCCTTTCTATGTTCACCAGAACTCCAAAAATCCTCCGCTTTTATTTTGGAGTTTTTCGTGTTGTTTTTTTTCTATGCCTGTCTCCTCTCTGCTGGGCTGGCTGCTCTCAGATTCTCTGGTGTCTGGTCTCCGTCTATCTATGGTTGGAGTTTGGATCAGTAGAATGCGTTTCCGATAAGGGCTGCCACTGCAGTTCTCCCTTCTCCTTCCCGGAGCTGACAGCCCCTCCTCCCACGGGACTGAGCCTGGCAGGGAGGGGCGCGGGTCCCCTGGCCGCAAAAACTTACAGATTTCGCTGATCTCAGCAGTTCCACGTTTTCATGAGTGTTGTATGAAGTATGCCCAAAGTCAGATTGCTCTGTGGTGTCCAGTCCACGCAGTTCCTGGCTTTCTACCTACTTTCCTGTAGGAGTAACTAAAACATACAGCTCACCAGTGTGCCATCTTGCCCCGCCTCTTTCTATTTATTTTTTAAACAGGTTTATTCACACATCATACAATCCATCCTAAGTGTACAATCAATGGTTCCAGGTATAATCACATAGTTATGTATTCACCACCACAATCTATATGAGAACATTTCCATTTCTGCCACAAAGGAAGAAGAGAAAGAAAAGGGAAAAAAGAAGAAACAGCAACAACAACAAAAATCCCATACTCCTCCCTTATATACCCCTCTTCTTGACATTTAGCTTTTGTATATTGCCTTTATTACAATTAATGAAAGCACATTAAAATGTTACTGTTAACTATAGACCCTAGTTTGCATTAATTGTATTTTTTCTACTTACCATCCCATTTTTAATACTTTGAAATGTTGACATTCATTTGTACTCCCTCATTTAAAAATTTTCTTATATTTGTACACTTAGTCACCATCATTGTCCACTCTAGTTTTTGCTAAGTTATACAGTCCCAGTTTTTATTCTCTATCTTTCCTTTTGGTGTCATATCTGCCATCAGTCTTCCTCTTTCAATCATACTCATATTCAGCTTTGTTCATTATACCTACAGTATTGTGCTACCATCACACAGCATTGTGCCATCCATTTCTGAATGTTTACAATCAATTTTGTTAAACGTTCTGTACTCCTTCAGCATCAATTGCCAAATCTCTACCCTCTTTCTCTCTCCTGATAACCTGTGTTCTCAGATTTAACTCAGAGTTTGCTCATTATAGTTAGTTCATATTAGTGAGACCACACAGTATTTGTCCTTTGCTTCTGGCCTATTTCGCTCAACATAATGTCCTCAAGGTTCATCCACATTGTTGCATGTATCATGGCTATTCTGTCTTACAGCTGCATAATATTCCATTGTATATATATACCATAGTTTGTTTATCCACTCATCCATTGATGGACATGTGGGCTGTTTCCATCTATTGGCAATCATGAGTAATGCTGCTATAAATGTCAGTATGCAAATGTCTGTTTGTGTCTCTGCTTTCAGTTCTTCTGAGTATATCCCTAGTAATGGGATTGCTGGCTCATATGGCAATTCTATACTTAGCTTCCTGAGGAACCTCCACACTGTCTTCCAGAGTGGTTGCACCATTCTACATTCCCACCAACAGTGAATAAGTGTACCTATTTCTCCACATCCTCTCCAGCACTCATAGTTTTGTTTTTTTGATAATGACCATTCTTGTAGGTGTGAGATGGTATCTCATTGTGGTTTTGATTTGCATTTCCCTAATAGTGAAGTTGAGAATCTTTTCATAGGCTTTTGAACCATTTATATTTCTTCTTTGGAAAAGAAGTATATATTCATGTTTTTTGCCCATTTTTAATTTGGGTTGGTTGTCTTTTGTTGTTGAGTTGTAGGACCTCTTTATATATTCTGGATATTAAATCTGTATCAAAACTGTGGTTTTCAAATATTGTCTCCCTTTGAGTAGGCTGCCTTTTCACCTTCCTGACAAAGTCCTTTGACACACAAATGTATTCAATTTTAAGGCGATCCCATTTATCTATTTCTTCTTTCATTGCTTGTGCTTTGGGTGTAAGGTCTAGGAAACCACTTCCTACCACAACATCATTAAGATATTTCTCTACATTTTCTTCTACAAGTTTTGTAGTCTTAGCCCTAATGTTTAGGTCTTTGATCCATTTTGAGTTAATTTTTGTATAAGGTGTGAGATAGGGGTACTCTTTCTGTCTTTTGGATATGGATATCCAGTTCACCAAGTACCATTTGTTGAAGAGGCTGTTCAGTCCCGGTTGTGTGGACTTGGCCATCTTGTAAAAAATCAATTGTCAGAGGATATAAGATGGCGGCACAGAGAGGAGTGAAAGCTAATAAACAATCCCCTGGAACAACTAATAAACAATCAGGAACACCTAGTAAATAATCCAGAATAATGCAGGGGGACAAACGTGACCGTCTACTCATCATACACCAACCTGAATTGGGAGGAATGCCCAAGATCACAGCATAAAATCTGTAAGTAAAAATTGCAGCTCCAAGCCGGAAGCCCCCTCCCCCCATGGCCCAAGCTACAAAGCCTCGTGGTGCTAGAGAGCAGCTCTCTCTGAGCAAATGAATACAGCTCAACTGAGCTCCAACTGGGGTTTTAATTAACAAACATGGACTGCTCGATGTGGGCTATGAATCCCCAACAAGCAGACAGAGGCTTTGGGTGATGACTGACCTTGGAGAACCGGAGGGTGGCCGTGGACTCACCCTTAAGGAGGCTTTCTGTCCCTGTTTCAGCTCAGTGGAGAAAGCCTCAGCCATTTTCAGTTCCCAGTGCTCTGACCCAGGCAAGGGTGGAGATACCACAGACAGAGAGAGACCACTGAAATGCTAATGACCTCTCCCTAGGGGTCTATCTTCCCTACCAGGAAAGAGGTGGGGCCCAGCTCTACTACCTGCCTTCCATTCAGAACCAGACCCCATGGCCACACCTCCTTACACCAGTCTGGAGTTTCAGGCTGACAGGCACCACCTGCTGGGCAGAAAAGCACAGTGTCCTGAGGCCTCACAGGGTGTACCAATTTTCTAAGACACACCGTCAGGGAAACCGAATACTGAATAGTTCTTCCTTCTGGGACCGGAGCCCATTTTGGTCTGGGAAAACCTGATCGGGGTAACCAAGGAAACCATGCCTAGACAACAGAAAACTACAACCTACACTAGAAAAATGAAGTTATGGCCCAGTGAAAGGAACAAACTTACACTTAACTGAGATACAGGAATTTAAACAACTAATATTAAGTCAATTCAAAAAGTTTAGGGAATATATGGCAAAAGAGCTGAACCATATAATGAAAACACTGGGTGTACATAAGGTAGAAATTGAAAGTTTGAAAAACCAACTGGCAGAATCTATGGAAATGAAAGGCACAACACAAGAGATGAAAGACACAATGGAAACATACAACAGCAGACCTCAAGAGACAGAAGAAAACACTCAGGAACTGGAGAACAAGGCACCTGAAACCCTACACATGAAAGAACAGAGAAAAGAAAGGAAAAATATGAGCAACATCTCTGAGAAGTTAAGGACAAAATGAAAAGCAGGAATGTGTGTGTCATTGGTGTCCCAGAAGGAGAAGAGAAGGGAAAAGGGGCAGAAGCAATAATAGAGGAAATAATGAAAATTTCCCATTTCTTTTGAAATACATAAAATTACAGATCCAAGAAGCGCAGCACACCCCAAACAGAATAGAACTGAATAGACCTATGCCAAGACACTTAATACTCAGATTATCAAACGTCAAAGATAAAGAGAGAATCCTGAAAGCAGCAAAAGAAAAGGATCCATCACATACAAAGGAAGCTTGATAAGACTATGTGCGGATTTCCCAGTAGAAACCATGGAGGCAAGAAGGAAGTGGTGTGATATATTTAAGATACTGAAAGAGAAAAACCACCAACCAGGAATCCTATATCTGGCAAAACTGTCCTTCAAATATGAGGGAGAGCTTAAAATATTCTCTGACAGACAGTGACAGAGTTTATGAACAAGATACCTGCTCTACAGGAAACACTAAAGGAAGCACTGCAGACAGAAAGGAAAAGACAGGAGTGAGAGATTTGGAACACAATTTTGGGAGATAGTAGCACAGCAATGTAAGTACACTGAACAAAGATGACTGTAAGTATGGTTGAAAGAGGAAGGTTGGGACCATGTGGACATCAGAAGTAAAGAGGAAAGATAAAGACTGGTACTGTGTAACTCAGAGAAACCTAGGGTGCTCAATGATTGTAATAAAAGGTACAAATATGTTTTTACACGAGGGTGAACAAATGAATGTCAAACTTGCAAGGTGTTAAAATAGGGTGGGATTGGGGAGAAAATACAATCAATGCAAACTAGAGACTATAATTAATGGAAACATTGTATTATGCTTCCTTTAATATAACAAAGGCAATATACCAAAGCTAAATGCATATGGGGGGGGCAGGAAGGATATGGGACTCCTGGCATTGGTGATGTTGTCTGACTCTTTCATTCTACTTTAATTTAATTCTACCTTTCGTTTTGTTGCTTTTTAGCTGTCATTTTTTTCTTTCTTTTTCTTTTGTCTCTCTACCTTCTTTGACTCTTCCTCCTTCTTTGTGGAAGAAATGGAGATGTCCTTATATAGATAGTGACGATGGTGCTGAATCCATAAATACATGACTATACAGGGAACCATTGATTGTTTACTTAGGATGAAATGTATGATGTGTGAACAAAACTGTCTTAAAAGAAATGGGTTGATGAAGAAACCTTGAGGGCACTATATTGAGTGAAATAAGACCGACACATAAAGGCAAATATTGCAGGGTCTCAATGATACGAACTATTTATAGCATGTAAACTCATAGACATGAAATATAAGTTACCAGGTAATGAGGCCTAAAGAATGGTGATCGGTTGCTTATTATGAGCAGAATGTTCAACTAGGGTGAACTTAAACATTTGGAAATGGACAGGGATGATGGTAGCATGTAGTGAGAATAACTAACAGTGCTGACAGGTGTGTGAAGGTGGAAGAAAGGGTAAGCTCAGAGTCATGTATGTCAACAGAAGGAAAGTTGGAGGTTAAAAGATGGGAGTATATGAATCTTGTGGGTATTAGAAATCTCATGAACTAGAACAAATGTATGACACTATAACTAGAAGTTAATAATAGAGAGGCATATAGGAAAAATATACTTATTGCAAACTATATACTACAGTTAGTAGTATTTTAACATTCTTTCATCAACAGTAACAAATGTACTATACAAAAACTATGAATCAATAATAGAGGGGGGTGGTTAGGGGTATGGGAGGATTTGAATTTCCTTTTTATTGTCTTTATTTCTTTTCTAGATTAATGAAAATGTTCTAACAATTGAAAAAAATTAATTGTGATGATGGATACACAGCTGTATGATGGTACCATGGGCAATTGATTATATGCTTTGGATCTTTGGATAGTTGTATGGTACGTGAACAATCTCAATTAAAAAAAATATATATATATATATATATAAAATAATGCATTTATTCACATAACCTTTTAGCTTTTGATCTTATATCTGTGTTCTTCTATATAACCTATTGTGTTCAGAATTATTTACATAGTTACATAATTTATGTTGTGATTACCTGTCTTTATACATATTTCAGTAATTTATTGACATGAATTTCCCCCATATTTTAGTGATAAATTGTCTTGAGATTCTTTTTCTATGCTCATTAGGTCTGTAAATCATTTTATTGGCATTCTCTTTTTCTTGGTATTTAGTTTTCAGTAATTAATGAGCCATTATGGACAATAAAGTTTTTTATATTTAAATCAATTTTCAATAGGTAAGAGGGTCTATTTCTGAACTCTCAATTTGATTCCATTTATCAATATGTCTATCTTTATGCCAGGACCATGCTGTTTTTCCACAGTATGTTTGTAATATGCTTTAAGGTCAGGTAGTGTGAGACCTGCAACTTCATTTTTCTTTCTCAATATGTTTTTAGCTAGTCAGGGCACACTGCCCTTCCTAATCAATTTTATTATGGGTTTTTTAATTCTGCAAAGTAAGTTGTTGGGATTTTGATTGGTATTGCATTGAATCTATAAATCGTTTTGGGTAGAATTGACATCTTTTATTTATCTTATATTTAATCTTCCAGCCCATGAAAACGATATGTCCTCCCATTTATTTAGGTCTTACTTGATTTCTTTAACAATGTTTTGTAGTTTTTTGTGTATAGGTCTTTTATGTCCTTTGTAAAATTTATTCCTAAGTGTTTGATTCTTTTGGTTTCTATTTTAAATGGAATTTTTTTCTTGATTTCCTCCTCAAATTGCTCATTACTAATGTATAGAAACACTACTGATTTTTGTGTGTTGCTCTTGTATCCTGCCCCAATGCTGAACTTGTTTATTAGCTCTAGTAGCTTTCCTTTATATTTTTTGGGATTTTCTACATATAGGATCATGTCATCTGCAAACAGTGAAAGTTTTAATTCTTCCCTTCCAGTTTGGATGCCCTTTATTTCTTTTTCTTGCCTAATTGCTCTAGCTAGAACTTCCAGCACAATACTGAATAACAATGGTGACAGTGGGCATCCTTGTCTTGTTCCTGATCTTAGAGGGAATGCTTTCAGTCTTTCCCCATTCAGTATGATGTTAGCTGTGGGCTTTTAATATAGTCCCTTTATCATGTTGAGGATGTTTCCTTCTATTTCTATCCTTTGAAATGTTTTCTTCATAAATGAATGCTGAATTTTGTCAAATACCCTTTCTGCATCAAGAGATGAGGATGTGGTTTTTCCCCTTGATTTGTTGATGTGTTATATTACATTAATTGATTTTCTTTTGTTGAACCAGCCTTGCACACCTGGAATAAAACCCACTTGGTCATGGTATATAATTCTTTTCATATGCTGCTAGATTCGATTTGCAAGTATTTTGTTGAAGATTTTTGCATCTATATTCATTAGAGAGATTGGTCTCTAATTTTCTTTTCTTGTAGTATCTTTGTCTGGCTTTGGTATTAGGGTGATGTTGGCTTCATAGAATGAGTTAGGTAGCTTTCCCTCCTCTTCAATTTTTTTGAAGAGTTTGAGCAGGATTGCTACTAATTTTTCCTTGAATACTTGGTAGAATTCACATGTGAAGCCATCTGGTCCTGGACTTTCCTTTCTTGGGAGGTTTTTGATGACTGATTCAATCTCTTGCGATTGGTTTGTTGAGGTCTTCTATTTCTTCTTGAGTCAGTGCTGTTTGTTCATGTGTTTGTAAGAAGTTTTCCATTTCATCTAAGTTGTCTGGTTTATTAGCATATAGTTGCTCATAAGTATCCTCTCAGTATCTCTTATATTTCTTCAGGATCAGTAGTAATGTCCCTGACTTTATTGATTTGCATCCTCTCTCTTTTTTCTTTGTCAGCCTAGCTAAGAGTCCATCAATTTTATTGATTTTCTCAAAGACCCAACTTCTGGTTTTGTTGATTCTCTGTATTGTTTTCATATTCTGAATTTCATTTTTCATTTATTTCTGCTCTAATCTTTGTTATTTCTTTCCTTCTTTTGCTTTGGGGTAAGTTTGTTGTTCTTTTTCTAGTTCCTCTTGGTAAGCAGTTAAGTCCTCAATTTTTGCTCTTTCTTCTTTTTTAATAAAGGCATTTAGGGCAATAAATTTCCCTCTCAGTACTGCCTTTGCTCATCCCATAAGTTTTGATATGTTTGCTCATCTCATTTTCATTTGCCTCAAGATATTTACTGAGTTCTCTTGTAATTTCTTCCTTGACCCACTGGTTGTTTAAGAGTGTGTTGTTTAGCCCCTTATATTTATGAATTTTCCAGTCCTCTGCCTGTTCTTTATTTCCAGCTTCATTCCATTATGATCTGAGAAAGTGTCTTTTATAATTTCAATCTTTTTAAATTTATTGAGACCTGCTTTGTCACCCAATATATTGACTATCCTGGAGAATGATCCATGGTCACTTGAGAAGAATGCATATCCTGCTGCCTTGCTGCTTTGATTACTGTGGCTTTGTAATAAGTTTTAAGATGGAAGGTGTGAGTCCCATAATTTCATTCTCCTTTTCAAGATAGCTTTATGTATTTGGGGTCCCTTAAACATCCATATAAATTTGATGATTGGCTTTTCCATTGTTCCAAGGAAGGTTGTTGGAATTTTGGGGGGATTGCATTGAATCTATAAATTGCTTTGTGTAACAGTGGCATCTTAATTATATTTAGTCTTCCAATCCGTAAACTGGGAATATTCTTCTATTTATTTAGGTCTCCTTTGGTTTCTTTTTGCAATGTTTTGTTGTTTTCTGTGTACAAGTCCTTTACATCCTTGGTTAGATTTATTTCTAGATATATGATTATTCTAGGTGCTATTGGGAATAGAATTTTTTCTTGATTTCTTCTGATTATACATTACTTGTGTACAGAAACACTACTGATTTTCTGGGTGTTGATCTTGTACTCCACCATTTTCTGAATTCATGTATTAGCTCCAGGAGCTTTGTTGTGGATTGTTCAGGCATTTCCATATATAGAATCATATTATCTGCAAATAGGGAAAGTTTTAGTTTCTCCATTCAAATTTGGATCCCTTTTATTTCTTTTTCTTGCCTAATTGCTCTGGCAAGAACTTCCACTAAAATGTTGAATAACAGTGATGACTGTGGGCATCCTTGTCTTGTTCCTGATCTCAGAGGGAAAGCTTTCAGTCTTTCATCATGAAGTATGATATTAACTGTGGGATTTTTGTAAATGCCCTTTATCATGTTGAGGAAGTTTCCTCATATTCCTTGTGTTCCAAATGTTTTTATCACAACAGGGAGCTGGATTTTGTCAAATGACTTTTCTGGATCAGTTGAAATGATCATGTGTGTGTGTGTGTGTGTTGTGTGTTTACCATCATACTGTTAATGACATGTATTATATTTTTTTAAATATTCATTTTATTGAGATATATTCACATACCACGCAGTCATACAAAACAAATCATACATTCAATTGTTCACAGTACCATTACATAGTTGTACATTCATCACCAAAATCAATCCCTGACACCTTCATTACCACACACACAAAAATAACAAGAATAATATTTAAAGTGAAAAAGAGCAATTAAAGTAAAAAAGAACACGGGTGCCTTTGTCTGTCGTTTGTTTGTTTGTTTCCTTCCCCTATTTTTCTACTCATCCATCCATAAACTAGACAAAGGGGAGTGTGGTCCTTATGGCTTTCCCAATCACATTGTCACCCCTCATAAGCTACATTTTTATACAGTTCTCTTCAAGATTTATGGGTTCTGGGTTGTAGTTTGATAGTTTCAGGTATCTACCACCAGCTACCCCAATTCATTAGAACCTAAAAAGGGTAGCCTATATTGTGCATAAGAGTGCCCACCAGAGTGACCTCTCGGCTCCTTTTGGAATCTCTCTGCCACTGAAGTTTATTTCATTTCTATTCACATCCCCCTTTTGGTCAAGAAGATGTTCTCCATCCCACAATGCTGGGTCTACATTCCTCCCCGGGAGTCATATTCCATGTTGCCAGGGAGATTCACTCCCCTGGGTGTCTGATCCCGCATAGTGGGGAGGGCAGTGATTTCACCTGCCAAGTTGGCTTAGCTAGAGAGAGAGGGCCACATCTGAGCAACAAAGACGCATTTGGGAGGAGGCTCTTAGGCACAATTATAGGGAGGCCTAGCCTCTCCTTTGCAGCAACAGTCTTCCCAAGAGCAAATCCTGTGGTAGAGGGCTCAACCCATCAAACCACCAGTCCCCTATTTCTGTGAGCATGTTAGCAACCATTGCGGTCGGGCAGGCCAATACCCCTGCATTCTCCACCAGCTCCTCAAGGGGGCTCTGCATATTTTTTTCCTTGTTTTTTTTTTTAAACTATTTTTTTCAAATTAACTGTATGAAAAATAAAAAAATTAAAAAAATTAAAAAAAACATACAATAAAAGAACATTTCAAAGAGACCATAACAAGGGGGTAAGAAAAAGACAACTAACCTAAGATAACTACTTTACTTCCAACATGTTCCTACTCTACCCCAAGAAAGTAACCTAATATAGCAACATTTCTGTGAACTTGTTCCTACTATACCCATCAGAAATTAACAGACCATAGTCATTCCTGGGCATTCCCAGAACGTTAAGTTTACCCCCGATAGCTTATCTGTCCTTATTGGATTATTGTTCCCCCTTCCTTAATTGCTCTCTATCACTAGTTCCCCTACATTCTAATTATAAACCATTTGTTTTAGATTTTTCAAAGTTCACATTAGTGGTAGCATATAATATTTCTCTTTTTGTGCCTGGCTTATTTCACTCAGAATTATGTCTTCAAGGTTCATCCTTGTTGTCATACGTTTCACGACATCGTTCCTTCTTACTGCTGTGTAGTATTCCATCGTGTGTATATACCACATTTTATTTATCCACTCATCTGTTGAAGGACATTTGGGTTGTTTCCATCTCTTGGCAATTGTGAATAATGCTGCTATGAACATTGGCGGGCGGATATCTGTTCGTGTCACTGCTTTCAAATCTTCCGGGTATATACCGAGAAGTGCAATCGCTGGATCGAAGGGTATCTCTATATCTAGTTTTCTAAGGAACTGCCAGACTGACTTCCAGAGTGGCTGAACCATTATACAGTCCTACCAACAATGAATAAGAGTTCCAATTTCTCCACATCCCCTCCAGCATTTGTAGTTTCATGTTTGTTCAATGGCAGCCATTCTAATTGGTGTGAGATGGTATCTCATTGTGGTCTTAAATTGCATCTCTCTAATAGCTAGTGAGGCTGAACATTTTTTCATGTGTTTCTTGGCCATTTGTATTTGCTCTCCAGAGAACTGTCTTTTCATATCTTTTGCCCATTTTGTAATTGGGCTGTCTGAACTATCATCATTGAGTTGTAGGATTTCCTTATATATGCAAGATATCAGTCTTTTGTCAGATACATGGTTTCCAAAAATTTTTTCCCATTGATTTGGCTGCATCTTTACCTTTTTGACAAATTCCTTTGAGGTACAGAAACTTCTAAGCTTGAGGACTTCCCATTTATCTATTTTTCCTTTTGTTGCCTGTGCTTTGGGTGTAAAGTCTAGGAAGTGTCCACCTAATACAAGGTCTTGAAGATGTTTTCCTACATTATCTTCTAGGAGTTTTATGGTACTTTCTTTTATATTGAGATCTTTGGTCCATTTTGAGTTAATTTTTGTGTAGGGTGTGAGGTAGGGGTCCTCTTTCATTCTTTTGGATATGGATATCCAACTCTCCCAGCCCCATTTGTTGAAAAGACCATTATGTCCCAGATCAGTGACTTTGGGGGCCTTATGAAAGATCAGTCGGCCATAGATCTGGGGGTCTATCTCCCAATTCTCAATTCGATTCCATTGATCTATATGTCTATCTTTGTGCCAGTACCATGCTGTTTTGACAACTGTGCTTTATAATGAGCTTCAAAGTCAGGGAGTGTAAGTCCTCCCACTGTGTTTTTCTTTTTTAGAGTGTCTTTAGCAATTCGAGGCATCTTCCCTTTCCAAATAAATTTGACAACTAGCTTTTCCAAGTCTGAAAAGTAGGTTGTTGGAATTTTGATTGGGATTGCATTGAATCTGTAGATGAGTTTGGGTAGAATTGACATCTTAATGACATTTAGCCTTCCTGTCCATGAACATGGAATATTTTTCCCTCTTTTAAGGTCCCCTTCTATTTCTTTTAGTAAAGTTATGTAGTTTTCTTTGTATAGGTCTTTTACATCTTTGGTTAAGTTTATTCCTAGGTACTTGAGTTTTTTAGTTGCTATTGAAAATGGTATCTTTTTCTTGAGTGTCTCTTCAGTTTGTTCATTTCTACCATATAGAAACATTACTAACTTATGTGCATTAATCTTGTATCCCGCTACTTTATTAAATTTGTTTATTAGCTGTAGTAGGTGTTTCGTCGATTTCTCAGGGTTTTCCAGATATAAGATCATATCGTCTGCAAACAATCACGGTTTTACTTCTTCCTTTCCAATTTGGATGCCTTTTATTTCTTTGTCTTCCTGGATTGCCCTGGCTAGCACTTCCAGCACAATGTTGAATAACAGTGGTGATAGTGGGCATCCTTCTCTTGTTCCTGATCTTAGAGGGAAGGCTTTCAGTCTCTCACCATTGAGTACTATGCTGGCTGTGGGTTTTTCATATATGCTCTTTATCATATTGAGGAAGTTTCCTTCAATTCCTACCTTTTGAAGTGTTTTTATCAAAAAGGGATGTTGGATTTTGTCGAATGCTTTTTCAGCATCTATTGAGATGATCATTTGATTTTTCCCTTTTGATTTGTTAATGTGTTGTAATACAATGATTGATTTTCTTATGTTGAACCATCCTTGCATGCCTGGAATGAACCCCACTTGGTCATGGTGTATGATTTTTTTAATGCATCTTTGGATTCGATTTGCAAGTATTTTGTTGAGGATTTTTGCATCTATATTCATTAGGGAGATTGGCCAGTAGTTTTCCTTTTTTGTAGCATCTTTGCCTGGTTTTGGTATTAGATTGATGTTAGCTTCATAAAATGAGTGAGGTAGTGTTCCATTTTCTTCGATGTTTTGAAAGAGTTTAAGTAAGACTGGTGTCAGTTCTTTTTGGAAAGTTTAGTAGAATTCCCCTGTGAAGCCATCTGGCCCTGGGCATATATTTGTGGGAAGCTTTTTGATGACTGATTGGATCTCTTTGCTTGTGATTGGTTAGTTGAGGTCTTCTATTTCTTCTCTGGTCAGTCTAGGTTGTTCATATGTTTCCAGGAAATTGTCCGTTTCCTCTACATTAACCAGTTTTTTGCCATACAGTTGTTCATAGTATCCTCTTATAATTTTTTAAATTTCTTCAGGATCTGCAGTAATGTCACCTTTCTCATTCATTATTTTGTTTATATGGGTCTTCTCTCTTTTTGATTTTGTCAGTCTAGCTAGGGACTTGTCAATCTTGTTGATCTTCTCAAAGAACCAACTTTTGGTGTTATTTATCCTCTCTAGTGTGTTTTTGTTCTCCATGTCATTTATTTCTGCTTTAATACTTGTTATTTCTTTTCTTCTACTTGGTTTAGTATTGGTTTGCTGTTCATTTTCTAAGCTTCTTCAGTTGATCCATTAGTTCTTTGATTTTGGCTCTTTCTTCCTTTTTAATACATGCATTTAGTGCTATAAATTTCCCCCTCAGTACTGCTTTTGCTGCCTCCCGTAGGTTTTGGTATGTTGTGTTGTCATTTTCATTCGTCTCTATATATTTAGCAATTTCTCTTGCTATTTCTTCTTTAACCCACTGATAGTTTAGGAGTATGTTGTTTAACCTCCAGGTATTTGTGAATTTTCTAAGTCTCTGATGGTTATTGACTTCTAATTGTATTCCATTGTGGTTAGAGAATATGCTTTGAATAATGTCAATCTTTTTAAATTTATTGAGCCTTGTTTTATGTCCAAGCATATGATCTATTCTGGAGAAAGTTCCATGAGCACTAGAGAAGAATGTGTATCCTGGTGATTTGGGATGTAATGTCCTATATATGTCTGTTAAATCCAATTCATTTATCAGATTGTTAAGGTTTTCAATTTCCTTATTGGTCTTCTGTCTGGTTGATCTGTCTATAGGAGAGAGTGATGTGTTGAAGTCTCCCACAATTACTGTGGAAACATCAATTGCTTCCTTTAGTTTTGCCAGTGTTTCTCTCATGTATTTTGTGGCACCTTGATTGGGTCCATAAACATTTATGATTGTTATTTCTTTTTGTTGAATTGCCCCTTTTATTAGTATGTAGTGGCCTTCTTTGTCTCTCAAAACATCCCTGCATTTAAAGTCTATTTTATCTGAGATTAATATTGCTACACCTGCTTTCTTTTGGCTGTAGCTGGCATGAAATATTTTTTTCTGTCCTTTCACTTTCAATTTCTTTGTGTCCCTGTGTCTAAGATGAGTCTCTTATACGCAACATACTTATGGTTCATTTTTTTTGATCCATTCTGCGAATCCATATCTTTTAATTGGGGAGTTTAATCCATTTACATTCAATGTTATAACCGTGAAGGCATTTCTTGAATCAGCCATCTTATCCTTTGGTTTATGTTTGTCATATATATTTTTCCCTCTCTCCATTAATATCCTTTAATATACCCATACTGAATCTCTTTAGTACGAAACTTTTCTCCATGTCTCTCTCTCCTTTCTTTGTTTCTCTGTCTGTAGGGCTCCCTTTAGTATCTGAAGTAGGGCAGGTCTCTTGTTAGCAAATTCTCTCAGCATTTGTTTGTCTGTGAAAAATTTAAGCTCTCCCTCAAATTTGAAGGAGAGCTTTGCTGGATAAAGTATTCTTGGTTTGAAACTTTTCTCACTCAGAATTTTAAATATGTCATGCCACTGCCATCTCGCCTCCATGGTGGCCGCTGAGTAGTCACTGCTTAGTCTTATGCTGTTTCCTTTGTATGTCAATTGCTTTTCTCTTGCTGCTTTCAGAACTTGCTCCTTCTCTTCTGTGTTTGACAGTGTGATCAGAATATGTCTCGGAGTGGGTTTATTTGGATTTATTCTATTTGGAGTTCACTGGGCATTTATGATTTGTGTATTTATGGTGTTTACAAGATTTGGGAAGTTTTCCCCAACAATTTCTTTGAATACTCTTCCTAGACCTTTACCCTTTTCTTCCCCTTCTGGAACACCAATGAGTCTTATATTTGGACATTTTATATTATCTATCATATACCTGAGGTCCATTTCGATTGTTTTGATTTTTTTCCCCATTGTTTCTTTTGTGCTTTCATTTTCCATTCTGTCATCTTCCAGGTCACTGATTCATTGTTCAACTTCCTCTAGTCTTGTACTATGAGTATCCAGAATCTTTTTAATTTGGTCAACAGTTTCTTTAATTTCCATAAGATCATCTATTTTTTTATTTACTCTTGCAATGTCTTCTTTATGCTCTTCTAGGGTCTTCTTGATGTCCTTTATATCCTGTGTCATGCTCTTCTTCATGTCCTTTATATCCCATGTCATGGCCTCGTAGTTCATCTTTAATTCTTTGATTAGTTGCTCTAGGTACTGTGTCTCCTCTGATCTTTTGATTTGGGTGCTTGGGCTTGGGTTATCCATATCATCTGGTTTTTTCATATGCTTTAAAATTTTCTGCTGTTTTGGGCCTCTTGGCATTTGCTTAACTTGATAGGGTTCTTTTAGGATTTGTAGGCAAATTGAAATCCTTATCTCTAATTTGTCCGATCTACAGCTTCATGGAGTACACTTTCTCTAACTAACCAGCAGGTGGCATCCACGAGCCACCTGTTCCCCTCAATCCAGTTCTCCCCCACTTTGCCATTGTGGTGAGTGGGGGAGTGAGTATTGTCGGGTCTGATTGGTGTACCAAGCTTGCGTGTGTAGTTGGTGTTGCCCGCCCTGTATATGGGGCATGTGTCTGGGCGGTCGGTGGGGGGTGGCTCTAACAATCAAATCTCCCTGGTGTTCCTGGAGTTTTAAAGCTGCTGCAATAGTCTAATCCTTCAGTTCAGTCCTGCCACAGTTTGTCTCTGCCACTGACCCACAAGTCCTTGGTATGGCCCCGAGACTTGTGAGTGGGTCCCTCTTCCAGGCTGTGCCCCCCCTGGTCCTCTGTTGAGGGATGACTGTGCTATGTCACAGGTGAGTGCCATCTCCCCAGGGCGGTTCTTGGCTGCAGGGCTGTGTAGGGAGGCTCCCGGTCTGCTGAGCAGATGCCCCCCTTTTCTTGGGAAGTTGTGGTATTTAGTGAATTTTCTCAGCCACTGGATTATTGCCTTTTGTCTCAGAGCTCTCTTAGTTCTGCTCTTGTCTTGACCTGCCCTAATGGCAAGTCTTTGAGGCTTTCTGTATTGGGCTTAGATTTCGCTGATCTCAGCAGTTCCACGTGTTCATGACTGTTGTATGAAGTATGCCCAAAGTCAAGTCGCTCTGCGGTGTCCAGTCTACGCAGTTCCTGGCTTTCTACCTACTTTCCTGGAGGAGTAACTAAAACATACACCTCACCAATCCGCCATCTTGCTCCGCCCCCTGACATGTATTATATTAATTGATTTTATTTTGAACCAAAAAATAATAATGATCTGTAGTTTTCTTTTCTTGTGGTATCTTCATCTGGCTTTGGTATGAGGGTGATGTTGGCCTTGTAGAATGAGTCGGGGAGTGTCCCCTCCTCTTCGGTTTTTTGGAAGAATTTGAGCAGAATTCGCATTAACTCTTCTTGGAATGTTTAGTAGAATTCCCCTGTGAAGGCACCTGGTTCTGTTCTTTTCTTTGGTGGTTGGTTTTTGATTACTGATTCAATC
This sequence comes from Choloepus didactylus, assembly GCF_015220235.1. Classification (NCBI taxonomy): domain Eukaryota; kingdom Metazoa; phylum Chordata; class Mammalia; order Pilosa; family Megalonychidae; genus Choloepus; species Choloepus didactylus. The sequence goes on from NC_051334.1 coordinate 142,486,810, forward strand.
TCTTTAATAGGAATTGGTTTGTCGAGCTCTTGTATTTCTTCTTGAGTCAATATAGGTAGTTTTTGTGTTTCTAAGAATTTTTCCATTTCATCTAGGTTATCTGATTGGCATACCATTGTTCATAGTATCCTCTTATAGTCCTTTTTATTTCAGCAGGGTCCATAGTAATGTCGCCCTTTACATTTCTGATTTTCATTATTTGTAGCCTCTCTCTTTTTTTCTTTGTTAGTCTAGTTAAATGTTTGTTGATTTTATTCATCTTTTCAAAGAACAGGCTTTGGGTTTTATTGATTCTCTTTATTGCTTTTTTATTTTCTGCTTCATTTATCTCCACTCTAATCTTTGGTATATTCTTCCTTGTGCCTGCTTTGTGTTTACTTTGCTCTTAGTTTTCCAATTCTTCCGCTTTTGAGGTTCGGTCTCTGACTTGTAGTCTTTCTACTTTTTAAATATAAGTATTTATTTATTTATTTATTTTTTGCAGGTTGTATCTCTTTTTTTTTTTTTTTTTAATCATCATTTTATTGAGATATATTCACATACCACGCAGTCATACAAAACAAATTGTACTTTCGATTGTTTACAGTACCATTACATAGTTGTACATTCATCACCTAAATCAATCCCTGACACCTTCATTAGCACACACACAAAAATAACAAGAATAATAATTAGAGTGAAAAAGAGCAATTGAAGTAAAAAAGAACACTGGGTACCTTTGTCTGTTTGTTTGCTTCCCCTACTTTTCTACACATCCATCCATAAACTAGACAAAGTGGAGTTTGGTCCTTATGGCATTCCCAATCCCACTGTCACCCCTCATAAGCTACATTTTTATACAACTGTCTTCGAGATTCATGGGTTCTGGGTTGTAGTTTAATAGTTTCAGATATCCACCACCAGCTACCCCAATTCTTTAGAACCTAAAAAAGGTTGTCTAAAGTGTGCGTAAGAGTGCCCACCAGAGTGATCTCTCAGCTCGTTTTGGAGTCTCTCTGCCACTGAAGCTTATTTCATTTCCTTTCACATCCCCCTTTTGGTCAAGAAGATGTTCTCCATCCCACGATGCCGGGTCTACATTCCTCCCCGGGAGTCATATTCCACGTTGCCAGGGAGATTCACTTCCCTGGGTGTCTGATCCCACGTAGGGGGGAGGGCAGTGATTTCACCTTTCAAGTTGGCTTAGCCAGAGAGAGAGGGCCACATCTGGGCAACAAAGAGGCATTCAGGAGGAGACTCTTAGGCACAAATACAGGGAGGCCTAGCCTCTCCTTTGCAGCAACCGTCTTCCCAAGGGTAAAACTTATGGTAGAGGGCTCAACCCATCAAACCACCAGTCCCCTATGTCTGTGGTCATGTTAGCAACCATGGAGGTGGGGTAGGCGAATACCCCTGCATTCTCCACAGGCTCCTCAAGGGGGCACTACATCTTTTTTTTTTTTTTCCTTGTTTGTCTTTTTTCTTTTCTTTTTTTTTTTAACTTTCCCTTCTTTTTTAAATCAACTGTATGAAAAAAAAAAGTTAAAAAGAAAACAAACATACAATAAAAGAACATTTCAAAGAGACCATAACAAGGGAGTAAGAAAAAGACAACTAACCTAAGATAACTGCTTAACTTCCAACATGTTCCTACTTTACCCCAAGAAAGTTACATAATATAGCAACATTTCAGTGAACTTGTTCCTACTACATCCATCAGAAATTAACAGACCATAGTCATTTCTGGGCATCCCCAGAACGTTAAATAGCTTATCTGTTCTTCTTGGATTATTGTTCCCCCTTCCTTAATTGCTCTCTACTGCTAGTTCCCCTACATTCTACATTATAAACCATTTGTTTTACATTTTTCAAAGTTCACATTAGTGGTAGCATATAATATTTCTCTTTTTGTGCCTGGCTTATTTCGCTCAGCATTATGTCTTCAAGGTTCATCCATGTTGTCATATGTTTCACCAGATCGTTCCTTCTTACTGCCACGTAGTATTCCATCGTGTGTATATACCACATTTTATTTATCCACTCATCTGTTGAAGGACATTTGGGTTGTTTCCATCTCTTGGCAATTGTGAATAATGCTGCTATGAACATTGGCGTGCAGATATCTGTTCGTGTCACTGCTTTCCGATCTTCCGGGTATATACCGAGAAGTGCAATCGCTGGATCGAATGGTAGCTCTATATCTAGTTTTCTAAGGAACTGCCAGACTGACTTCCAGAGTGGCTGAACCATTATACAGTCCCACCAACAATGAATAAGAGTTCCAATTTCTCCACATCCCCTCCAGCATTTGTAGTTTCCTGTTTGTTTAATGGCAGCCATTCTAACCGGTGTTAGATGGTATCTCATTGTGGTCTTAATTTGCATCTCTCTAATAGGTAGTGAAGCTGAACATTTTTTTCATGTGTTTCTTGGCCATTTGTATTTCCTCTTCAGAGAACTGTCTTTTCATATCTTTTGCCCATTTTATAAGTGGGCTGTCTGTACTATTGTCATTGAGTTGTAGGATTTCTTTGTATATGCAAGATATCAGTCTTTTGTCAATTACATGGTTTCCAAAAATTTTTTCCCATTGAGTTGGCTGCCTCTTTACCTTTTTGAGAAATTCCTTTGAGGTGCAGAAACTTCTAAGCTTGAGGAGTTCCCATTTATCTATTTTCTCTTTTGTTGCTTGTGCTTTGGGTGTAAAGTCTAGGAAGTGGCCTCCTAATACAAGGTCTTGAAGATGTTTTCCTACATTATCTTCTAGGAGTTTTATGGTACTTTCTTTTATATTGAGATCTTTGGTCCATTTGAGTTAATTTTTGTGTAGGGGGTGAGGTAGGGGTCCTCTTTCATTCTTTTGGATATTGATATCCAAATCTCCCAGCCCCATTTGTTGAAAAGACCATTATGGCTCAGTTCGGTGACTTTGGGGGCCTTATCAAAGATCAGTCGGCCATAGATCTGAGGGTCTATCTGTGAATTCTCAATTCGATTCCATTGATCTATATGTCTATCTTTGTGCCAGTACCATGCTGTCTTGGCAACTGTGGCTTTATAATAAGCTTCAAAGTCAGGGAGTGTAAGTCCTCCCACTTCGTTTTTCTTTTTTAGAGTGTCTTTAGCAATTCGAGGCATCTTCCCTTTCCAAATAAATTTGATAACTAGCTTTTCCAAGTCTGCAAAGTAGGTTGTTGGAATTTTGATTGGGATTGCATTGAATCTGTAGATGAGTTTGGGTAGAATTGACATCTTAATGACATTTAGCCTTCCTATCCATGAACATGGAATATTTTTCCATCTTTTAAGGTCCCCTTCTATTTCTTTTAGTAGAGTTATGTAGTTTTCTTTGTATAGGTCTTTTACATCTTTGGTTAAGTTTATTCCTAGGTACTTGATTTTTTTAGTTGCTATTGAAAATGGTATCTTTTTCTTGAGTGTCTCTTCAGTTTGTTCATTTCTAGCATATAGAACATTACTGACTTATGTGCATTAATCTTGTATCCCGCTACTTTGCTAAATTTGTTTATTAGCTCTAGTAGGTGTATCGTTGATTTCTCAGGGTTTTCTAGATATAAGATCATATCATCTGCAAACAATGACAGTTTTACTTCTTCTTTTCCAATTGGATGCCTTTTATTTCTTTGTCTTGCCGGATTGCCCTGGCTAGCACTTCCAGCACAATGTTGAATAACAGTGGTGACAGCGGGCATCCTTGTCTTGTTCCTGATCTTAGAGGGAAGGCTTTCAGTCTCTCAACATTGAGTACTATGCTGGCTGTGGGTTTTTCATATATGCTCTTTATCATGTTGAGGAAGTTTCCTTCAATTCCTACCTTTTGAAGTGTTTTTATCAAAAAGGGATGTTGGATTTTGTCAAATGCTTTTTCAGCATCTATTGAGATGATCAATTGATTTTTCCCTTTCGAGTTTTTAATGTGTTGTAATACATTGATTGTTTTTCTTATGTTGAACCATCCTTGCATGCCTGGAATGAACCCCACTTGGTCATGGTGTATGATTTTTTTAATGTGTCTTTGGATTCGATTTGCAAGTATTTTGTTGAGGATTTTTGCATCTATATTCATTAGGGAGATTGGCCGGTAGTTTTCCTTTTTTGTAGCATCTTTGCCTGGTTTTGGTATTAGATTGATGTTAGCTTCATAAAATGAGTTAGGTAGTGTTCCATTTTTTTCAATGTTTTGAAAGAGTTTGAGTAAGATTGGTGTCAGTTCTTTCTGGAAAGTTTGGTAGAATTCCCCTGTGAAGCCATCTGGCCCTGGGCATTTATTTGTGGGAAGATTTTTGATGACTGATTGGATCTCTTTGCTTGTGATGGGTTGGTTGAGGTCTTCTATTTCTTCTCTGGTCAGTCTAGGTTGTTCATATGTTTCCAGGAAATTGTCCATTTCTTCTACATTATCCAGTGTATTGCCATACAGTTGTTCATAATATCCTCTTATAATTTTTTTAATTTCTTCAGGATCTGCAGTTATGTCACCTTTTTCATTCATTATTTTGTTTATATGGGTTTTCTCTCTTTTTGATTTTGTCAGTCTAGCTAGGGGCTTGTCAATCTTGTTGATCTTCTCAAAGAACCAACTTTTGGTGATATTTATCCTTTCTATTGTTTTTTTGTTCTCTATGTCATTTATTTCTGCTTTAATCCTTGTTATTTCTTTTCTTGTACTTGGTTTAGGATTGGTTTGCTGTGCATTTTCTAGCTTCTTCAGTTGATCCATTAGTTCTTTGATTTTGGCTCTTTCTTCCTTTTTAATATATGCGTTTAGTGCTATAAATTTCCCCCTTAGCACTGCTTTTGCTGCATCCCATAGGTTTTGGTATGTTGTGTTCTCATTTTCATTCGTCTCTATATATTTAGCAATTTCTCTTGCTATTTCTTCTTTAACCCACTGATTGTTTAGGAGTGTGTTGTTTAACCTCCAGGTATTTGTGAATTTTCTAAGTCTCTGATGGTTATTGACTTCTAATTGTATTCCATTGTGGTCAGAGAATGTGCTTTGAATAATTTCAATCTTTTTAAATTTATTGAGGCTTGTTTTATGTCCCAGCATATGATCTATTCTGGAGAAAGTTCCGTGAGCACTAGAAAAGTATGTGTATCCTGGTGATTTGGGATGTAATGTCCTGTAGATGTCTGTTAAATCTAATTCATTTATCAGATTGTTTAGGTTTTCAATTTCCTTATTGGTCTTCTGTCTGGTTGATCTATCTATAGGAGAGAGTGATGTGTTGAAGTCTCCCACAATTATTGTGGAAACATCAATTGCTTCCTTTAGTTTTGCCAATGTTTCTCTCATGTATTTTGTGGCACCTTGATTGGGTGCATAGACATTTACGATTGTTATTTCTTCTTGCTGAATTGCCCCTTTTATTAATATGTAGTGGCCTTCTTTGTCTCTCAAAACATCCCTGCATTTGAAGTCTATTTTATCTGAGATTAATATTGCTACACCTGCTTTCTTTTGGCTGTAGCTTGCATGAAATATTTTTTTCCATCCTTTCACTTTCAGTTTCTTTGTGTCCCTGTGTCTAAGATGAGTCTCTTGTATGCAACATATTGATGGTTCATTTTTTTGATCCATTCTGCGAATCTATATCTTTTAATTGGGGAGTTTAATCCATTTACATTCAACGTTAAAACCGTGAAGGCATTTCTTGAATCGGCCATCTTATCCTTTGGTTTATGTTTGCCATATTTTTCCCTCTCTCTATTAATATCCTTTATTGTACCCATACCGAATCTCTTTAGTACTGAACCTTTCTCCAAGTCTCTCTGTCCTGTCTTTGTTTCTCTGTCTGTAGGGCTCCCTTTAGTATCTCCAGTAGGGCAGGTCTCTTGTTAGCAAATTCTCTCAGCATTTCTTTGTCTGTGAAAAATTTAAGCTCTCCCTCAAATTTGAAGGAGAGCTTTGCTGGATAAAGTATTCTTGGCTGGAAATTCCTCTCAGTCAGAATTTTAAATATATCGTGCCACTGCCTTCTTACCTCCATGGTGGCTGCTGAGTAGTCACTACTTAGTCTTATGCTGTTTCCTTTGTATGTGGTGAATTGCTTTTCTCTTGCTGCTTTCAGAACTTGCTCCTTCTCTTCTATGTTTGACAGTGTGATCAGTATATGTCTCGGAGTGGGTTTTTTTGGATTTTTTCTATTTGGAGTTCGCTGAGCATTTATGATTTGTGTATTTATGTTGTTTAGAAGATTTGGGAAGTTTTCCCCAACAATTTCTTTGAATACCCTTCCTAGACCTTTACCCTTTTCTTCCCCTTCTGGGACACCAATGAGTCTTATATTCGGACGTTTCATATTATCTATCATATCCCTGAGGTCCATTTCGAGTTTTTCAATTTTTTTCCCCATTCTTTCTTTTATGCTTTCATTTTCCATTCTGTCATCTTCCAGGTCACTGATTCGTTGTTCAACTTCCTCTAGTCTTGTACTATGAGTGTCCAGAATCTTTTTAATTTGGTCAACAGTTTCTTTAATTTCCATAAGATCATCCATTTTTTTATTTAGTCTTGCAATGTCTTCTTTATGCTCTTCTAGGGTCTTCTTGATTTCCTTCATATCCCGTACTATGGTCTCATTGTTCATCTTTAGTTCTTTGAGTAGCTGCTCTAGGTGCTGTGTCTTTTCTGGTCTTTTGATTTGGGTGCTTGGGCTTGGGTTATCCATATCGTCTGGTTTTTTCATATGCTTTATAATTTTCTGTTGTTTTTGGCCTCGTGGCATTTGCTGAACTTGATAGGGTTCTTTTAGGGTTTGTAGACCAGTTGAAGTCCTTATCTCTAATTTATCAGATCTACAGCTTCGTGGAGTACACTTTCTCTAACTAACCAGCAGGTGGCGTCCACGAGCCACCTGTTCTCCACAAGCCAGATCTCCCCTGCTTAGCCTTTTTGGTGAGTGGGGGAGTGAGTCTTGTGGGGCCCAATTGGTGTACCAAGCTTGCGTGTGTAGTTGGTGTTGCCTGCCCTGTATGTGGAGCGTGTTTCTGGGCAGTCGGGGAGGGGGGGTGGCCCTAACAATCAAATCTCCCTGATGATCCTAGAGTTTTAAAGCTGCTGCAATAGTCTAATCCTTCAGTTCAGTCCTGCCTCAGTTTGTCTCTGCCACTGACCCACAAGTCTTTGGTATTGGCGTATGGCTCCTGAGACTTGCAAGTGGGCCCCTCTTCCAGGCTGTGCACCCCGGGTCCTCTGTTGAGGGATGACTGTGCTATGTCACAGGTGAGTGCCTTCCCCCCAGGGCAGTTCTGGGCTGCTGGGCTGTGTTGGGAGGCTCCCAGTCTGCTCAAATGATGGCTGAATCGGGCTCTGTTAATTCACACTGCTCCCCCTTCCCAGCTCTGGGACATTCAGCTGAGGTTGCAGGGAAGGCTAATGTCCACGCCCAGTTTTGTGGTGTGTGCCTGTTATTTGAAGCACTTCCGTCACACTGGGTTGTCTGGGGCAGCTCTGGGCTATGGGGCTGGCGATGGGCAGGAGTGTTTCCTGTCCACCAGGATGGTGGCTGTGAGCGGACACCCCCCTTTTCTTGGGAAGTTGTGTTGTTTAGTGAATTTTCTCAGCCACTGGATTATTGCCTTTTGTCTCAGAGCTCTCTTAGTTCTGCTCTTGACTTGACGTGCCCAAATTTCAATTCTTTGAAGCTTTCTGTATTGAGCTTCTTAGAGTAATTGTTTTAGAAAAAGCAAAAAGGATTTAAAAAAAAAAAAAAAAAAAAAAAAAAAAAACGGCCCTCCTCAGAGATCTAATGGGTTATTGAAATGCTAATAGACAAAGCAACCAGGGCCATTAAGGAAAGGTGCACAGGGCAGAGAGATCAGCTTTGCTTCGGTATTTGCATATGCGCCTCAAGGCCTGATCTCCGCCCTTCCCCTTTCTGTGTTCACCAGAACTCCAAAAATCCTCTGCTTTTATTTTGGAGTTTTTCGTGTTGTTTTTTTTCTATGCCTGTCTCCTCTCTGCTGGGCTGGCTGCTCTCAGAGTCTCTGGTGTCTGGTCTCAGTCTATCTATGGTTGGAGTTTGAATCAGTAGAATGAGTTTCCGATAAGAGCAGCCACTGCAATTCTCCCTTCTCCTTCCCGGAGCTGACAGCCCCTCCTCCCCCGGGACTGAGCCTGGCAGGGAGGGGCGCGGGTCCCCTGGCCGCAAAAACTTACAGATTTCGCTGATCTCAGCAGTTCCACGTTTTCATGAGTGTTGTATGAAGTATGCCCAAAGACAGATTGCTCTGTGGTGTCCAGTCCACGCAGTTCCTGGCTTTTTACCTACTTTCCTGGAGGAGTAACTAAAACATACAGCTCACCAGTCTGCCATCTTGCCCCGCCTCTAAATATAAGTATTTAGATCTATAAATTTCCCTCTCAACACTGCCTTGCTATGTCCCATAAGTTTTGACATGCTATATTTTCATTTCATTCACCTCAAGATATTTCCTAATTTTGCTACTGATTTCCTCATTCATCCGTTGGTTAAGAGTATTTTGTTTAATTTACACATATTTGTGAATTTTCCATTTCTCCCTCTGTTATTGATTTCTAGCTTCATCCCATTTTGGTAGGGGAATATAAATTGTATGATTTCAATATTTTTGAATATATTGAGACTTGTTTTATGACCCAACATATGGTTGATCCTGGAGAATGATCTGTGTGCTCTCAAGAGGCATTTTGTATTCTGATTTAGTGGTGTGCAGCATTCTGTATATATCTCTTAGGTTTAGTTGGATTCGTGCATCCTTCAAGTCCTGTATTTTCTTATTGATATCTGACTAGATGTTCTATCCATTATTGACAGTGGTGTGTTAGAGTTTCCTACTATTAATATAGAATCTCCAATTTCTCCCTTACAATGAGTTTAAAGAGTAGCTTGAGGCCAAAGTGTAGGGGCTTTCTTGATCCTTTTTGCACATGCATCTTGTCTTCATGTCTTGTCTTGGCATGTACATGTGGCCTTAGGAATTTCCCTTTTTACATGGATACAAATGTCCCCTCTTCCTTAGGAAAGTTTCCTCAATTTCTGGGTGTTATACTCTATTTCCTTCAGCCAGAAATTCCTTGCTCCAAGTAGATGTGATTTGAATATTTCCGCACTACATTCTGTAGGAGAGCTCTATGAGCTGCCTTCTACCCACAGGTCAAATTCTGGGATGGTGAGCCTTTAATGAGTAGCTGGTTTCAATGCCTGTGTCCACCACAAGAGGGAATGGACCAGACATACATGCTCCCAGTATGTGTACAAAGGTTACTCTGCTCCTTCTAGAACCAGGATCATGTACCCAAACTTGGAGCATGGGCCATCTCTGCTCTGAGCAGATTGAATGGGGAAGGGGCCACAAGATCCTACTGCTTTTAAGTTGCTTTTTCTTGATTCAGTGCTCACCCTGTTACTGAAATCCTTTAACTGTTTTCTGGACCTTTGTGAAAGATATTTCTGCCAGTGCTTGCTGGTTCTGTGTGTGTGTGTGGAGGGAGGTGGAGCCCTGAAGCTTCTCACTCTGCCATCTTCCTTTTGGGTCTAATGTCTAAGCTAGGTTCAGTGGGAGTGGTACAGTGTTTTTTTCTAGGGACAATTTTCCCCATTACTGAGGCAAAACTCTTTTGAGTACTCTGCTCAATTCTCTGTGAATTACAAAGCTTTCCAGTCTGTCTTTTATGGGCAAGCACTATTCCTGACCCTATGTGAGCATTGAGAACTATTCCCTTTAAATTCTCGTGGAAGGTTCTTTCCTAGGTTTCTGATAGTTTTCTCACATGCAGGTCTTTGGGGTTCTCTCTCTGTGGAGTTCTCTCATTTCTGGTATTCTGTTCTTCAAAGTATACCTGCATTAATCTCCCTGAATTCTCATCTTGTCTCCTCAACTCAGGGAGTCTGCCACACTCTACCTTGGTTCCCACTCTCTGTGCCGTAGCCAAGAAAATCTCTTAAGATAATAAGGTAAGACAATCCAAAGACTCACCTCATTTATTTCTCTTCTCTCAAGAATCACTGTCCTACTTTGTCTGCTATCCAGTGTCTTGCAAACTGTTGTTTTATATGTTTTGTCCTACATTCAGTTACTTCACATGGGAGACTAAATCTGGTTTTTGTTATTCCATGCTGTTTGGAAGTGGAAGTCCCAGGTATAAGTTTTGAACTTTAAGTGTAAATGAATTAAAATTAAAGAACATTTAAAATTTAGTTCATCAATCACACTAGCCACATTTTAAATGTTCAAAAGCCACATATATCTAGCGGCTATTATATTAGACAGCACTGCCCTAGAATCCTTTTATTATCCTTCAGTTAAATAATTAATAACTTAATACCTAGTTAATAATTCTCTACATTAAATTCTGTCCAGTCAAATTGCTCATGTTGGAGAATTTTGGGAAGATGGCAGAGTAGGGAGCTCCAGGACTCAGTCCTTCCACCCAAACAACTATTAAATAGGCAGGAACTGCCTGAAGCAAGTACTTTGAAACTCTGGAGGTAAGAAAAACACTGTACGGCATCCAGGGAAGGGCAGAAGGAAGAGGCTGATAAATTATGGTAAAGAACAATAAATTGCTCTCTCTGCATGGTGGCTACCAGCAGCCAGCCCCCATTCTTGCAGCAGGCCTCCATGGGACCCAGTTCCTGGCTAGCTCACAGGTGACAGAAAGGGAGATAAAAATCTTTTTCCCCAAAACCAGGGGTGGGCATGACCGATAACTGATCATAGTTTTTGATTAGCAACTTTAGATCATGGGAGGCCTGGCTCTGAGGGTGGCTATTGTTTCAACCTGCCCTGGGCAAAGGTGGTGGCAGCCATTGTTTTAACTCGCCTAGACAAGGGCAGCAGCTGTCATTGTTTCAAACCACCCTGGATGGGGCAGTGGCGGTGGAGACTTAAAAGATGCTGCACTTCCTCGGGGCTGCAAGGGACAGTTAGTTGAAGGACTGTATTTTCTGGGAAGGCCAGAAAAGCTCATCTTTAGGGAGCCATCAGAGAAGCTTATTGCACCCTTCCCAATACCCTCCCTAGGGCATTCTGGACCTGGTCTGCACTCCCTTTGTGGATCCCTGGCCCTGTTATGACTGGGAAAGACTGTCTTGAGAAAGTTCAATCTAGCATGCCTTTCCTCCCAGAATTTGCCCTCCAGGCAAAAGCAGCTTGAGACAGTGAAAGGAGTGTAGAGGCAGACAGTCTGGGGCAAAAGCCTATCTTTTTCAGACATCCAGGAGAGGGAGGTCTGTCTCCTGGGGAACAGAGGGGACGACAAAACTCTTCTAAACAGGGGAATGCCAAAACAACTAATGAGCAAAAGCCCAGGAATAGACAAAGGTCCAGAAAGACAGGGAAAACCCCACAAACCACGTTCGCCTTGGGCAGACCTTCCTGATAGGAGGCCTGACATGCAATAAAATCTTTGTCATATTACCAGCTGGTCAAAAACTCAAGATACCATACATCTCAGGGAATGAATCCCAGAGATAATGTTTTAGAATATTATAATGTACAGTGTGCAGCAAGGGATTACAATATAAATGAAGAAACAGGAAATGATGGCCCATTCAAAGAAAGAGGATAAAAATCCAGAAACCACAACAAAGAAAACCAGACTGTGAACATACCAAAGACTTTAACAAAATTATCTTCAAAATGCGCAATGAAATGAGGAAAATATAGAGAAAGTACTAAAGGATATCAGGAAAGCAATGAATGAGCAATATGAGAATGTCAATAAAGAGAGAAATTAAAAAAAAAAACAAAAAACCAAACAGAACTACTGGAGTTGAAGACCACAATAATTGAAATGAAAAATTCCCAGGAGGGTTTCAATAGCAGATTAGAGCTGGCAGAAGAAAAAAAATCAACAAACTCCAAGATAAGACAATTGAAAGGAGTCAGGGTGAGGAGCAGAAAGAAAAAAAAGAATTATTAAAAGCAAAAATAGCCTAAGAGATTTCTGGGACACCATCAAGCATACCAATATACCCTTTATGGAAGTCCAAGAAGGAGAAGAAAGAATGGAGTAGAAGGAATATTCAAAGAAATAATGACAGAAAACTTCCAAAACTTAGAAAATATGTGAATATTCACATCAAAGAAGCCCAGAGAACACCTAAGAGGATAAACTTGAAGAAAAATATGCCCTGTCACATATTGATCAAACTGTTGAATGCAAAGAATTAGGAAAGAGTTCTGAAAGTTGCAAGAGAAAAGCAACAAGTTACAAGAAATAAAGAAACAAGAAAGCAACAATTAGATTGAGTGCCAATTTATCATCAGAAACCATGGAGGCAAGAAGGCAGTGGGTTGAAATATTTAAAGTGCTGAAAGAAAACAGCTCCCAGCCAAGAATTTTATATCTGGTGAGACTTTCTTTCAAAAATGAGGGAGAGATTAAGACATTATCAGATAAACAAAAGCTGAGAGAGTTCATTACCACTAGACCTGCCCTACATACAATGCTAAAGGGAGTTCTTCTGACTGAAAGGAATGGACACTAGCCAGTGTTTCAAAGCAGCCTAAAGAAATAAAGACCTATGGGAAAGATAATCATTTAGACAATAATAAATGCCAGTATTATTGTATAGTTTTGTTTTGTATATAACTCCACTCCTACTTCAAACAGGTGCCAAAATGCAAATGTATAAAATGTAATGATAAATCTAGGTTTTTGGATATATGATGTACAAAGATATAAGTGGTAACAAGTATGAAAAACTGGTGGGGGGACAGAGGGGTATAGGAAAATTATATGTGCATGCTATTGAAGTTAAGTTGGTATCAAACCAAATATGATTGTTATATATTTAGAATGTTAAATTTTAACCCCATGGCAACCACAAGGAAAAAGATGAAAAACATATCCAAATAGAAGTGAAAAGACATTCAATATGTAAAACATAAAAAACAAATAAATATAAAAGTAGGAATTAATGGAAGTGAGAGACAAAAAATGTATAAGACTTACAAAGGCTAAATAGCAAAATGGCAGAATAAAGTTCCATATTATCAGTGGGGACTTTAAATGTAGATGGATTAAACTCTCCAATCAAAAGGCAGAGGTTGGCAGAATGGATAAAAAAGCATCAAAAAGCAGAGGTTGGCAGAATGAATAAAAAAGCATGACCCAACCATATGCTGTCTGCAAGAGACTCACCTTAAATTCAAATATAAAAATAGGTTGAGGGTGACATGATGAAAAAAAAATATTACACAAGTAGTAACCAAAAGAGAGCTCTGGGTGGCTATACTAACGTTAGATAAAATAGCCTTAATTCAGAAACAATTATGAGGGACAAAGATGGTAATTATATACTGATAATGGGGACAATTTGACAGGAAGTTGTAACAATTATAAATATATATGTATCTAACAGCAGAGTCCCAACATATGAAGCAAATATTGAATGACTTGAAGGGAAAAATTGACATTCCTACATTAATAGTAGGAGGTTTTAATACACCACTCTCAATAATGGATAGAACATCTCATCAGAAGGTCAGTAAGGAAGTACAGGACTTGAATGACACTGTAAACCAACTAGACCTAACAGACATATATAGAAGACTGCACACAATGAAAACAGAATACACAATTCCTCTCTAGTGCACGTGGATCATTCTCTAGGATAGACCATATGTTGGATCACAAAACAAGTCTCATTATATTCAAAAATACTGAAATCATGCAATGTACATTCTCCAATCACAATGGAATGAAGCTAGAAATCAATAACAGAAGAGAAATGGAAAATTCATAAATATGTGGAAATTAAACAAAATTATCTTAACCAATGGATGAATGAGGAAATCAGTAGCAAAATTAGGCAATATCTTGAATTGAATGAAATGAAAATTCAACATACCAAAACTTATGGGATGCAGCAAAGGCCATGCCGAGAGGGAAATTTATAGTTATAAATGCTCATATTAAAAAAGAGGAAAGACTTCAAGTCAGAGAACTAACCTCAAAAGTGGAAGAACTAGAAAAAGAAGAGCAAAATAAACTGCAAGTGAGCAGAAGGAAGGAAATAACAAAGATTAGAGCAGAGATATATGAAATGGAAGACAAAAAAACAATAATCAACAAAACCAAAAGCAGGTTCTTTGAAAAGATCAGTAAAATCAACAAACCTTCAGCTAGACTGACAAAGAAAAAAAGAGAGGATATAAATGATGAAAATTAGAAATGAAAAGGGGAACGTTACGACCGACCCCACTGACTGCCATAAAAAGGATTATAAGAAGATACTGTGAACAACATACACCAATCAATTGGATAACCCAGATAAATTCTAAGAAACACATAAACTACCTATATTGATTCAAGAAGAAATAGAAGATCTCAACAAACCAATTCCTACAAAAGAGATTGAATCATAATCAAAAACCTCCCAATAAAGAAAAGCACAGGCGTGAGAGCCCAGGGCCCAGGGCCCTGCCCCTTCCTCCATTACTGAGATACACGCAGCCACCTACATGACCACGCAACAGGCCCCTCCTCCCCGGGGGGGGCAGTAGAAGCATTAAAACTTCCCTCCCCTAATCACTATTAGTAACTAAATCTTAGGAGGCCTTGTTGTAACCAAATCTCACAAGATCCTGTTGTATCCAGATCTCATGAGAAACTCCGTTGTCACAAACCTTATAAGCCCCCCCAACTTGACATGCCTCTCTCTCTCTGCAGAATGGCAGAATGCTGACTTCAGTCTCCTGACCTGCTGCCACTGGGATGTCTTCTGTAAGTCCCTAATTAAACTCATGGGTAACTCTGTGCCAGGTGTGTTCTTCAGTCTTAGGGCTAATCTGGGTTGGAACAACAGAACTAGGTGTCTTCACAAGGGAATTCTATGAAACATTCTAAGAAGAGTTAACTCCAATTCTGCTCAAATTCTTCTAAGAAATTGAAGAGGAGGGAATACTCCCTAACTCACTCTACAAGGCCAAAATCACCCTCATACCAAAGCCAGATGAAGATACCACAAGAAAAGAAAACTACAGACCATTATTTCTTGTGAATACAGATGAAAAAATCCTCAACAAAATACTAGTCAATAAATCCAACAGCTTATTAAAACTGTTATAGACCATGATCAAGTGGGATTTATCCCTGATATGCAATGTTTGTTCAAAATAAGAAAATCAATTAATGTAATACATTAATTAATATATTAACAGAATGAGGGGGGAAAAACCACATGATCATCTCAATTGATGCAGTAAAGGGTTTTGACAAAATCCAGCACCCTTCTTGATGAAAACACTTAGAATCACTAGAAATAAAAGGAAACTTTCTCAACATTATAAAAGGTATACATGAAGAGCCCACAGCTATCTTCATACTCAATGGTGAAAGACTGAAATCTTTCCCTCTAAGATCAGGAATAAGAGAAGAATGCTGTTCTGGGTTGAATCTATTCTGTATTTCAGGAAAGACTGTTCTTTTAATCCAATCTTGTGGGTGCAGACTTATTGTGGGTGGGACCTTTTGATTAGGTTGTTTCCATGGAGATGTGGCCCACCCAATTAAGGGTGGGACTTTTATATCAGATTGTTTCCATGGAGATGGGACCCCTGCCCGTTCAACATCTTCAGCATCTTGTGTTAGGCAATGGTTTCTTAGACTCTATAAGAGGATAAAAGCCAGAGACATTTTGAAGACAGCTCAGACACACTTAGAGAGAAAACACCCAGAGACATTTTGGAGAGAGCCGTTGAATCAGAGCCAACACAGGTCCAGAGGTTTTGAGATGCTAAGCTAAGAGATGAAGCCCAGAGTTTGCCCCAGAGAAGCTAAGTGACAACCCACAGATATTTAAGGAGACAGCCACTGGAATCAGAAGCTGAATGCAACCCAGGATCAAAGGACCAGCAGATTCCAGCCATGTGCCTTCCCAGCTGACAGAGGTGTTCCAGACGCCATCAGCCTTTTCCTCAGAGAAGGTGTCTACCTCTTGATGCCTTAATTTGGACATTTTCATGGCCTTAGAGTGGTAAATTTGTGAACTAATAAGCCCCCAATTGTAAAAGCCAATCCATTTCTGGTATATTGCATTTCCAGCAGTTTTAGCAAACCAGAACACATGCCCACTGCCACCACTGTTATTCAACATTTTACTGGAAGTTCTTGCCAGAAAAGTTAGGCAAGAAAAAGAAATAAAAACATCTAAATTGTAAAGGAAGAACTAAAACTTTCCCTGTTGCAGATGATATAATCCTATATACAGAGAATCCTGAAAAATCCACAACAAAGCCCCCAGAGCTAATAAACAAGTTCATCAAAGTGGCAAAGTACAAGATCAACACCCCAAAATCAGTAGTGTTCTATACACAAGCAATGAACAATCAGAAATCAAGAAACAAATTCCATTCACAATAGCAACTAAATGAATAAAAGATCTATGAACAAGATATCTGAATAAATCTAACCAAGGATGTAAAAGACTTGTACAGAGAAAACTACAAAACATTGCTAATAGAATTAAAGAAGACCAATATAAATGGAAGGACATTCTATGTTCATGGATTGGAAGGCTAAATATTGTTAATTTGTCAATCCTACCCTAAGCAATTTATAGATTAATTGCAATCCCAGCCAAATTTACAACAACCTTCTTTGCAGAAATAGAAAAGCCAATCGTCAAATTTATTTGGAATGGTAGGGGGCCCCAAAGAGTTAAAGCTATCTTGAAAAAGGAGAATAAAGTTGGAGGACTCACACTTCCCTATCTTCAAACATATTGCAAAGCCACTGTAATCAAAACAGCATGGTACTGGCAGAAAGACAGACATATAGAGCAATGGAATAGACTTGAGAGCTCAGAAATCAACCCTCACATTTATGACCAACTGATTTTTGAGAAGTGGTCAAAGACCACTCAATTGGGAAAGAATAGTGTCTTCAACAAACGGTGCTAGGACAACTGGATCTCCATTTGCAAAAAAAAAAAAAAAAAAAGATGCAAGACCCACTACCTAACACCACCAACAAAAATCAACTCAAAATGGATAAAAGACCTTAACATAAGAGCTAAAAGTATCAAACTCTGCTGGTTTGGATATATTATGTGCCCCAAAAGTGATGTTCTTTAATTCAGTCTTATGGGGGCAGATTTATTAGTCTTTTGATTCAGGTGGAACATTTTGATTGTTTCCATGGAGGTGTGACTCACCCAACTGTGGGTGATACTTTTGATTAGATTATTTCCCTGGAGGTGTGGCTCCACCCATTCAGGGTGGGTCTTGATTAGTTTACTGGAGTCCTTTAAAGGGAGCTCACACAGAGAGCAGAGAGATGAAAACACCACCCTGGGATATGCTAAGACAGGACACACAGACATTAGATGCTTGGAAGCCAACAGAGATGCTTAGGGATGCTTGGAGATGTGAACAGAAGGACATTGGGATATACTAAACTAAGTGATGAAGCCCAGAGTTTGCCTCAGAAAAGCTAAGAGAGACCCAGAGACATTTTGGAGAAAGCCATTTTGAAATGCAACCTGAGAACAAAGGAACAGCAGACGCCAGCTTCGTGCCTTCCCAGCTGACAGAGGTGTTATGGACACCATTGGCCATTCTTCAGTGAAGGTATCCTCTTGTTGATGCCTTAGATTGGACAGTTTTATGGCATCAGAACTGTAAATTTATAACCTAATAAACCCCCTTTATAAAAGCCAATCCATTTCTGGTATTTTGCATAGCAGCAGCATTAGCAAACCAGAACAAACTCCTAGGAGAAAACATAGGGAAGCATCTTCAGCATCTTGTGTTAGGCAATGGTTTCTTAGACTCTACACCCAAAGCACAAGCCACAAAAGATAAAAAAGATAAATGGCACCACATCAAAATTAAAAAATTTTGCTCCTCAAAGGACTTTACCATGAAAGTAAAATGACAACCTACACAATGGGATAAAATATTTGGAAACCACATATTTGATAAAGGATTAATACCCAAAATATATAAAGAAACCCTTCAGCTTAACAAAAAGACACACAGCTCAATTAAAAAATGGGCAAAACCTCTCTCTCTAACTAAGCCACCTTGGCAGGTGATCTCACTGCCCTGCCCGCTATGTGGGACCTGACTCCCAGGGGTATAAATCTCCTTGGCAACACAGGATATGACTCCCGGGGATGAATCTGGACCCGGCATTGTGGAATTGAGAACATCTTCTTGACGAAAAGGGGGATGCAAAATGAAATGAAATAAAGCTTCAGTAGCTGAGAGATTTCAAATGGAGTCAAGAGGTCACTCTGGTGGACATTCTTACACACTATATAGATAACATGTTTTAGGTTTCAATGCACTGGAATAGCTAGAAGTAAATACCTGAAACTACCAAACATCAATCCAGTAGCCTTGACTCTTGAAGACAATTGTATAACAATTTAGCTTACAAGGGGTGACAGTGTGATTGTGAAAACCTTGTGGATCTCACTCCCTTTATCCAGTATATGGATGGATGAGTAGAAAAATGGGGACAAAAACTAGATGAAGAATAGGGTGGGATGGGGGGATGATTCGGGTGTTCTTTTTTATTTTTATTTTTTATTCTTATTCTGATTCTTTCTGGTATAAGTAAAATGTTCAAAAATAGATTGGGGTGATGAATACACAACTATATGATGGTGCTGTGAACAGTTGATTGTACACCATGAATGGTTGTATGGTATGTGAATATATCTCAATAAAACTGAATTTTAAAAAAAGTATGAGACTACTTTTAATAAACTGTAAGACGCTTTTTTAAAAATGGGCAAAAGACTTTGTTTTGGTTTGCTAAAGCTGCCATTATGCAAAATACAAGAAATGGATTGGCTTTTACAAAGGGGGGGTTACAATTTTACAGTTCTAAGGCCACAAAAGTGTCCAGACAAAGGCATCAACAAGAGTATACATTCACTGAAGAAAGGCTGATGGCATCCAGAACTCCTCTGACAGCTGGGAAAGCATGTGACTGGTATCTGCTGGTCCTTTGCTCCCAGGTTCTGGTTTCAAAAATGGCTTTCTCCAAAATGTCTCTGGGTCTCAAAAATGGCTTTCTCCAAAATGTCCCTCCAAGCATCTGGGGGTCCTCTCTTAGCTTTTCTGGGGCAAATTCTGGGCTTCGTCTCTTAGCTTAGCATCTCAAAACGTCTTTCTGTCTGCATCTCCAAGCATCTGGGTCTGTTGGCTCTTAACTTCTCCTGGGGGCAAACTCTGGATTACATATCTTAGCTTCTCTCCAAAATGTCTCTCTCATCTTCTCTGAGCTCCTTCTCTCCATGAGCTCTCTTAAAGGATTCCAGTAAACTAATCAAAACCCACCCTGAATGGACTGGGTCATGCCTCCATGGAAATAATCTAATGAAAAGGTCTCACCCACAGTTGGGGGGGTCACATCTCCAAGGAAACAATCTAATCAAAAGATCCCACCCATAATAAGTCTGCCCTGACAAGATTGCATTAAAGAACATAGGGTACATGACAGATTCAAACTGGTACAGACTTGAATAGACATCTCTCCAAAGAAGATATACAATGGCCAAAAAGCTCAACATCATTAGCCACCAGGGAAATGCAAATCAAAACCACAACGAGGTACCATTTCACACCCATTAGAATGGCTGCTATTAAAAAAACAGAAATTAACAAAGGTTAGATAGGATGTGGAGAAATAGGAATACTCATTCATTGCTGGTGGGAATGTAAAATGGTGCGGCTATGAAGACTGTTTGACATTCCTCAGGAAGTAAAATATACAATGACTATATGACCTGGCAGTCCCACTACTAGGTATATACCCAAAGGAATTGAAAGCAGGGACTCAAAATATTTTCACACTGATATTCATAGCAGCATTATTCACAGTTGTCAAAAGATGGAAGCCAGCCAAGTGTCCATCAGCTGATGAATGGATAAACAAAATGTGGTGTATACATCCAAAGGAATATTATGCAGCATCAAAAAGGAATGAAGTCATGATACATGTGAGAACATGGATGAACCTTGAAGACAACCTGTTGAGTGAAATAAGCCAGACAAAAAAGGAAAAATATTGTATGATTTCACTGATTTGAAAGAATTTAAATGAGCAAAATCATGCAGTCAGAATTTAAAATGTATGTTACCATGGTACAGGGTGGGGATAGAGAATGGAAAGTTAGGCTTTAAATGTTTAGGGTTCCTTTTTGGAATTATGGAAATGTTTTGGTAATGGATGGTGGTGATGGCAGCACATTGTGAACACAATTGACAGCACTGATTTATATATCTGAATATGATTAAAAGAGGAAATGTTAGATTGTATATATGATAGAATTTTTAAAAACATGGAACTACACCACATAAATAGTGAACCCTAAATTCAACCGTGGACTATAGTTAATAGTACAGTTATAAAAATGTGCTATTTCACCCAACATGATGTCTTCAAGGTTCAATTGTAAAAAATGTTCCATACCATTGCAATGGTGGTGGGATGGTGTATGAGAAGCCTGTGTTTTATGCATGATTGTTCTGTAAACCCACAACTTCTCTAATAAAGAAATTTGCTCATGTGGTTTCTTTCTCCTGATTAGATTATGGTGGAAATATTTATTCAGGGTGTTTCATTATCAAGGCAGCATGGTTCTAGGCCTTAAAATCCTAATGACATGGATTCAGATGTTACTAGCTAAATAAGCAAGTTACTTTTCACTCTGATCCTTAGAATACTACCAGGTAAAAATGGGTAAAGTAGTACCTTCTTCCCATAATTTGTTGTGGGGACATGTGAGAACATCTAATACATAGTAGGTGCTCAGAATATATTATTTCCTTTCATTCATTTCTCCATCATCATCCTTTAAGCATTTAGAGTTATCCATTTCAGCAACAGCCTCCCAGAGTATTTCTTCCCCTGTCTCTCTGTTGAAACCACACTGTGTTATGGTCCTTTTCCTTGGGATGTCTTTTCAGCAAAAATATATTTTTAAAAGTAACCACAGCTCATTGTTGATGAAATATGGTGGCTTAATGTGTTCTCTTTCCCAGAAAACCAGAGAAAGTAATTGATATATTTTTCTCCAGTAGGTTCAACATAGCCCACAGAGTGGCGTCTTTGTGAAATCAAGCTGAAGGATTTCAAAATGGACTCTCTAGGTGTTGTGAAACCAAAAGCAGACCTAATGCTTGATTTGGTAAACTTTTTATTATCTGAGTATTAATTATTCACCATTTAAATGCCAGGTTTGCTTCTGTAGTAGTTTGGAGGCTGTATGAACCCCAGAAAGGTCAGGTTCTTTTAATCCATTCCTGTGGCTTATATGTGGGACCTTTTGATTAGGTTATTTCAGTTGAGGCCTGCCCCAGGGTGGGTCTTAATTCTCATACTGTAGTCATTTATAAGAGGATAAAACATATACAAAAGCAAAAAGAGATGAAAATCAGAGAAGCACACAGAAAAATACACAGATGCTAAGGAAGGAAGCCACAGAGAAGCCAGAAGCTGAAGGCAATGAAACATGGGAGAGAAAGACCAGCAGTTGTAGCCATGTGCCTGGCTGTGTGACAAAGGAGTCTGGATTGCCAGCAACCTTTCTTCAGGAAGAAGGTATCGTTCTGTTGATGCCTTAATTTGGACGTTTTTCATGGCCTAAGAACTGTAAGCTTGTAAGTTAATAAATCCCCTTTGTAAAAGCCAACCCATTTCTGGTATATTTCATTTAGTCAGTTTTAGAAAACCAAAACAGATTTCATATGCCACCTACAATACTAGAAGCTTTTGTGTACTCAGTCAAGCCTATATTTTTATATTAGCCAAACTCAGTGGTTCTCAATTGGGGACAGTTTTGCCTCCCAGGAGCATTTGGCAATGTCTGGAAATATTTTTGGTTGTCATAGCTGGGAGGGGTGTGCTACTGGCATCTGGTGGGTGAAGGCCAAGGGTGTAGCTAAACATCCTATAATGCACAGAACATCCCCTGCAACAAAGAATTACCTGGCACAGATCCCAGTAATGCCACGAAACTCTGGCCTAATCCAAGCTCAAACAGAAATATAAATGTATTGTGTTATCCCAGAACATAATACCATGCTTTCCAGGTCTCGGTAATATTGATTTTTGGATTTCATGTTTTATTGCTTCCTCTTTCAGAGAGGAAAATTGAGAGTTGACTACATGTATAAATATTTTACTTTAATGTTACTCAGAGCAGCAGTTTTATTTAAGTTCCTACTTTGTTTTCTTCTTACTTGATAAATCAATGATTTTATACAAAATGTATTTTTACTTTGGTATTTTTTAAACTGCCTTGTTTCATGGTTTTCCTTAGAGAATGGATGGAGAGAGAACTGAGCAGGCAAGGCTTTGACCTCCCTACCCTACCTTAGTCAGAAATGCTCAGTTTTTGAGTTTTATATGTAGATATTCCATGTGAAAATTGTTTGAAAAGAGTTCAACTGCTGGAAAGAAAGAAAATGTTTGAATATTATTACTTTATATGATAGGCAAGTTATTGGAAATTTGGATATAAATTTAATTTTTTATTTCCCTGTATATTAAGAACACGAAGGAAATCTTTTGGAAGACTATTCCTTCATTCCTTATAAAATCCAAATCTGCCAATCTTCATAAATCTTGGATAGTTAGGGGTGGGTAGGATGGATAGCCTTCTAAGGCCTAATGTTATCAACATTTGGGGAAATGTTCTTCATATGGCCCCTACTCCTTAGAGTTGACTCTAGAATCAAAGGATTCCCAGATCAGTGGTTCTGCAACATCTCAAAAGTAAGAGTTGTAGGTCTGAAAGAAGACATTCCAGAGAAGAGTGATTTCACCTTCTGCCTCCCCAGGAATGACTGTTGGCAGTTCTGGAAACAGGGTGTGATGCTCTGGGAAAGGACATTCTGCCATTTCTCTCCTTCCTATATCTTAGCAATAAGATATAACTTCTGCACAGCAGCAGAGTCCCACTGTATTACAAACTTCTTGAGGGCAAAAACTATATTACTTTTGTTTCTGTAGCTCTTTCAGAGTTCTATCATAGTTCTTTAAACATTTCATGTGCTAAATGAATAAATAAATGGAAGGCAGGCAGATAGGGCAGGAAAGTGATCTTTTCCCTCCTATCTCTTGCCCCTTACTCTTTGAGCTAACTGGGCCCAGCTCTATACAAACTTGTGAAGTTGATAAAATTTGTCTTTAGTGTCCTTGATCTACCAGATGTTCCTTTCACCCAAGTATCCAATGTGTCCTCCTATCCAAGGTCATTTCAGCATCAAATCCCAGTAAGAAGGAGCTAAGATAGCGGCATAGAGAGGAGTGGAAGCTAGTTACTCCCCCTGGAACAATTCATAAATGACAGAAAAATTAGTAAATAACCTGGAATAACTGCAGGGAGACAAACGTGACTGTTCACTCATCATACACCAACCTGAATTGGGAGGAATGCCTGAGATCACAGCATAAAATCTATAAGTAAAAACTGTGGACATGCGCCAAGAGCTGAGAGCCCCTCCCTCACAGAAGCCTCACAGTGCTACAGAGCAGCACTCTCTGAACAAGTGAGTGTACCTCAGCCTAGCTCCAACTGGGGTTTTAATGTTAACTGCTCAATACAGACAGTGAATCCCCAACAAGCAGACAGAGGCTTTTGGTGATGACTGACCTTGGGAGAGTCAGGGGACATCCCTGTCTCAGGACAGGGAGCCCAGAGGATTGGGTGCTATCTCTGGCCAATGGGTGAATCTGGGGGCTTTCTGTCCCTTTCTCTCTCTGTCAACCTGGGCAGCTCAGTGGAGAAAGCCTCAGCCATTTTCAGCTCGCAGCGCTTTGCAGTAGAGAAAGCCTCAGCCATTTTAAAATCGCAGCATTCTGACCCAGACTAGGGTGGTGATAGCAGAGTCAGAGAAACAAAGAAATCTATTTATATGCAAATGACCTCTCTCTAGGGGGCACAGCTTCCCAAGAGGAAAGAGGAGGGACCCAGCTCTACTACCTGCCTTACATTCAGAACCAGACCCCAGAGCCTGGGGGAGGAGAGCCGCAAGCCACACCCCCTAACACCAGCCCATGACAGGCTGACAGGCACCACCTGCTGGGCAGAAAGGCACAGGGTGTGTCAATCCTCTAAGATACCATCAGGGAAACCAGATACTGAATATTTCCTTCTTCTGTGACCTGAGCTTGTTCTCATCTGGGAAAACCTGATTGGGGTGGCCTAGGAGGTCAGATGCCTAGACAACAGAAAACTACAACCTACACTAAGAAAAACAAAGTTATGGCCCAAAGGAACAAACTTACACTTCAACTGAGATACAGGAATTTAAACAACTAATAATAAGTCAATTAAAAAAGTTTAGAGAAGATATGGCAAAAGAGATGAAGGATAAGAAGAAAACACTGGGCATATATAAGGTAGAAATCAAAAGTTTGAAAAAAACTACTGGAAGAATCTATGGAAATGAAAGGCACAACATAAGAGATGAAAAACACAATGGAGGAGGCGGGGCAAGATGGCAGACTGGTGAGCTGTAAGTTTTAGTTACCCCTCCAGGAAAGTAGGTAAAAAGCCAGGAACTGCGTGGACTGGACACCACAGAGCAATCTGTCTTTGGGCATACTTCATACAACACTCATGAAAATGTCGAACTGCTGAGATCAGTGAAATCTGTAAGTTTTTGCGGCCAGGGGACCCGCGCCCCTCCCTGCCAGGCTCAGTCCCGTGGGAGGAGGGGCTGTCAGCTCCGGGAAGGAGAAGGGAGAACTGCAGTGGTAGCCCTTATCGGAAACTCATTCTACTGATTCAAACTCCAACCATAGATAGACTGAGACCAGACACCAGAGAATCTGAGAGCAGCCAGCCCAGCAGAGAGGAGACAGGCATAGAAAAAAAACAACACGAAAAACTCCAAAATAAAAGCAGAGGATTTTTGGAGTTCTGGTGAACACAGAAAGGGGAAGGGCGGAGCTCAGGCCTTGAGGCGCATATGAAAATCCCGAAGAAAACCTGATCTCTCTGCCCTGTGGACCTTTCCTTAATGGCCCTGGTTGCTTTGTCTATTAGCATTTCAATAACCCATTAGATCTCTGAGGAGGGCCCTTTTTTTTTTTTTTTTTTTTAAATCCTTTTTTCTTTTTCTAAAACAATTACTCTAAGAAGCCCAATACAGAAAGCTTCAAAGAATTGCAATTTGGGCACGTCAAGTCAAGAGCAGAACTAAGAGAGCTCTGAGACAAAAGGCAATAATCCAGTGGCTGAGAAAATTCACTAAACAACACAACTTCCCAAGAAAAGGGGGGTGTTCGCCCACAGACACCATCCTGGTGGACAGGAAACACTCCTGCCCATCGCCAGCCCCATAGCCCAGAGCTGCCCCAGACAACCCAGTGTGACGGAAGTGCTTCAAATAACAGGCACACACCACAAAACTGGGCGTGGACATTAGCCTTCCCTGCAACCTCAGCTGAATGTCCCAGAGCTGGGAAGGTGGAGCAGTGTGAATTAACAGAGCCCCATTCAGCCATCATTTGAGCAGACTGGGAGCCTCCCTACACAGCCCAGCAGCCCAGAACTGCCCTGGGGGGACGGCACTCACCTGTGACATAGCACAGTCATCCCTCAACAGAGGACCCGGGGTGTACAGCCTGGAAGAGGGGCCCACTTGCAAGTTTCAGGAGCCATACGCCAATACCAAAGACTTGTGGGTCAGTAGCAGAGACAAACTGTGGCAGGACTGAACTGAAGGATTAGACTATTGCAGCAGCTTTAAAACTCTAGGATCATCAGGGAGATTTGATTGTTAGGGCCACCCCCCCTCCCCGACTGCCCAGAAACACGCCCCACATACAGGGCAGGCAACACCAACTACACACGCAAGCTTGGTACACCAATTGGGCCCCACAAGACTCACTCCCCCACTCACCAAAAAGGCTAAGCAGGGGAGAACTGGCTTGTGGACAACAGGTGGCTCGTGGACGCCACCTGCTGGTTAGTTAGAGAAAGTGTACTCCACGAAGCTGTAGACCTCATAAATTAGAGATAAGGACTTCAATAGGTCTACAAACCCTAAAAGAACCCTATCAAGTTCAGCAAATGCCACGAGGCCAAAAACAACAGAAAATTATAAAGCATATGAAAAAACCAGACGATATGGATAACCCAAGCCCAAGCACCCAAATCAAAAGACCAGAAGAGACACAGCACCTAGAGCAGATACTCAAAGAACTAAAGATGAACAATGAGACCATAGTACGGGATATGAAGGAAATCAAGAAGACTCTAGAAGAGCATAAAGAAGACATTGCAAGACTAAATAAAAAAATGGATGATCTTATGGAAATTAAAGAAACTGTTGACCAAATTAAAAAGATTCTGGACACTCATAGTACAAGACTAGAGGAAGTTGAACAACGAATCAGTGACCTGGAAGATGACAGAATGGAAAATGAAAGCATAAAAGAAAGAATGGGGAAAAAAATTGAAAAAAATCGAAATGGACCTCAGGGATATGATAGATAATATGAAACATCCAAATATAAGACTCATTGGTGTCCCAGAAGGGGAAGAAAAGGGTAAAGGTCTAGGAAGAGTATTCAAAGAAATTGTTGGGGAAAACTTCCCAAATCTTCTAAACAACATAAATACACAAATCATAAATGCTCAGCGAACTCCAAGTAGAATAAATCCAAATAAACCCACTCCGAGACATATACTGATCACACTGTCAAACACAGAAGAGAAGGAGCAAGTTCTGAAAGCAGCAAGAGAAAAGCAATTCACCACATACAAAGGAAACAGCATAAGACTAAGTAGTGACTACTCAGCAGCCACCATGGAGGCAAGAAGGCAGTGGCACGATATATTTAAAATTCTGACTGAGAGGAATTTCCAGCCAAGAATACTTTATCCAGCAAAGCTCTCCTTCAAATTTGAGGGAGAGCTTAAATTTTTCACAGACAAAGAAATGCTGAGAGAATTTGCTAACAAGAGACCTGCCCTACTGGAGATACTAAAGGGAGCCCTACAGACAGAGAAACAAAGACAGGACAGAGAGACTTGGAGAAAGGTTCAGTACTAAAGAGATTCGGTATGGGTACAATAAAGGATATTAATAGAGAGAGGGAAAAATATGGCAAACATAAACCAAAGGATAAGATGGCCGATTCAAGAAATGCCTTCACGGTTTTAACGTTGAATGTAAATGGATTAAACTCCCCAATTAAAAGATATAGATTCGCAGAATGGATCAAAAAAAAATGAACCATCAATATGTTGCATACAAGAGACTCATCTTAGACACAGGGACACAAAGAAACTGAAAGTGAAAGGATGGAAAAAAATATTTCATGCAAGCTACAGCCAAAAGAAAGCAGGTGTAGCAATATTAATCTCAGATAAAATAGACTTCAAATGCAGGGATGTTTTGAGAGACAAAGAAGGCCACTACATACTAATAAAAGGGGCAATTCAGCAAGAAGAAATAACAATCGTAAATGTCTATGCACCCAATCAAGGTGCCACAAAATACATGAGAGAAACACTGGCAAAACTAAAGGAAGCAATTGATGTTTCCACAATAATTGTGGGAGACTTCAACACATCACTCTCTCCTATAGATAGATCAACCAGACAGAAGACCAATAAGGAAATTGAAAACCTAAACAATCTGATAAATGAATTAGATTTAACAGACATATACAGGACATTACATCCCAAATCACCAGGATACACATACTTTTCTAGTGCTCACGGAACTTTCTCCAGAATAGATCATATGCTGGGACATAAAACAAGCCTCAATAAATTTAAAAAGATTGAAATTATTCAAAGCACATTCTCTGACCACAATGGAATACAATTAGAAGTCAATAACCATCAGAGACTTAGAAAATTCACAAATACCTGGAGGTTAAACAACACACTCCTAAACAAACAGTGGGTTAAAGGAGAAATTGCTAAATATATAGAGACGAATGAAAATGAGAACACAACATACCAAAACCTATGGGATGCAGCAAAAGCAGTGCTAAGGGGGAAATTTATAGCACTAAACGCATATATTAAAAAGGAAGAAAGAGCCAAAATCAAAGAACTAATGGATCAACTGAAGAAGCTAGAAAATGAACAGCAAACCAATCCTAAACCAAGTACAAGAAAAGAAATAACAAGGATTAAAGCAGAAATAAATGACATAGAGAACAAAAAAACAATAGAGAGGATAAATATCACCAAAAGTTGGTTCTTTGAGAAGATCAACAAGATTGACAAGCCCCTAGCTAGACTGACAAAATCAAAAAGAGAGAAGACCCATATAAACAAAATAATGAATGAAAAAGGTGACATAACTGCGGATCCTGAAGAAATTAAAAAAATTATAAGAGGATACTATGAACAACTGTATGCCAACAAACTGGATAATGTAGAGGAAATGGACAATTTACTGGAAACATATGAACAACCTAGACTGAGCAGAGAAGAAATAGAAGACCTCAACCAACCCATCACAAGCAAAGAGATCCAATCAGTCATCAAAAATCTTCCCACAAATAAATGCCCAGGGCCAGATGGCTTCACAGGGGAATTCTACCAAACTTTCCAGAAAGAACTGACACCAATCTTACTCAAACTCTTTCAAAACATTGAAAAAAATGGAACACTACCTAACTCATTTTATGAAGCTAACATCAATCTAATACCAAAACCAGGCAAAGATGCTACAAAAAAGGAAAACTACCAGCCAATCTCCCTAATGAATATAGATGCAAAAATCCTCAACAAAATACTTGCAAATCGAATCCAAAGACCCATTAAAAAAATCATACACCATGACCAAGTGGGGTTCATTCCAGGCATGCAAGGATGGTTCAACATAAGAAAAACAATCAATGTATTACAACACATTAAAAACTCGAAAGGGAAAAATCAATTGATCATCTCAATAGATGCTGAAAAAGCATTTGACAAAATCCAACATCCCTTTTTGATAAAAACACTTCAAAAGGTAGGAATTGAAGGAAACTTCCTCAACATGATAAA
Source organism: Choloepus didactylus (assembly GCF_015220235.1). Classification (NCBI taxonomy): domain Eukaryota; kingdom Metazoa; phylum Chordata; class Mammalia; order Pilosa; family Megalonychidae; genus Choloepus; species Choloepus didactylus. Next base: position 142,515,789 of record NC_051334.1, read on the forward strand.
GAGCATATATGAAAAACCCACAGCCAGCATAGTACTCAATGTTGAGAGACTGAAAGCCTTCCCTCTAAGATCAGGAACAAGACAAGGATGCCCGCTGTCACCACTGTTATTCAACATTGTGCTGGAAGTGCTAGCCAGGGCAATCCGGCAAGACAAAGAAATAAAAGGCATCCAAATTGGAAAAGAAGAAGTAAAACTGTCATTGTTTGCAGATGATATGATCTTATATCTAGAAAACCCTGAGAAATCAACGATACACCTACTAGAGCTAATAAACAAATTTAGCAAAGTAGCGGGATACAAGATTAATGCACATAAGTCAGTAATGTTTCTATATGCTAGAAATGAACAAACTGAAGAGACACTCAAGAAAAAGATACCATTTTCAATAGCAACTAAAAAAATCAAGTACCTAGGAATAAACTTAACCAAAGATGTAAAAGACCTATACAAAGAAAACTACATAACTCTACTAAAAGAAATAGAAGGGGACCTTAAAAGATGGAAAAATATTCCATGTTCATGGATAGGAAGGCTAAATGTCATTAAGATGTCAATTCTACCCAAACTCATCTACAGATTCAATGCAATCCCAATCAAAATTCCAACAACCTACTTTGCAGACTTGGAAAAGCTAGTTATCAAATTTATTTGGAAAGGGAAGATGCCTCGAATTGCTAAAGACACTCTAAAAAAGAAAAACGAAGTCGGAGGACTTACACTCCCTGACTTTGAAGCTTATTATAAAGCCACAGTTGACAAAACAGCATGGTACTGGCACAAAGATAGACATATAGATCAATGGAATCGAATTGAGAATTCAGAGATAGACCCTCAGATCTATGGCCGACTGATCTTTAATAAGGCCCCCAAAGTCACCGAACTGAGCCATAATGGTCTTTTCAACAAATGGGCCTGGGAGAGTTGGATATCCATATCCAAAAGAATGAAAGAGGACCCCTACCTCACCCCCTACACAAAAATTAACTCAAAATGGACCAAAGATCTCAATATAAAAGAAAGTACCATAAAACTCCTAGAAGATAATGTAGGAAAACATCTTCAAGACCTTGTATTAGGAGGCCACTTCCTAGACTTTACACCCAAAGCACAAGCAACAAAAGAGAAAATAGATAAATGGGAACTCCTCAAGCTTAGAAGTTTCTGCACCTCAAAGGAATTTCTCAAAAAGGTAAAGAGGCAGCCAACTCAATGGGAAAAAGTTTTTGGAAACCATGTATCTGACAAAAGACTGATATCTTGCATATATAAAGAAATCCTACAACTCAATGACAATAGTACAGACAGCCCAATTATAAAATGGGCAAAAGATATGAAAAGACAGTTCTCTGAAGAGGAAATACAAATGGCCAAGAAACACATGAAAAAATGTTCAGCTTCACTAGCTATTAGAGAGATGCAAATTAAGACCACAATAAGATACCATCTAACACCGGTTAGAATGGCTGCCATTAAACAAACAGGAAACTACAAATGCTGGAGGGGATGTGGAGAAATTGGAACTCTTATTCATTGTTGGTGGGACTGTATAATGGTTCAGCCACTCTGGAAGTCAGTCTGGCAGTTCCTTAGAAAACTAGATATAGAGCTACCATTCGATCCAGTGATTGCACTTCTCGGTATATACCCGGAAGATCGGAAAGCAGTGACACGAACAGATATCTGCAAGCCAATGTTCATAGCAGCATTATTCACAATTGCCAAGAGATGGAAACAACCCAAATGTCCTTCAACAGATGAGTGGATAAATAAAATGTGGTATATACACACGATGGAATACTATGCGGCAGTAAGAAGGAACGATCTCGTGAAACATATGACAACATGGATGAACCTTGAAGACATAATGCTGAGCGAAATAAGCCAGGCACAAAAAGAGAAATATTATATGCTACCACTAATGTGAACTTTGAAAAATGTAAAACAAATGGTTTATAATGTAGAATGTAGGGGAACTAGCAGTAGAGAGCAATTAAGGAAGGGGGAACAATAATCCAAGAAGAACAGATAAGCTATTTAACGTTCTGGGGATGCCCAGGAATGACTATGGTCTGTTAATTTCTGATGGATATAGTAGGAGCAAGTTCACAGAAATGTTGCTATATTAGGTAACTTTCTTGGGGTAAAGTAGGAACATGTTGGAAGTTAAGCAGATATCTTAGGTTAGTTGTCTTTTTCTTACTCCCTTGTTATGGTCTCTTTGAAATGTTCTTTTATTGTATGTTTGTTTTCTTTTTAACTTTTTTTTCATACAGTTGATTTAAAAAAGAAGGGAAAGTTAAAAAAAAAAAAAAAAAAGAAAAACAAGGAAAAAAAAAAAGATGTAGTGCCCCCTTGAGGAGCCTGTGGAGAATGCAGGGGTATTCGCCTACCCCACCTCCATGGTTGCTAACATGACCACAGACATAGGGGACTGGTGGTTTGATGGGTTGAGCCCTCTACCATAAGTTTTACCCTTGGGAAGACAGTTGCTGCAAAGGAGAGGCTAGGCCTCCCTATATTTGTGCCTAAGAGTCTCCTCCTGAATGCCTCTTTGTTGCTCAGATGTGGCCCTCTCTCTCTAGCTAAGCCAACTTGAAAGGTGAAATCACTGCCCTCCCCGCTACGTGGGATCAGACACCCAGGGGAGTGAATCTCCCTGGCAACGTGGAATATGACTCCCGGGGAGGAATGTAGACCCGGCCTCGTGGGACGGAGAACATCTTCTTGACCAAAAGGGGGATGTGAAAGGAAATGAAATAAGCTTCAGTGGCAGAGAGATTCCAAAACGAGCCGAGAGATCACTCTGGTGGGCACTCTTACGCACACTTTAGACAACCCTTTTTAGGTTCTAAAGAATTGGGGTAGCTGGTGGTGGATACCTGAAACTATCAAACTACAACCCAGAACCCATGAATCTCGAAGACAGTTGTATAAAAATGTAGCTTATGAGGGGTGACAATGGGATTGGGAATGCCATAAGGACCAAACTCCACTTTGTCTAGTTTATGGATGGATGTGTAGAAAAGTAGGGGAAGGAAACAAACAGACAAAGGTACCCAGTGTTCTTTTTTACTTCAATTGCTCTTTTTCACTCTAATTATTATTCTTGTTATTTTTGTGTGTGTGCTAATGAAGGTGTCAGGGATTGATTTAGGTGATGAATGTACAACTATGTAATGGTACTGTAAACAATCGAAAGTACAATTTGTTTTGTATCACTGCGTGGTATGTGAATATATCTCAATAAAATGATGATAAAAAAAAACACAATGGAGACATACAACACGAGAGTTCAAGAGGCTGAAGAAAACACTTGGGAAATGGAGAACAAGGTGTCTGAAATCCTGCACACAAAAGAACAGATAGGAAAAAGAATGGAAAAATATGAGCAACGTCTCAGGGAATTAGATGACAACATGAAGTGCATGAACATATGTGTCATGGATGTCCCAGAAGGAGAAGAGAAGAGAAAAGGGGCAGAAGCAATAATAAAGGAAATAATCAATGAAAATTTCCCATCTCTTATGAAAGACACAAAATTACAGATCCAAGAAGTGCAGCATTCCCAAAACAGATCTGAATAAACTTATGCCAAGACACTTAATAATCAGAATATCAAATGTCAAAGATTAAGAGAGAATTCTGAAAGCAGCAAGAGAAAAGCAATCCATCACATACAAAGGAAGCTTAATAAGACTATGTGTGGATCTCTCAGCAGAAACCATGGAGGCAAGAAGGAAGTGGTGTGATATATTTAAGATACTGAAAGAGAAAAACCACCGACCAAGAATCCTATATGCAGCAAAACTGTCCTTCAAATATGAGGGAGAGCTCAAAATATTTTCCGACAAACGGACAAAGAGAGACTTTGTGAACAAGACACCCGGACTACAGGAAATACTAAAGGGAGCACTACAGAGTGATAGGAGAAGACAGGAGTGAGAGGTTTGGAACACAATTTTGGGAGATGGTAACACAGCAATGTAAGTACACTGAGCAAAGATAACTATAAATATGGTTGAGAGAGAAAGGTTGGGAGCATGTCAGACACCAGAATGAAAGAGGAAAGATAAAGACTGGGACTATGTAACTTGGTGAAACCTAGAGTGTTCAACAATTGTGATAAAATGTACAAATATGTTCTTTCATGAGGGAGAACAAACGAATGTCAACATTGCAAGGTGTTAAAAATGGGGAGGCATTGGGGGAGGGATGTAAACTAGAGATTATAATTAACAGAATCATTGTATTATGCTCCCTTTAATGTAACAAATGTGATATACCAAGGTAAATGCAGATAAGAGGGGGGGATAGGGGAGGGTTGTGAGACACTTGACATTGGTGGTGTTGTCTGACTCTTTATTCTACTTTGATTTAAGGTTATCTTTCCTTTTGCTGCTTCCTAGCTGTCATGTTTTTTTTTCCCTCTTTCTTTTTTCTTTTTCTTTTGCCTCTCTACCTTCTTTGACTCTTCCTCCCACTTTGTGGAAGAAATGTAGATGCCCTTATAAAGATAGTGGTCAGGGTGGTGAACACATAAATATGTGACTATACAGGGAACCATCGATTGTTTACTTAGGATGGAATGTATGGCATAGGAACAAAACCATCTTAAAAAAAATGGGTTGATGATGAAATCTTGAGGGCAATATACTGAGTGAAATAAGCCAGACACATAAGGACAAATATTGCAGGCTCTCACTGATAGGAACTAATTATAAATGTAAACTCATAGACATGAAATATAAGTTAGCAAGATATAGAACAAGGCTAAAGAATGGGGAGCAGTTGCTTAGTATGAGCAGAATGTTCAACTGGGATGAACTTAAACATTTGGAAATGAACAGAGGTGATGGTAGCACATAGTGAGAATAGCTAACAGTCCTGAATGCTGCGTGAATGTGGTGGAAAGGGGAAGCTCAGAGTCATATATGTCACCAGAAGGAAAGTTGGAGGTCAAAGATGGGAATGTATAAAACTGAATCCTATGGTGGGCAATGTCCATGATTAACTGTACAAATATTAGAAATCTCTTCCATGAACCAGAACAAATGTATGACAATACAACTAGAAGTTAATAATAGAGAGGCATATAGGGAAAAAATATATACCTATTGCAAACTATATACTACAGTTAGTACTATTTCAATGTTCTTTCATAAACAGTAACAAATGTACTATACCAATACTACGAGTCAACAATGAAGGGAGGGATGGTTAGGGATATGGGATGATTTGAGTTTCCTTTTCTTTTTTTTTTTTCACTTGTGTTTGTTTCTTGTCTGGAGTAATGAAAATGTTCTAAAAATTGAACAAAAATTAATTGTGATGGATGCACAGCTGGGCAATTGATTGTACACTTTGGATCTTTGGATAATTGTATGGTATGTGAACAACCTCAATAAAAATTAAAATTAAAAAGAAAAATCCCAGTAAGGCCTGTTCCTCCCAGGTAGCATCCCATGCCCATCATTTCCCCTAAATTTATTTCTTATGTGTCCTGGTTCTTGCTCTCTATAACAACTCTACAGAATTAGTATCAAGTCACCTAGGGAGTGAAGATTAAAGAGTAGTGAGCCCTTAGGCCTGCCTATAATTGTGCCTAAGATTCTCCTCCCGAATGCCTCTTTGTTGCTCAGATGTGGCCCTCTCTCTCTAGCTAAGCCAACTCGGCAGGTGAAATCACTGCCCTCTCCCCTATGTGGGATCTGACACCCAGGAGAGTGAATCTCCCTGGCAATGTGGAATATGACTCCCGGGGAGGAATCTGGACCTGGCATCGTGGGATTGAGAACATCTTCTTTACCAAAAGGGGGATGTGAAAGGAAATGAAATAAGTTTCAGTGGCTGAGAGATTTCAAAAGGAGCCGAGAGGTCACTCTGGTGGGCACTCTTATGCACAATATAGACAGACAACCCTTTTTAGGTTCTAATGAATTGGAATAGCTAGCAGTAAATACCTGAAACTGTAAAACTACAACCCAGAACCCATGAATCTTGAAGACCATTGTATGAAAATGTAGCTTATGAGGGGTGGCAATGTGATTGGGAAAGCCATATGGACCACACTCTCCTTTGTCCAGTGTATGGATGGATGAGTAGAAAAATGGGGGCAAAAAAAAAAAAAAAACACCCAGTGTTCTTTTTTACTTTAATTGTTCTTTTTCACTTTAACTTTTATTATTATTTTTTTGTGTGTGACAATGAAAATGTTCAAAAATTAATTTTGGTGATGAACACACAACTATATAATGGTACTGTGAACAACTGAATGTATGCTTTGAATGACTGAATGGTATGTGAATATATCTCAATAAAATTGAATTAAAAATAAAAAGAGAAGTGAGCCTTAAAATTCTTGCCTCAGCATGCAACTAGGGTATAGCATTCACACCATGTCTCTTCATGTTTAAGTACTTAGCCCCACCCATATTGGACAATATTTACCCATCTCTCAAACACTTTTTTCTCTCTCTAAGGACAGTTTTGTGTGATTCCAGAGTTGTTTGATTGTTAAAGGCAGGTAAGCCACAGAAGCATAGGGCAACCCTTCTTAGTTCACAATATCTCCCACCATTCATGCCTCAAAATTACTGTTCTCCATATACTGAAATACTGGGAAAGTATAAGCCCCCTGCTAGAGAAGTCATTTCTCTCCATGTGTGAGTTATCCTGTCCTACATTGGCTTACAGGAAGTTAATGAAACAAGCTATTACTTTTGTTTAAATTATGGGGAATCAGTATTAAGGATTTATGCATTTATGCCTTCCTTCATTTATCAGTCATCATGTGCCTTCTTACGTACAAAGGTATATTCACCTGCTTGGGGGATTTTGATAATTAATTTCTTAGTATATTGGTTTGTTTTCTGTTTACTCCATCAGCAAAATTCTTCAGCGAGGTTGTTGTAAATGGTTCAGTAACAAAAGCAAACAGCACTCAAGCATGCTTAAAACTCAGACACCTCCCTCTAAGATTGGGAACAAGACAATGATGTCCACTGTCACCACTGTTATTCAACATTGTGCTAGAGGTTCTAGTGAGAGCAATTAGGCAAGAAAAATCAATAAAAGGCATGCAAATTGGAAAGAAAGAGGTAAAATGCTCATTATTTGCAGACAACATGATCCTATATTTGGAAAATCCTAAGAAATCTACAACAAAGCTACTTGAGCTAATAAACAAATTCAGCAAAGTGTTGGGATACAAGATCAATGCACAAAATCAGTAGTATATCCATACACTCAGAATGAACTAATGAAGAGTTAATTAAGAAAAAAATTCCATTCCCAATAGCAACTAAAAGAATCAAGTACCTAGGAATAAATGTAACCAAGGATATAAAGGACCTGTACTCAGAAAACTACAAAACATTGCTTAAAGAAATCAAAGAAGACTTAAATAGGTGGAAAGACATTCCATGTTCATGGATAGGAAGGCTAAATGTCATTAAGATGTCAGTTCTACCCAAATTGATTTATAGATTCAATGCAATTCCAATCAAAATTCCAACAACCTACTTTGCAGAATTGGAAAAGTTAGTTATCAAATTTATTTGGAAGGGAAAAGGGTCTCGAATAATCAAAAACATCCAAAAAGAAGAATAAAGTGGAAGGACTTACACACTTCCTGACTTTAAAGCTTATTATAAAGCCACAGTGGTCAAAACAGCATGGTACTGGCACAAAGATAGACATATTGACCAATGGAATTGAATTGAGAATTCAGAAATAGACCCTCAGATCTACGGATATTTGATTTTTGACAAGGCCCCCAAATCCACCAAACTGGGACAGAATAATCTTCAATAAATGCTGATGGGAGAGTTGGATATCCCTATCCAAAAGAATGAGAGAGGACCCCTACCTCACACCCTGTTTCAGTTTGCTAAATTGCTGCTGGAATGCAGTATACCAGAAATGGGTTGGCTTTTACAAAGGCAGTTTTTTTTAGCTTACAATTTTACAGTTCTAAGGCCATGAAAATGTCCAAATTAAGGCATCAAGAGTAAGATACCTTCTCTGAAGAAAGGCTGCTGGCATCCAGGTTTCCTCTGCCAGATAGCAAGGCACTGGCCAGCATCTGCTGGTCCTTTGCTCCTAGGCTCTGTTGCTTTCAGCTTCTGATTCCAGTGGCTTTCTCTCTGAGCATTCAGCTTTTTTCTGTCCAGTACACTCTCATAAATGGCTCCAGTAAAGGATTAAGACCCACCTTGAATTGGGTGGGTGTGCTGGTTTGAATCTGTTATGTACCCCATAAAAGACCATGTTCATTAATCAAAACTTATGGGGTCAGACCTATTTACTGTAGGTGGGACTTTTTGATTAGATCGCTTCCATGGAGATGTGACCCACCTAATTGAGGGTGGGACCTTTTGATTAGATTATTTCCATGGAGATGTGACCCCACACATTCAAGGTGGGTCTTAAGTAGTTTACTGGTGTCCTCTATGGGAGGAAAAAAGGCAGAAACATTTTGTAGAGAGCTGAGAGACACTTAGAGAGAAAATGCCCAGAGACGTTTTGGAGACAGCTGTTGAAACCAGAACCAGGAGAAAAACTGAGATGAAAGCCAGAATTTGCCATGGAGAAGCTAAGAGAGGACCCCCCAGACACTTAGAGACAGAAATGCCCTGGGAGAAACAAACAGAGGGACCCAGAGAAGCTAAGACAGAAGCCCAGAGGCATTATGGTGAAATCCATTTTGAAAGCAAAGCCCAGGAGTGAAGGACCAGCAGACGTACCCATGTGCCTTCCCATGTGAGAGAGGAACCCTGGATGCCATCACCTTTCTTCAGTTAAGATGTCCTCTTGTTGATGCCTTAGTTTGGCCACTTTTATGGCCTTAGAACTGTAAATTTGTAACCTAATAAACCCCCTTTATAAAAGCCAATCCATGTCTGGTATTTTGCATAACAGCAGCATTAGCAAACCAGAACAGATTGCTAAATTGAGTGGGTCACATCTCAATTGAAACAACCTAATCAAAAAGTCCCACCCACAGTAGGTCCACACTCACAGGATGGATTAAAAGAACATGGCCTTTTCTGGAGTACATAACAGCTTCAAACCAGCACATACCCTATACAAAAATTAACTTAAAGTGGATCAAAGCCCTAAATATAAGAGCCAGTACCATAAAACTCCTAGAAGAAAATACAGGGAAACATGTTCAAGACTTAGGGATAGGACTTAGACCTTACACCCAAAACACAAGCTATGAAAGAAAAAATAGATTAATGGGAGCTCCTCAAGATTAAACACTTCTGTGCTTCAAAGAACTTTGACAAAAGGGTGAAAAGGCAGCCAACCCAGTGGGAGAGAATATTTGGTAACCATATATCTGAGAAGGGTTTCATATTCAGTATATATAAAGAAATCTTACAACTCAATAATAAAAGGACAAACAACCCATTTATAAAATGGGCAAAAGATATGAATAAACATTTTTTCCAAAGAGGAAAAACAAATAGCTAAAAAGCACACAAAAAGATGTTCATCTTCACTAGCTATTAGGGAAATGCAAATCAAAACCACAATGAGATATCATCCCACATCTGTAAGAATGGCCACTATTAAACAAATAGGAAACTACAAGTGTTAGAGAAAATGTGGAGAAATTAGGAACACTTATTCATTGATGGTGGGAGTGTAAAATGGTACAGCTGCTGTGGAAGACAGTTTGGCGGTTCCTCAGAAAACTAAATATTGAGTTGTCCTATGACCTGGCAATTCTACTTCTCAGTATATACCCAGAAGATCTGAAAGCAATGACATGAACAGTCATTTGCAAACTAGTGTTCATAGCGGCATTGTTCACAATTGCCAAAAGATGGAAACAATCCAAATGCCCATCAACAGACAAATGGATAAACAAAATGTGGTATACACATTTGATGAAATATTATGCAGCAGTAAGAAGAAATTAGATCCTGAAGCATGCAACAACATGGATAAATCTTGAGGACATAATGCTGAGTGAAATAAGTCAACCACAACAGGACAGATATTGTATGATTTCACTAATATGAATTAACTAGAATATGTAAACTCAGAGTCTTAAAATGTAGAATATAGACAGAAGCTAGAGAAGGGGGAGCAGTAACCTAATATGTTCAGAATCTAAAATGAGGTTGAACTTAAAATGTTTGGAAATAGATGGGGGTAAGGGTAGCTCATTATTGGGAATATAAGGAATTGGGCTGTATTGTAGATTAATTTGGTTGAAAGAGATTGTTTAAAGTAATGTATGTCACCAATTAACACCACAGATTTAAATAAGTTCTTGCTTGAACTTGTACAAATATATGACACTGGTACAAAGAGTTAATAATAGAGTGGCATGTGGGAAAAAAAAATCTATTGCAAGCTACATACTATAATTAACAGTAATTCATTAAAACTCTCTTATCAACAGTAACTTGTGTACCACACCAATACTAGGGGACAATAATAGGGGGAGATAAGGGATAAGGGGTGTTTTGGGTTTTTTTTGTGTGTGTCTATCTGATAATTTTCTTTTTGGAGCAATGAAAATGGTCTAAAATTGAGTATGATGATGATTGCACAACTAAGAGATGATACTGTGAGATATTGATTGTATATTTTGGATGGGATATATGATAAGTGAATATATCTCAATAAAATCTTCAAAAAAAGGGGAAAAAGCAAAAACAAAAATGGTCACATGGCCACCACAAAATCTGAAACACACACACACACACACACACACACACACACACACACACACACCCCAAACCCTCAGGTGGCTTTTAACTGACATTGACAAATGTTTCCAGGTTTTATTTAAAGGGAAGAACAACTTGAGTACCAGGTATGGCTATAAAATAATGTGATTATTATCTTTTAAAAATAAACATGGTAGAGCTTACCCCATCCAAAGACATAGTCTCCCCTCTTGTGTAGCCACCCTGAGAGGCAGCACCTTTGTTCTATTGGTGTGGCTAAAGCTACTTGTCCTTTGGAACAGCTCCTTCCTTCAAGAAGCCATTCCTCACCCCCAAGGCTGGGTTATGCCTTGATTCTGGGCTCCCAGAGCATCCTGTACTTATGTCAGTCAGAGTACTCGCAATGCTGGATTGTTGGAGCACTGTGTTAGATAATGTTAAAGGTATATATATATATGTGTGTATATATATAGGCATGCCCCTACTCTCAGGAAGTTCACAGTCTAATGGGAAACATACGCATGTGATTTATGTTATAATACTACTTGATTGGTGCTCTTAGAGTATCACCTGTCATTGTGAGAGATAGGACTGATATGGGGAGGAGTCTGGTAGTGATAGCATCTCAGAACAGTTCTATAAGTACTCTACTCTCCAATTCAATTCAAAACATGGTGTCCTGGAAATAGGAATGGCAGCACAAACCAGATGAGAACAGAAGAACCTCAGACTAGAGGTAACACTCTTTTAATAAAATACTTGCACAAAATTTTACAAAGGAAGGTTATGCGGTGTTAATGGCTGTCAAAGTATTTAATGTTCCTTACATCACTTTGAATAGAAACCAATCTGGACAAATTCATAGACTCTATATCATCCATATGTCTCTCTCTCTCTAAAAAAAAATAGGTTCCAGTTTCAAGAACTAAGATATAATCCTGCTCTGATCCTGAAAGAACTGGATAATCGAGAAGGGTGTGGCATCGTACCAAGATAATTTAGAGCTTTTCTGTGGATGAAAATCCAATCAAAATTTAAGAACAGTGATCTTTAATAATGATGTCATCTACATTTTGGAAGTTTCTTTCATTACTGTATCATTTCTTTTACTGTGCAGAAAGTAATTTTTTCAATTAAAATATTAGTTAACTTTTTTTAAGCTAGAGTTTGCCTTTCAGAAATAGTTATGAGGATGACAATTTATGTTGCAATCAGTTATTTTGTATGATTCATGAAGAAACACTTTTAAAAATAACTTTGTAATAAAGACAGAAAACTGTATCTTCATGATTGTGATTCATCATAATTATTTTTGAACATTTGGTAAATCCTATTTCTGTGAACTTTTAAGAAGAACTTTAAAACCATTCAAGAGCTTGTGTAAGGCCCTCCATGAATTCGTCAAAGGCTTCACTTTGTGAAGAAAATGGGCTTGAGGTAACTATGGCATGAGATAGCATTGTTACATTTGTGTTCCTGCCCTCTCCTCATCTTTTTGCCTTCTCTTCTGAGAAGTTCAAAGAAATCAAAGGATCAGTTTGGGGGAACTATGGTAATTGCAAAGAGAAACAGCTCGGACCTGCAACCCTTCAAACATGGCATGTTCTGTGCTTCTGGGCCCAAGAGGCAAAGCAGGGTTTATGGATGGGGATGTTGAAGGTTGCTGTTTCACAAGAGAGGAAGGCAAGGCTACTATGCCAGTTCATAAGAAGAAACTTGCAATGGAGCCACAGACAAATTTTCTTATGAAAGGGAGAGAAGATATCATAGTGGTAACTGGCACCCCCTGCTATATTTGGCATTTGTTCCTGGTTTGCTTAATTAAACTGAATTTTCTGCTTAAAGTTTGTAATTACTATTTTGGGAATGGGCAAGATACCACTCTAAGTTGTACAGAATGAGCACACAGTTGTCATCTCCATTTTCCCCCAAAGGCTATCAACAGTTTGTCCTAAAGTGATGGATTTTATTCGGCTGCATGGATCATGAGTAGAGCAATTATAAAACATATCAATATTCTGAGGAAAATCTGCATTCTGAGCATGTATATGATTAACTCCCTTTCTGGATACTAGCAATGATATCTAGGGCTTCTAATCTTACATGGAACTTCCTAAAGTTTCAGAAAATGACATTTTAACCAAGTACAGCTACTGTAATTCCTGTTGTACTTCCAATAATTATTTTTTTAAAATCCACACAAAGACTTCAATGGCCATTTGAATTATGTTGTTCTTTCATAAGATCCCAAGGCATCCTGACCCTTTGTGAACATCTTGCCTACCTCCCTTCTTCCTCTTGGGTCCCCTTGACCCAGGCACTTTCAGTCCCAATACTACCTCAGGTCCTTACTGTGTTGAAATGCCCCACCTAAGTCTCCCGTCTCCAGAAAATGTTCCCACTGCCCAAGCACTATCCCTTCTTTATGTCCCTCAAGCATAAAATATCCACGAGCAGCGATTCATTCCCTAAAGGTCCCAATGCCATCTTTCAAAGTATAAGGAGTAAGTGCTTCTCTAGGAAGTTCATGAATCCTCACTTGAAATTGTAAAATGTATTTGTATTTGAATCAGGGATGGAGGCATCCACAGATTTTTTCAGATTCTCAAAGAGGTCAGTATCCCTCAAAAGATTAAGGAGTGTTGGCACTAAGGCCTATTGCACTATGATTGATATAGTTTCCATTTGAAGGTTATTTCTATTTTAAGAGATCTCCTGGAAGAAATGCCTTAACCTAAAAAAATGGTTCTGTAATAAAGGAAACAAAAGGTTCCAATGCTACAAATATTATTTTGGAGGAGACTTTTGGGTTACTTCTCCACATGATATGAGCAACTACTTATTTGACTGCTCTATCTGTTTAATAATAGTGACAAAGGGCTTTGTGCCTCCTGCTTCACCCTGGGGTTGTGGCCATAATGAATACTGAGATATAAAACATATAAAAATGTTAACACAAATGCCAAAATGGGATGAGGAAGCATTAAGTTCACTTCAGTTTAGCAAACATTTATTGGGCACCTACTATGTGTAAAGCACAGTGCTAGGTGGTATAAGAGAGAAAGAGAAATAAAATCCTTTAAGGTCTGAATTTCCAGAACCTTACAATCCCCATGGTGGCTAGGGGGCAGTGATAGACACACACACACACACACACAAAATATAAATATATATACTTATATATTATTAATGTAAGACAAAATATGACATGTACTACTATATAATATCAGAGAAGGCATTCATGCTAACTAGAGAGCTCCCTTTCACTCTTTTTTAAAAACAGATTCAGAGATTAGGCCCATTTACCTTAATTTATTTTTCTCTTTTTTTCTTTGTTAGGAAATATTTCAGATCTACAATAAGGTACATATAATACTACAATAAATACCCATGTACCCACCATCTAGCTCTTCAACAGATAGAGTTGAATCCCCCTGAGTACCCAAACACTAGAATTCTCCTTTTTTGTAACACCCCCTGTGGGACGCAGCTTTCAAAGATGTCCCTCACTGATCCCTGCTTTCTAGTATTCATTCCTTTCTGTAATATCCTGCCTTTGAGTGTGGGCTGGATCTAGTGACTAATAAATAGAATACAGAAAAAATGATGGGACATCCCCTCTGTGATTACATTACAATAGACTGATTTCCTTCTTGCTAGCACTATCTTTTGCCCTCTCACTTGCTCACTCAGATAAAGCCTGCAGTCATGTTGTGAAATGCCCACGTGGCAAGGATCCAAGGGAGGCCTCCAGCCAATAGCTTGCGAGGAACTGAAGTCTTGGTGCAGCATCCTGTGAGGAACTGAATCCTGTCAGCAACCACATGAATAAACTTGGGAGCAGATCCTCCCCAGTACAGTCTTCAGATAAGATTGCATCCCTAACTGATAACCTTGGTTGCAGCCTTGTAAGACACCCTGAATCAGAGGCTCCAGCCAAGCCATAGCTGGATTCCTGAAAATGTGTGTTGTTTTAAGCTGCTAAGTTTTAGGTAATTTGTTATGCAGCAATGGATGAATACATGTCTTTATGTATACTATATTTGTATGCAACATTCCCAGGTATGCCTTTTACAATATATATGTATCCATAATATATACTAATTATATTACATGTTTCAAAAGCCATATATGTGTAGTTATAATGTTTGTATCCTTCAGGGATGGCTTATTCCTTATTCATTTTTTTCAGTGCTACCACTCAATATTTTCCCCTCAAGGAGGTTTTTCTCTGTGTCTCAGCCCCTGGGAGTTATAATCTTTTCCCCAGCCCAACACTTTCTGTCCTATTCAGTTTACCTGCAGTCGTCCCAAAATTAGTGAATTAAGCCTGGTTTCACCTTAGTTGTGAAGCTCATATTGCTTCTTCTCATATTGCTCTCTTAATCAAAATCTAGGCCTAGGCTCATCAACGTTGCATGGGTCATCACTCGGTTTTCTTCAATAATGGTGCTTTCCAGAGCATTGCACATCTCAAAGTTTAATGTGCACAAGGATTACCTGGGGACCTTGTTACATGTGATTTTAACAAGGTCCTCAGGTAATTCTGATTTACTAGGCCCAGGGAAGACCTGAGATTCTGCATTTCTCTGAAGCTTTCATGTGTTTGTGATGCTCTTGATAACATGGAATACATATTGAGTAGAAATTTTCCAGAAGCTAGACTCTCTCTTTCCAAAAATTGTTTTAAGGTGACATTTTAATTTTTTATGGATGGCAATAAAGGAACTTAAAATAGGCTTCTCAAATGGTGAAAAGTGATCCCTTTCAATGAAGATAAGGTGGGCCAAAATAAAATCAAAAGATATAAGGAAAGATTTCACTCAGTGTTATTTCTCTTTTAAAAAATCTATACTCGAGTTTATTCACTTAAAACAAATTTTGATTTTTAACTTGAAAAAAGACTGTCAAATACATCTGTAAAAGGTAACAGAAAAGGCAGATGTCAGCAAATACCACTTTTTGGGTGATGAACATTTTGGAATGATGTCAGTGTTGATAAAATTCTCATGGATTTCTGAAAAGTGAAAAACCTAACAGTGAAGAATGGATTCTTCTTTCTATGTCCTTTTCTTTCTATTCCTCCCAACTGCAGGATGAAATGAGAGAAAATTGACAAGTACAAACAATAGCCAGTACTGATGACTTTCTAAATCTAAGAAAATAGTCAGCCTTATGTATGTCTGCTGCATTTGTGTACTTATATCTCAACAAGGAGAGAAAATCTCACCTTTTCCTCTTGAAACTTGCACCCTTGAATGTCATGGTGCTTGTGCTCCAAGAGCTTCAGTCATGTGATTGCAGCAACCTTGTCTCCCTCTTTCCCATCACCATAAATGCTTTTTAAAAAAAAATTATTAGAGAAGTTGTAAGTTTACAGAAAAACCATGCAGAAAATACAGAGTTCCTATATACTCCCTCTATTATTAACACCTTGCATAGTGTAGTAACTTTAACAACTGATGAAAGAATATTATTACAATTATACTCTTTAGTCCATAGTTTACATTAAAGTCCACTGTGTTGTACATTTCTATGGGCTTTTAAAATTTTTTATTCTGGTAACATATATGCAACCTAAAATTTATTCTTTTTGTTTTTTGCTTTTTCAATTGACAGGTCATTCTGAGATTTAAACAAATCTTTCCACATTAAGAACATCTGTATGAATTCCACTTCTGACAAAGATGGAATAACAGAGCCTGGATTTACCCTTCCACTGCTTTTTTTTGAATCTGCAGATTTATTGAGATACATTCATATACCATATATTCCGTCCAAAGTATACAATGTCTCACAGTACCATCACTTAGTTGTGCAATCATCACACTCAATTTTAAACCATTTTCATTGCTTCAAAAAGAAAAAACATCAGATAGATAAAAGAAAACCAAAAACACCCCATATCCCTTATCCCCCCATAATGTTGACCCCTAGTATTGGTGTGGTATACCTGTTATTGTTGCTGAAAGAATATTAAGGTATTACTGTTAACCATATTCCATAGCTTGCAATAGGTATTTCCCCATATACCACTCTATTATTAACTCTTTGTAAAAGTGTCATACATTTGTACCAGTTCATGCAAGAATTTATTTATATTTGTAGTGTTAATTGGTGTCATACATGACTCTAAACAACCCCTTTCAACCAAATTCACCTACAATACAGCTCTATTCCTTATAATCCCAATCACGAGCTACCCTTACCTCTATCCATTCCCAAACATTTAAGTTCAACTTCGTTAAAAATTCTGTACATATTGGGTAACCACTCCCCCTTCTCTAGCTTCTGTCTATCTTTTGGTACCCTATATTCTACGTTTTAAGACTCTGAGTTTACCTATTCCAGTTAGTTCATAATAGCCCTTCCACTCTTTTTTTTTTTTTTAATCTTCATTTTATTGAGATATATTCACATACCACGCAGTCATACAAAACAAATCGTACTTTCGATTGTTTGCAGTACCATTACATAGTGGTACATTCATCACCCAAATCAATCCCTGGCACCTTCATTAGCACACACACAAAAATAACAAGAATAATAATTAGTCCACTCTTTTTAAAACAATCCCAAAACAGGACAAAATATATGAACTACCTACCTTGGTCTCTTGGACTCTTAGATTCTTGTCCTTCAACTCATGGGGTCTACTGGGCTCCATCTCAGTTCCCCCTCCCCATGTCCTGTCCTGGAAATTTTCTGAAGACAATATGCTGTGGGATTTGAGGACTCACCTTGTTTCTTTGCCATCTCACTGGGATCACTTCCCCTTGTTGCCTAATATTTAGTGTCTTGAAAACTGTTGCTTCATGTTCTCTGTTTTTATTTTTGTTGTTTCATGCAGGAGTGTAAATACAAACCCTGTTGCTCCATCTTGGCCAAAACCACAAGTCTCCCATTCTTTTTTTTTAATAGGGGAAAGTGAGGCCAAAAGCAGCTAACTGGCTTGCCCGAGTTTATGCTAGTTAGTGGCAGAGTCAGAGATCAGATTTTTTTTTTTTAATCTCTAATCTGAAGTTGAGAGGAATGCTTCTTGTTTATCCAGTTTCTGGGGCAACTTGAGAGTAGAAGGGTAATTAACCAGGCATAGACAAAATAAATGGCTATGACTTGAGGATTCCTAAAGGGTCCAGGTAAGTTATCCACTTTCCTATCAGTCAGCAAGTACTTACTGCACACCTATGTGCAGTGCCTTTCAAGAGACATTGCTGGGGACAAAGAAGCAGGTGCCACCATCTCTGGTGATGAGGGGCTCTCCATCTACTTGGGAGAAAAGGCTGCATATGAAACATCTCTATGACTAAAGTATGGTTAGTTTGTTATGCAATGACTCACTCAACTGCAGCTGAGTCGGGAGGGGTCACAGTGTGTGGGCTTTTCTCAGGAAAGCCTTCTCAGAGAAGGTGGCCTTGGACTCAAAAGACAGACCACATCCCCTGACTGGATAGGGCAGTAAAGGCAGGGCATTGTCTCCACATGCCTCCTGTTAAAATGCACTCATAGCCTCAGAGGGTCATTGGCTATAAGAAAAGGCTGATTCTTGGGGTGGGGAAAGGAAGGAAGGACCAGATGTAGGGGATGATGGAAGTCCTGTGGTGAGGAAGGTGCCTAGTAGGGGACCCCCTATGCCTGCTGCATGCTTATGACCAGGGCTGCCTCTATTTTTCTTTACCGAAAGCAAATCCTCCCAGGTAGACAGGTTTTCGAGGAAAACATCATATTCCTGCTTTCTTGACCTCCTTTTTGTCTATGTCCATGTATTCTTTGCTTTGCAGCTTTTAACAGAACCATCACTATTTACTTTAGAGGAGATAGCATGTTACAAACAAAACAAAACAAAAATCACACGTGCTTTCCCAGGTTACGAAAATTGGGCTGTCCACTTGAAGCTGCAGGACAAACACTCCAGAACCTAATCATTCAATCATTCATCAGGCATATGTTGAGCACCTACCATGTGCCTGGAGTTGTGCTGGGGTCTGGAGACTCACAGCTGCCTAAGATGCTTGGCTTGCCTTACTTCACAGTCCAGGGGGGAGACAGACACGTGGACGAAGATGACACAAGCTGTCAAATGCTAGAACAGGGATGAGCAAAGTACTATGGGAGCACAGGAGAGAAGATGGTCAACTAGGCAGAGGGGAGGAGGCAGCTGGGTTCATTCCCAAGAAAGTGCTCAAGAGGAGGCATTTTTCTGGGTTCTGAAGGATCACTAGGAGTTTAACTGGCAGTGAAGGGGAGGGCAGGAGGGAGGTTACTGCAGGTAAAGGACAGTGGCAGAGATGGGCGTGTGTGTATGCACATGTCCTGGAATGGAATTGCTGGAGCGTAGGGCAGAGTGGAAGGGCCTGGAAAGCAGACTGGGGCATGAATACCACACTCAGTTGGCCCTTTAAGTCTTCTGCCTCTGAAACACACACATATTCGGGAGGGCAGGAGGGAGGTTACTGCAGGTAAAGGACAGTGGCAGAGATGGGCGTGTGTGTATGCACATGTCCTGGAATGGAATTGCTGGAGCGTAGGGCAGAGTGGAAGGGCCTGGAAAGCAGACTGGGGCATGAATACCACACTCAGTTGGCCCTTTAAGTCTTCTGCCTCTGAAACACACACATATTCCTCTTTCTGCCACCATTCCTTCTCCATTTGCCTGGCTCAGTGCCCTTCCATCCTCTCCAACTCCTATTCAAACCGATCAACTTTATTCATTAAATGTTGCATTTATTCACATACCAAGTTTATTGGTTTCTTTCCATGTACCAATTCCATGTCCCCTTGGGACACCCATTTTTACCTGCTGCCTGTTTGACATGCAAAACCCAAAGATGACAGAACTGTCCATGGTCTCTATCCCCCATGTTCCTGTGCCCTTCTTGGGGAGAGGGGGTGGCCAAGCCCTCTGGAAGCTGGATCTTCCCAGCTGCATACAGTGTTGGTGTTCAACATACATGCTGAAACTCTAGTGTACACTCAACCATTTTGTCTCCAGTTGCCTCCTCCACTTACGGGCAGGGCTGAAACATATGACAACTGCTGTCATCAAGAAGTCTCTGGCAAAGAAGTGTGCACCTGGAGCCTCTTCTTTGAGTAGGGAGGTGGGAGTGGGCACTGGGCTTGCCATGGAGGAAGCTCTTGTTAGGGAGTGAAGAAGACCCCAGGGGAGATGATTTTCTTTCAGCAGCAGCAGTTCAGCTGCCCAGGTAGTTGGAGAACTGCCCAAGAAATACCCAAAGCAAAAGTGAGGAAGGGTTTCCTTCCAGCTTCAGAGGGGTGCTCTCCCCACAGCAAGTGTGTGACCCAGAAGTGCATGGGATGGTGTCCATTCCTCAGTCATGTGTCTAGGCTTGATGGGGGTGGTGAGGTGCAAACCAACCCAGATGGTCACACTCCCTTTCTCTTGTGTGCATTTGATACCTGTCCTCTACCGCCAGCCATCCTCCAAGCCAGGAAGTTAGCATAATCCAGGACTTAAGATTTCCTTCAGGAAAGGTGCTGTCTTTCCCCACCTCACTTCCTCTCTCAGTCAACAGAAGTGGCCAAGTTCTTTCCCTTTGCAGACCCGTCATCAGGGCTGGAGTGGAACAGGGGGAGGTACCCAAGGCCACAACCTGAAGAGGTTGCCATTTAATGTTGGGGATGTCAAGGAACACCCCTGGAATACCAGTGCAAAGCTCTTCTTTACAGGCTGGCTCAAATTGACAGCCTTGAGGAAGCCACCTTTCTGTAACTGCTCCCCCTTCCCTCAGGCTATTCTGAATTATGGTGATTTGTGTGCCCATGATTTAGCTTCCCTACAAAAGCACAGGCTCCTTAGGGGGAACATCCAGTCCTTCCTCAAGTTTGTAACACCCAAGGTGACTCTCATAGGGCTTTTCACAAGGTAGGTGTTTGACAGATATTTGTTGAATGAGTCACAAGGGCTTTGGAATCACTATCACCATTAATAGTGTTTCTTTTCCCCCTGCCTGGGGCTCGAATGTTTAAAAAAGGGTCTCAAATTCCCTTTCTTTCTCCAACCCCCTTCCTTCCTCTCTCCCTTTCACTCCCTCCCTCCTACCCCCTCTGTCTTCTCTTTCCTCTCCTGTGAAGCTTTTGCTCTGTGAGGTTTCTACTCTGTGGCAGGATGTGACTCTGCTGTGACTCTGGGTAGGTTGAGGGATTTCACCCTCAGGTGAGACCCCCTTTACACCCTCCCTCCATACAGGAGTGCTTTGGCCCATCCTATTCCACCATGCCATAGCCACATTGGGCCGTGGGAGCTCCCCAAAAAGAAACACCCACGCAGCACAGGAGCACACCTCCTAACAGGCCCCAAAAGCCCGGGGTAGACAGCAGTTCCTCAGGCCCAGCACATCCTGCCACTCGTGGAAGCCACGGGAGAGGTGGGTCCTGTCAGCGGTGCCGATATCTCCAGGACTTGTCTTTGCCTGCCACATCCCAAAGGGCCTGCAAACAGGAGCCCCAGCCCCTGGGAGTGGGGTTGCACGTCAGGGCTCCATCCTTCCTGCTAAGCAGGAACTGCAGCTCTTTTGGGCCTGGGCCAGTTTGCACCGCCAAGGGCCCCTTTCCTCTCGTAGGCTCACCTACCTCATGGGGTTTGAAGCAAGAATAATACCGCCATTATCATCCTCCACATGTGCAAGGCATTGCTGTTCATAGAGCACCTTCTCCATCATCTCACTGATGCCTCAGGATAGGTGCATTAGTTGGGCTTTTCATAAATTGTATTTTCACTTTATTTCTTGTTTAACTTTCCTGTCCTGCTGGTTTCATAACTCAGAGAATTGCCCCTTCCCTCCAAAAAATAAAGTCTTAGCAGTACAGGTATCTCAGAAGAAAACAAATATATATCTTGGTTGACAGCTTGAGTCTGATAACACCAGGCTCAGCAATTATAGGGCAGGGATATACTTCCTGGCCAGCAAACAGAAGAGTTTCGGGGAGAATCCCCATCAACTGCAAGTCTATTATGGAGTCAGAAGCCCATTTTGCCAAACAGATTGATGAGGGGGTGATTATTCAGTGTGAAGATACACATACTTTAAAAGATATTCATAAAATTATTGAAATTGAGTGAGTATGCAATTGTTTGATCTATCCCCTGGGTTTTCAAATACAAGCTTATTGAAAAAGCAAGTAGTTCCATCCCACAACTAATTCATGGCCAATGCCAAGACTTGGGTCCACTCTCTCGAGCCTTGGGCTCTTCATTTGAGTCTCCCTGGGACAAAAGCATTTGCTTACAGGCTCCTCATTAAACATTAAGTGGAATGGAAGGAAAGGGATGACTGGAAGCTCAAGGATATGAAGCCATATTCCATTGATGACCCATTGGTAACTCATATTAACCTGTAAAATGATTATATGCTACAGAAGAGTGGATGGAGAAACATGAATTAAGTTCTATAAAGAGCTGGAAACTTATTTAATAGCATATTCTAGAGGAGTGAACAGGAGAAATAAAAGTGGGAGGCCAGAGCCCTGATCTGATTCTTTCCAGCTGTGGGAACTTGCACCCGTTTTTAAAACCATTCTCAGCATTAATTGCTCATCTTTAAAGAGAGAATGATGCTAACACCTGAGTTACTTACTTTCAAAGGGTCAACTGAGGTCAGCCAATCAATCCCCACATCTGCTTCATTTAATCCTAAATATCTCTTGAAACCCTCTACTTTCTCTATCCTCACTGTTATTTCCTTCATTTACCCTTCAACATGGTCTCCCTCTGGCTTGAATCCTCTTCATTCCATTCTCCACAATGCAGCCAAAGAGATCTTTCTAAATGGCAAACTAGTCACATCACTCATCTGCTTAAAACCCATCAAGAGCTCTCTATTACTCTCAGGATGCACATCCCAACTCCTTACTCTGGTTTATGCTGCACTTCATGATCTGGTGCCATCCTGCCTCTCCAGTCCTATCTCACACTTCCCCTCCCTCTTACATTCTAGGATCCAGTCATAATAAATTAGTGGCTGTTCCCCAGCATGCCAGTCTCTCTCACCTCCAGCTTTTACACTTCTCTCCTCCTCTACTGAGAACACTCAGCACTTTCCAACTCCCCCTTTCTTTCCCCTAACTGTAATTCTGAAGAATTTGGTCCACATTACCTACCTGGAAAGCCCTCCCAGAACCCCCCAGTCTGGACTGCCCCTCTGTGCTCCCCCAGCACCCTGTGCTTCTGTATTCTTAGTACTTATCACCCTGATTGAAACTGCATTTTTCTTTGTTGATCTCTCCCACTCAGTTGTTCAGGACAGTGTCTTACTCATCATTATGTCTCTAGCAGAGCCTATTTAATGAATGATGAATATTTAAATGCTTTGTAAACTGCAACTTTGTAACTGCAAGTGTTAAGTATTATATAATATTAATGTGTTCAGATTAGTTCTTTAGTATTGTTGGCATACTCACCCATTTGATAATAACTAATGTCACATTTCAATTACATCATTCTGGTTTCTTTTTAAGCCCAGTACTAATAAATGCTACCATTTATTGAACACTTAACCTAGGCTAGGCTCTGAGTTATTAATTTACATGTATGATCTCATTTACTCATCATCATAGCAATCTTATGAGCTAGGTCCTATTATAGGCATCTTCCCCATTTTTCAGATGAAGAAAGTCAGGTAGGCTCAAAGAGGTTAAGTAGTTTTCTTAAGTTCACATAGCAAGATTTTGAATCCAGATTTTCTGAGTTTATAAGATCTAAGCCTTGATTCAAACCATCTCCCAGTCCTGCCAAAGTCTTCAGATAATTTTCTTCTAATGGATGTTTGCTGCTTCCCTCCAGATAACCTGCCTTTTATTTCTTCTTCCTCCTAAGACCAGTCTGCTCTGTGCCAGGGTCTCTGGAACCTCCCCATTGGCCAGTGTTCCTAATGGATCAAGAGGGCAGAGCCCAGCCTCAGGCTTCTAGCTCATTTTCCTCCTGGGATGTAAATGCTTCTACTCTCAGCGCAGCCAGCACAGATTTTACTCAAAACAGACAGCAGGTGGCTGTGGATTCCTTCTGTTCTCGGGAATCACATCAGGACTAACTGCACTTTGCATTTTCCATCACTAGTGGCTAATCCCAACAGTGATGTTGGACATCATTATTAATAGGTGAATAAACAGACATAAAGAGAGAGGGGGAAGTGGCTTGAACTGAGTCACATAGCAAAGTTAGAACTCCGAGCTCCCAGCCTCTAACCTCGCCCTGGGCTCTGTCCCACGCACTTGGCAACTCCAGAGACTGGCTCTTCTTTGTACTCTGAGCAACAGACTCCCTGGCTAACCAAGCGGGTCTGACTTGTCTTGCAGAGAAATGAAGCAAAATCTTCCTTGGGATGGTATCACGATCTTTTTGTTTCTGCTAGTTGGCTGGATCCCAGAGTCCCCACTACTTGCTGAATAACCTTGAACATGTCTCTGGGACCTCAGTTTTTCCTTCAGTAAAAGAAAGATAAGAATTACTGACTGCCCCTCCCCACCTCAGGGAACTACAGATGGGGTAAGGGGAAGGATTGGGGTGTACTCCTCCAATCTATTCTGTACCATCCTTTATGGTGCAGAATAGGTGAACCTCAAACCTGGCTGAACATCAGATTCACATGGGTTGCCTTTAAAAATACAAATTCCTGGGCCTTGACCAGCCGAACTTACATGGAATTCTTCTCCCTTTCCCAGTCCACCCAGCCCTCAATATGAATGGAGACCCCCTTGAGTTGAGCAGTCTGGTGGTCTTTCGCTTCTCTATTTAAATCTTCTCCAACCTAGCATAAAGCACACCTTCTCTATGAGATGGGAAGCATTACCATTTGCCCCCCTTTGCACTCTCCTTTGGATGCACTGTTCTCCCAATTTTGGCACTTCTCACATACTGCCTGTTATTTTTACTTAACTGTTTCAAATCTGTGCCTCTTATCTCCTCAGCTAGCTACTGGAGCACAAGGATTGTGTCATATATTTCTATTATTACCCCATTATTATAGCTCCATTAGCATATAGTATATGTTCAATAAATATTGGTTGAATTGATGGACATCTTATAAGTAAGAAATCTGAAACAATTTCTTATTTACTTTTTTGGGAGGCATTCTGTTCATTTGGAGCTTTCTGATCACATGCAAAGAACTCTAAACTAAGAGAAGAGCCCTGGCTGCTAATCCTGACTGTGTCACAAACTCCCATTTTGACCTGCAGCAAGTTACTTGCCTTCTCTAGTCCTTAATTTCCTCATTTGTGAAACCAGGACTGATCCATGAACTTTCTTTAAGCTCTGTTTTTTGGCTACTCCAGATAGCAAGGGGCAGTCTTTTCTGTGTTGATGTCACTGATGCCCATGGTGCCTTTTTTTTCCTTTAAGGACTGCATTTTTGCTGGGCCATTCCCAGTTCATAAACTGGGAAATTCAAATAGTGAGCAAGTAAATGCTTTGGCCAAGCTTCCATCTTAGTATTTGTATGTGTGTGTGTGTATGTGTACGTGCATATGTGTGTGTGTGTGTGGGGGGGGGTTGCTGACTCCTCAACCCAGTTCCCTGGCTTTGACTGACCTCTTCCATTCCAAAGCTATTTAGCCCTTTCCAAGTATAGGACTGTCAACAAATAATTATCTGAATGCCCACTCTTTCCTCTGTGAATGACCCAAGGCAAAGGTATAACATTCCAGCTGAGTTTTCTCTTGTCATTCTGCATACTCCCAGTCAGTCCCAGGATATCCATTGGCATGCTCATTAATATCTGTGCAGATACTATCCTCTGTGGAGCCGATGAAAGACATAAGACACTAGTCTTTGCTTCTACTCTGCCTGG